>NC_079190.1:334142274-334459774 GCF_029499605.1 Hyla sarda | reverse complement strand
AAATACAACAAAGCATTGGTAAAGACAACAATTATGGAGATGGAAAGGAAGGCTATAAGGGGAGGAGGAGGCCTCCATTTGGGCACAGGGTCTTATGTTTCGCTGTGTTCAGAATATTGAATAAAAACTGTGCCAATGCCGCCTTTGTAAAACTAAAAGAAAAAGTGATCAAAAAGTCCCATGTACTCCAAAATCGTACCACTAAGAATGTCAACTCTTTATGGAAAAAAATTGCCATCACACAACATTGTCGGTATAAAAAAAAAAAAAAAAAAAAAAAAAGAATACAGCTCTCGAAAAGTTTCGATGCACTAACAAGATTTTTTTTAATCAAAAATAGTTTTTTGATAGTGTAAAAGTAATAAACCATCCAATAAAGTAAATAAATGAGGTATTGCCATAATTGTGCCGACCTGCAGAATGAAATTATCATGTCATTGATAATGCACAGTGAACAAGGTAAAAAGTTATAATAACAATCTTGCCAATATTACTGATTTTGGGTAATACCTCCTCACTAAAAATGTCATAAAATGTGATTAAAATGTCAGATATACCCAAAAATAGTACTATTCAAAACAGCTACCCATCCTGCAAAAAATAAGACCCCACACAGTTTCAATATACTGCTATTAGCAAGAATTACAGCAGAGAATTGGTAAAGGCAGCAATTATGGAGATGGAAAGGAAGGCTATAAGGGGAGGAGGAGGCCTTCATTTGGGCACAGGGTCTTATGTTTCCCTGTGTTCAAATATTAAATAAAAACGGTGCAAATGCCACCTCTGTAAAACTAAAATAAAAAGTGATCAAAATGTCCCATGTACTCCATAATGGTATCACTACGAATGTCAACTCTTCATGGGAAAAAAAATGGCATCACACAAGTACTGCTATTAGCAAGAATTACAACAGACAATTGGTAAAGACAGCAATTATGGAGATGGAAAGGAAGGCGATAAGGGGAGGAGGAGGCCTCCATTTGGGCACAGGCCCAAAATATTAAATAAAAACCTAGTCATTGTCGCCTCTGTAAAACTAAAATAAAAAGTGATCAAAATGTCCCATGTACTCCAAATCGGTACCACTAAGAATGCCAACTCTTCATGGAACAAATTTGCCATCAAACAACATTGTTGGTATTAAAATAAAAAACAAATACAGCTCTCAAAAAGTAGCGATGCACAAACAATTTTTTTTAATCAAAAATAGTTTTTATAGTGTAAAAGTAATAAATCATCCAATAAAGTACATGAATAAGGTATCACCATAATTGTGCCGACCTGCAGAACGAAATTATCATGTTATTGATAATGCACAGTGAACAACGTAAAAAGTAATAATAATAATCTTGCCAAAATTACTGATTTTGGCTAATACTCCTCACTAAAAAGTCATAAAATGTGATAAAAATTTCAGATATACCCAAGAATAGTACTATTCAAAACCGCTACCTATCCTGCAAAAAATAAGACCCCACACAGTTTTAATTCACTGATGTTTGCAAGAATTACAGCAGAGAATTGGCAAAGACACCAATTATGGAGATGGAAAGGAAGGTTATAAGGGGAGGAGGAGGCCTCCATTTTGGCACAGGGTCTTATGTTTGCCTGTGCTCAACTATTAAATAAAAACTGTGCAAATGCCGCCTCTGTAAAACTAAAATAAAAATTTATCAAAATGAGCCATTTACTCCAAAATGGTACCACTACGAACGTCAACTCTTCATGGAAAAAATAATTGTCATCACACAAGTACTGCTATTAGCAAGAATTAAAACAGAGAATTGGTAAAAACAACAATTGTGGAGATGGAAAGGAAGGCTATAAGGGGAGGAGGAGGCCTCCATTTGGGCACAGGGTCTTATGTTTTCTTGTGCTCAAATATTAAATAAAAACTGTGCATATGCCGCCTCTGTTAAACTAAAATAAAAAGTGATCAAAATGTGTTCTGTACTCCAAAATGGTACCACTACGAATGTCAACTCTTCATGGAAAAAAAAAAATGGCATCACACAAATACTGCTATTAGCAAGAATAACAACAGACAATTGGTAAAGACAGAAATTATGGAGATGGAAAGGAAGGCTATAAGGGGAGGAGGAGGCCTCCATTTGGGCACAGTCCCAAAATATTAAATAAAAACCTAGCCATTGTCGCCTCTGTAAAACTAAAATAAAAAGTGATCAAAATGTCCCATGTACTCCAAAATGGTACCACTAAGAATGCCAACTCTTCATGGAACAAATTTGCCATCAAAAAACATTGTTGGTATTAAAATTAAAAAAAATACAGCTCTCAAAAAGTAGCGATGCACCAACAATTTTTATTAATCAAAAAAAGTTTTTATAGTGTAAAAGTAATAAACCATCCAATAAAGTACATGAATGAGGTATCACCATAATTGTGCCGACCTGCAGAACGAAATTATCATGTTATTGATAATGCACGGTGAACAATGTAAAAAGTAATAATAATAATCTTGCCAAAATTACTGATTTTGGCAAATACTCCTCACTAAAAAGTCATAAAATGTGATCAAAATGTCAGATATACAAAAAAATAGTACTTTTCAAAACCGCTACCTATCCTGCAAAAAATAAGATCCCACACAGTTTCAATATACTGCTATTTGCAAGAATTACAGCAGAGAATTGGCAAAGACACCAATTATGTAGATGAAAATTAAGGTTATAAGGGGAGGAGGAGGCCTCCATTTGGGCACAGGGTCTTATGTTTTCCTGTGCTCAAATATTAAATAAAAACTGTGTAAATGCCGCCTCTGTAAAACTAAAATAAAAAGTCATCAAAATGACCCATGTACTCCAAAATGGTACCACTACGAACGTCAACTCTTTATGGAAAAAAAATTGTCATCACACAAGTACTGCTATTAGCAAGAATTACAACAGAGAATTGGTAAAAACAACAATTATGGAGATGGAAAGGAAGGCTATAAGGGGAGGAGGAGGCCTCCATTTGGGCACAGGGTCTTATGTTTTCCTGTGCTCAAATATTAAATAAAAACTGTGAAAATGCCGCCTCTGTTAAACTAAAATAAAAAGTGATCAAAATGTCCCATGTACACCAAAATGGTACCACTACGAATGTCAACTCTTCATGGAAAAAAAAATGTTATCACAAAAGTACTGTTATTAGCAAAAATTACAACAGAGAATTGGTAAAAGCAAAAATTATGGAGATGGAAAGGAAGGCTATAAGGGGAGGAGGAGGCCTTCAATTGGGCACAGGGTCTTATGTTTCCCTGTGCTCAAATATTAAATAAAAACTGTGCAAATGCCACCTCTGTAAAACTAAAATAAAAAGTGATCAAAATGTCCCATGTACTCCAAAATTGTACCACTACGAATGTCAACTCTTCATGGAAAAAAAATTGTCATCACAAAAGTACTGCTATTAGCAAAAATTACAACAGAGAATTGGTAAAAATAACAATTATGGAGATGGAAAGGAAGGCTATAAGGGGAGGAGGAGGCCATCAATTGGGCACAGGGTCTTATGTTTCCCTGTGCTCAAATATTAAATAAAAACCATGCAAATGCCACCTCTGTAAAACAAAAAAAAAAGTGATCAAAATGTCCCATGTACTCCAAAATGGTACCACTACGAATGTTAACCCTTCATGGAAAAAAAATTTTCATCACAAAAGTACTGCTATTAGCAAAAATTACAACAGAGAATTGGTAAAGACAGCCATTATGGAGATGGAAAGGAAGGCTATAAGGGGAGGAGGAGGCCTCCATTTGGGCACAGGGTCTTATGTTTTCCTGTGCTCAAATATTAAATAAAAACTGTGAAAATGCCGCCTCTGTTAAACTAAAATAAAAAGTGATCAAAATGTCCCATGTACTCCAAAATGGTACCACTACGAATGTCAACTCTTCATGAAAAAAAAAATGTTATCACAAAAGTACTGTTATTAGCAAAAATTACAACAGAGAATTGGTAAAAACAAAAATTATGGAGATGGAAAGGAAGGCTATAAGGGGAGGAGGAGGCCTTCAATTGGGCACAGGGTCTTATGTTTCCCTGTGCTCAAATATTAAATAAAAACTGTGCAAATGCAACCTCTGTAAAACTAACATAAAAAGTGATCAAAATGTCCCATGTACTCCAAAATGGTACCACTACAAATGTCAACTCTTCATGGAAAAAAAATTGTCATCACAAAAGTACTGCTATTAGCAAAAATTACAACAGAGAATTGGTAAAAATAACAATTATGGAGATGGAAAGGATGGCTATAAGGGGAGGAGGAGGCCTTCAATTGGGCACAGGGTCTTATGTTTCCCTGTGCTCAAATATTAAAAACTGTGCAAATGCCACGTCTGTAAAACTAAAATAAAAAGTGATCAAAATGTCCCATGTGCTCCAAAATGGTACCACTATGAATGTCAACTCTTCATGGAAAAAAATAATGGAATTACACAAGTACTGCTATTAGCAAGAATTACCGCAGAGAATTGGTAAAAACAACAATTATGGAGATGGAAAGGAAGGCTATAAGGGGAGGAGGAGGCCTTCAATTGGGCACAGGGTCTTATGTTTCCCTGTGCTCAAATATTAAATAAAAATTGTGCAAATGCCACCTCTGTAAAACTAAAATAAAAAGTGATCAAAATGTCCCATGTACTCCAAAATGGTGCCACTACGAATGTCAACTCTTCATGGAAAAAAAATTGTCATCATAAAAGTACTGCTATTAGCAAAAATTACAACAGAGAATTGGTAAAGACAGCAATTATGGAGATGGAAAGGAAGGCTATAAGGGGAGGAGGAGGCCCCATTTGGGCTCAGGGTCTTTTGTTTTCCTGTGCTCAAATATTAAATGAAAACTGTGCAAATGCCACCTCTGTAAAACTAAAATAAAAAGTGATCAAAATTACCCATGTACTCCAAAATGGTACCACTACGAACGTCAACTCTTCATGAAAAAAATATTGTCATCAGACAAGTACTGCTATTAGCAAGAATTACAACAGAGAATTGGTTAAAACAACAATTATGGAGATGGAAAGGAAGGCTATAAGGTGGCAGGCGGCCTTCAATTGGGCACAGGGTCTTATGTTTCCCTGTGCTCAAATATTAAATAAAAACTGTGCAAATGCCACGTCTGTAAAACTAAAATAAAAAGTGATCAAAATGTCCCATGTACTCCAAAATGGTACCACTATGAATGTCAACTCTTCATGGAAAAAAAAAATGGCATCACACAAGTACTGCTATTAGCAAGAATTACCGCAGAGAATTGGTAAAAACAACAATTATGGAGATGGAAAGGAAGGCTATAAGGGGAGGAGGAGGCATTCAATTGTTTACAGGGTCTTATGTTTCCCTGTTCTCAAATATTAAATAAAAATTGTGCAAATGCCACCTCTGTAAAACTAAAATAAAAAGTGATCAAAATGTCCCATGTTCTCCAAAATGGTGCCATTACGAATGTCAACTCTTCATGGAAAAAAAAATGTCATCATAAAAGTACTGCTATTAGCAAAAATTACAACAGAGAATTGGTAAAGACAGCAATTATGGAGATGGAAAGGAAGGCTATAAGGGGAGGAGGAGGCCTCCATTTGGGCACAGGGTCTTATGTTTTTCTGTGCTCAAATATTAAATAAAAGCTGTGCAAATGCCGCCTCTGTTAAACTAAAATAAAAAGTGATCAAAATGTCCCATGTACTCCAAAATGGTACCAATTTGAATGTCAACTCTTCAGGGAAAAAAAAAATGGCATCACACAAGTACTGCTATTAGCAAGAATTACAACAGACAATTGGTAAAGACAGAAATTATGGAGACTGAAAGGAAGGCTATAAGGGGAGGAGGAGGCCTCCTTTTGGACACAGGCCCAAAATATTAAATAAAAACCTAGCCATTGTCGCCTCTGTAAAACTAAAATAAAAAGTGATCAAAATGTCCCATGTATTCCAAAATGGTACCACTAGGAATGCCAACTCTTCATGGAACAAATTTGCCATCAAACAACATTGTTTGTATTAAAATAAAAAAATACAGCTCTCAAAAAGTAGCGATGCACAAACAAATTTTTTTTTATCAAAAATATTTTTTATAGTGTAAAAGTAATAAACCATCCAATAAAGTACATGAATGAGGTATCACCATGATTGTGCCGACCTGCAGAATGAAATTATCATGTTATTGACAATGCATGGTGAACAACGTAAAAAGTAATAATAATAATCTTGCCAAAATTACTGATTTTGACTAATACTCCTCACTAAAAAGTCATAAAATGTGCTCAAAATGTCAAAAATACCCAAAAATAGTACTATTCAAAACCGCTACCTATCCTGCAAAAAATAAGACCCCACACAGTTTCAATATACTGCTATTAGCAAGAATTACAGCAGAGAATTGGCAAAGACACCAATTATGGGGATGGAAAGGAAGGTTATAAGTGAGGAGGAGGCCACCATTTGGGCACAGGGTCTTATGTTTCCCTTTGCTCAAATATTAAATAAAAACTGTGCAAATGCCGTCTCTGTAAAACTAAAATAAAAAGTGATCAAAAAGACCCATGTATTCCAAAAAGGTACCACTACGAACGTCAACTCTTCATGGAAAAAAAATTGTCATCACACAAGTACTGCTATTAGCAAGAATTACAACAGAGAATTGGTAAAAACAACAATTATGGAGATGGAAAGGAAGGCTATAAGGGGAGGAGGAGGCCTTCAATTGGGCACAGGGTCTTTTGTTTCCCTGTGCTCAAATATTAAATAAAAGCTGTGCAAATGCCACCTCTGTAAAACTAAAATAAAAAGTGATCAAAATGTCCCATGTACTCCAAAATGGTACCACTACGAATGTCAACTCTTCATGGAAAAAAAATTGACATCACAAAAGTACTGCTATTAGCAAGAATTACAACAGAGAATTGGTAAAAACAGCAATTATGGAGATGGAAAGGAAGGCTATAAGGGGAGGAGGAGGCCTTCATTTGGGCACAAGGTCTTATGTTTCCCTGTGCTCAAATATTAAATAAAAACTGTGCAAATGCCACCTCTGTAAAACTAAAATAAAAAGGGATCAAATTGTCCCATGTACTCCAAAATGGTACCACTACGAATGTCAACTCTTCATGGAAAAAAAAATTGTGATCATAAAAGTACTGCTATTAGCAAGAATTACAGCAGAGAATTGGTAAAGACAGCAATTATGGAGATGGAAAGGAAGGCTATAAGTGGAGGAGGAGGCCCCATTTGGGCACAGGGTCTTATGTTTCCCTGTGCTCAAATATTAAATAAAAACTGTGCAAATGCCACCTATGTAAAACTAAAATAAAAAGTTATCAAAATGTCCCATGTAGTCCAAAATGGTACCATTACGAATGTCAACGCTTCATGGAAAAAAAATTGGCATCACACAAGTACTGCTATTAGCAAGAATTACAACAGACAATTGGTAAAGACAGAAATTATGGAGATGGAAAGGAAGGCTATAAGGGGAGGAGGAGGTCTCCATTTTGGCACAGGCCCAAAATATTAAATAAAAACCTAGCCATTGTTGCCTCTGTAAAACTAAAATAAAAAGTGATCAAAATGTCCCATGTACTCCAAAATGGTACCACTACAATTGTCAACTCTTCATGGAAAAAAAATTGTCATCATAAAAGTACTGCTATTAGCAAGAATTACAACAGAGAATTGATAAAGACAGCAATTATGGAGATGGAAAGGAAGGCTATAAGGGGAGGAGGCCTTCAATTGGGCACAGAGTCTTATGTTTCCCTGTGCTCAAATATTAAATAAAAACTGTGCAAATGCCACCTCTGTAAAACTAAAATAAAAAGTGATCAAAATGTCCCATGTACTCCAAAATGGTACCACTACGAATGTCAACTCTTCATGGAAAAAAAATTTCATCACACAAGTACTGCTATTAGCAAGAATTACAACAGACAATTGGTAAAGACAGCAATTATGGAGATGGAAAGGTAGGCTATAAGGGGAGGAGGTGGCCTCCATTTGGGCACAGGCCCAAAATATTAAATAAAAACCTAGCCATTGTCGCCTCTGTAAAACTAAAATAAAAAGTGATCAAAATGTCCCATGTATTCCAAAATGGTACCACTAAGAATGCCAACTCTTCATGGAACAAATTTGCCATCAAACAACATTGTTGGTATGAAAATAAAAAAATAGAGCTCTCAAAAAGTAGCGATGCACAAACAAGCAATCAAAAATAGTTTTTATAGTGTAAAAGTAATTAAACATCCAATAAAGTACATGAATGAGGTATCACCATAATTGTGCCGACCTGCAGAACGAAATTATCATGTTATTGATAATGCACGGTGAACAACGTAAAAAGCAATAATAATAATCTTGCCAAAATTACAAATTTTGGTTAATACTCCTCACAAAAAAGTCATAACATGTGATCAAAATATCAGATATACCCAAAAATAGTACTATTCAAAACCGCTACCTATCCTGCAAAAAATAAGACCCCACACAGTTTCAATATACTGCTATTAGCAAGAATTACCGCAGAGAATTGGCAAAGACACCAATTATGGAGATGGAAAGGAAGGTTATAAGGGGAGGAGGAGGCCTCCATTTGGGCATAGGGTCTTAAGTTTCCCTGTGCTCAAATATTAAATAAAAACTGTGCAAATGCCGCCTCTGTAAAATTAAAATAAAAAGTGATCAAAATTACCCATGTATTCCAAAATGTTAGCACTACGAACTTCAACTCTTCATGGAAAAAAAATTGTCATCAGACAAGTACTGCTATTAGCAAGAATTACAACAGAGAATTGGTAAAAACAGCAATTATGGAGATGGAAAGAAGGGCTATAAGGGGAGGAGGAGGCCTTCATTTGGGAACAGGGTCTTATGTTTCCCTGTGCTCAAATATTAAATAAAAACTGTGCAAATGCCACCTCTGTTAAACTAAAATAAAAAGTGATCAAAATGTCCCATGTACTCCAAAATGGTACCACTACGAATGTCAACTCTTCATGGAAAAAAAAATGGCATCACACAAGTACTGCTATTAGCAAGAATTACAACAGAGAATTGGTAAAAACAACAATTATGGAGATGGAATGGAAGGCTATAAGGGGAGGAGGAGGCCTTCAATTGGGCACAGGGTCTTATGTTTCCCTGTGCTCAAATATTAAATAAAAATTGTGCAAATGCCACCTCTGTAAAACTAAAATAAAAAGTGATCAAAATGTCCCATGTACTCCAAAATGGTGCCACTACGAATGTCAACTCTTCATGGAAAAAAAATTGTCATCATAAAAGTACTGCTATTAGCAAAAATTACAACAGAGAATTGGTAAAGACACCAATTATGGAGATGGAAAGGAAGGCTATAAGGGGAGGAGGAGGTCCCATATGGGCTCAGGGTCTTTTGTTTTCCTGTGCTCAAATATTAAATAAAAACTGTGCAAATGCCGCCTCTGTTCAACTAAAATAAAAAGTGATTAAAATGTCCCATGTACTCCAAAATGGTACCACTACGAATGTCAACTCTTCATGGAAAAAAATAATGGCATCAAACATGTACTGCTATTAGCAAGAATTACAACAGACAATTGGTAAAGATAGCAATTATGGAGATGGAAAGGAATGCTATAAGGGGAGGAGGAGGCCTTCAATTGGGCACAGGGTCTTATGTTTCCCTGTGCTCAAATATTAATTAAAAACTGTGCAAATGCCACCTCTGTAAAACTAAAATAAAAAGTGATCAAAATTACCCATGCACTCCAAAATGGTACCACTACGAACGTCAACTCTTCATGGAAAAAATATTGTCATCATAAAAGTACTGCTATTAGCAAAAATTACAACAGAGAATTGGTAAAGACACCAATTATGGAGATGGAAAGGAAGGCTATAAGGGGAGGAGGAGGTCCCATATGGGCTCAGGGTCTTTTGTTTTCCTGTGCTCAAATATTAAATAAAAACTGTGCAAATGCCGCCTCTGTTCAACTAAAATAAAAAGTGATTAAAATGTCCCATGTACTCCAAAATGGTACCACTACGAATGTCAACTCTTCATGGAAAAAAATAATGGCATCAAACATGTACTGCTATTAGCAAGAATTACAACAGACAATTGGTAAAGATAGCAATTATGGAGATGGAAAGGAATGCTATAAGGGGAGGAGGAGGCCTTCAATTGGGCACAGGGTCTTATGTTTCCCTGTGCTCAAATATTAATTAAAAACTGTGCAAATGCCACCTCTGTAAAACTAAAATAAAAAGTGATCAAAATTACCCATGCACTCCAAAATGGTACCACTACGAACGTCAACTCTTCATGGAAAAAATATTTTCATCAGACAAGTACTGCTATTAGCAAGAATTACAACAGAGAATTGGTAAAAACAACAATTATGGAGATGGAAAGGAAGGCTATAAGGGGAGCAGGAGGCCTTCAATTGGGCCCAGGGTCTTATGTTTCCCTGTGCTCAAATATTAAATAAAAACTGTGCAAATGCCACCTCTGTAAAACTAAAATAAAAAGTGACCAAAATGTCCAATGTACTCCAAAATAGTACCACTACGAATGTCAACTCTTCATGGAAAAAAAAAATGGCATCACACAAGTACTGCTATTAGCAAGAATTACAACAGAGAATTGGTAAAAACAACAATTATGGAGATGGAAAGGAAGGCTATAAGGGGAGGAGGAGGCATTCAATTGGGCACAGGGTCTTATGTTTCCCTGTGCTCAAATATTAAATAAAAATTGTGCAAATGCCGCCTCTGTAAAACTAAAATAAAAAGTGATCAAAATGTCCCATGTTCTCCAGAATGGTGCCACTACGAATGTCAACTCTTCAGGGAAAACAAAAATGGCATCACACAAGTACTGCTATTAGCAAGAATTACAACAGACAATTGGTAAAGTCAGCAATTATGGAGATGGAAAGGAAGGCTATAAGGGGAGGAGGAGGCCTCCTTTTGGACACAGGCCCAAAATATTAAATAAAAACCTAGTCATTGTCTCCTCTGTAAAACTAAAATAAAAAGTGATCAAAATGTCCCATGTATTCCAATATGGTACCACTAAGAATGCCAACTCTTCGTGGAACAAATTTTCCATCAAACAACATTGTTGGTATTAAAATAAAAAAAAACAGCTCTCAAAAAGTAGCGATGCACAAACAAATTTTTTTTAATCAAAAATATTTTTTATAGTGTAAAAGTAATAAACCATCCAATAAAGTACATGAATGAGGTATCACCATGATTGTGCTGACCTGCAGAACAAAATTATCATGTTATTGATAATGCACGGTGAACAATGTAAAAAGTAATAATAATAATCTTGCCAAAATTACTGATTTGGGCTAATACTCCTTACTAAAAAGTCATAAAATGTGCTCAGAATGTCAGATATACCCAAAAATAGTACTATTCAAAACCGCTACCTGTCCTGCAAAATATAAGACCCCACACAGTTTCAATATACTGCTATTAGCAAGAATTACAGCAGAGAAATGGCAAAGACACCAATTATGGAGATGGAAAGGAAGGTTATAAGGGGAGGAGGAGGCCTCCATTTGGGCACAGGGTCTTATGTTTCCCTTTGCTCAAATATTAAATAAAAACTGTGCAAATGCCGCCTCTGTAAAACTAAAATAAAAAGTGATCAAAATGACCCATGTACTCCAAAATGGTACCTCTACGAACGCCAACTCTTCATGGAAAAAAAATTGTCTTCACACAAGTACTGCTATTAGCAAGAATTACAGCAGAGAATTGGTAAAGACAGCAATTATGGAGATGGAAAGGAAGGCTATAAGGGCAGGAGGAGGCCTCCATTTGGGCACAGGGTCTTATGTTTCCCTGTGCTCAAAAATGTAATAAAAATTGTGCAAATGCCGCCTCTGTTAAACTAAAATAGAAAGTGATCAAAATGTCCCATGTACTCCAAAATGGTACCACTACGAAAGTCAACTCTTCATGGAAAAAAAAAATGGCATCACACAAGTACTGCTATTAGCAAGAATTACAACAGAGAATTGGTAAAAACAACAATTATGGAGATGGAAAGGAAGGCTATAAGGGGAGGAGGAGACCTTCAATTGGGCACAGGGTCTTATGTTTCCCTGTACTCAAATATTAAATAAAAATTGTGCAAATGCCACCTCTGTAAAACTAAAATAAAAAGTGATCAATATGTCCCATGTACTCCAAAATGGTGCCACTACGAATGTCAACTCTTCATGGAAAAAAAATTGTCATCATAAAAGTACTGCTATTAGCAAAAATTACAACAGAGAATTGGTAAAGACAGCAATTATGGAGATGGAAAGGAAGGCTATAAGGGGAGGAGGAGGCCCCATTTGGGCTCAGGGTCTTTTGTTTTCCTGTGCTCAAATATTAAATGAAAACTGTGCAAATGCCACCTCTGTAAAACTAAAATAAAAAGTGATCAAAATTACCCATGTACTCCAAAATGGTACCACTACGAACGTCAACTCTTCATGAAAAAAATATTGTCATCAGACAAGTACTGCTATTAGCAAGAATTACAACAGAGAATTGGTAAAAACAACAATTATGGAGATGGAAAGGAAGGCTATAAGGTGGCAGGCGGCCTTCAATTGGGCACAGGGTCTTATGTTTCCCTGTGCTCAAATATTAAATAAAAACTGCAAATGCCACGTCTGTAAAACTAAAATAAAAAGTGATCAAAATGTCCCATGTACTCCAAAATGGTACCACTACGAATGTCAACTCTTCATGGAAAAAAAAATGGCATCACACAAGTACTGCTATTAGCAAGAATTACCGCAGAGAATTGGTAAAGACAGCAAATATGGAGATGGAAAGGAAGGCTATAAGGGCAGGAGGAGGCCTCCATTTGGGCACAGGGTCTTATGTTTCCCTGTGCTCAAAAATTAAATAAAAATTGTGCAAATGCCGCCTCTGTTAAACTAAAATAGAAAGTGATCAAAATGTTCCATGTACTCCAAAATGGTACCACTACGAAAGTCAACTCTTCATGGAAAAAAAAATGGCATCACACAAGTACTGCTATTAGCAAGAATTACAACAGAGAATTGGTAAAAACAACAATAATGGAGATGGAAAGGAAGGCTATAAGGGGAGGAGGAGGCCTTCAATTGGGCACAGGGTCTTATGTTTCCCTGTGCTCAAATATTAAATGAAAACTGTGCAAATGCCACCTCTGTAAAACTAAAATAAAAAGTGATCAAAATTACCCATGTACTCCAAAATGGTACCACTACGAACGTCAACTCTTCATGAAAAAAATATTGTCATCAGACAAGTACTGCTATTAGCAAGAATTACAACAGAGAATTGGTAAAAACAACAATTATGGAGATGGAAAGGAAGGCTATAAGGTGGCAGGCGGCCTTCAATTGGGCACAGGGTCTTATGTTTCCCTGTGCTCAAATATTAAATAAAAACTGTGCAAATGCCACGTCTGTAAAACTAAAATAAAAAGTGATCAAAATGTCCCATGTACTCCAAAATGGTACCACTACGAATGTCAACTCTTCATGGAAAAAAAAATGGCATCACACAAGTACTGCTATTAGCAAGAATTACCGCAGAGAATTGGTAAAGACAGCAAATATGGAGATGGAAAGGAAGGCTATAAGGGCAGGAGGAGGCCTCCATTTGGGCACAGGGTCTTATGTTTCCCTGTGCTCAAAAATTAAATAAAAATTGTGCAAATGCCGCCTCTGTTAAACTAAAATAGAAAGTGATCAAAATGTCCCATGTACTCCAAAATGGTACCACTACGAAAGTCAACTCTTCATGGAAAAAAAAAATGGCATCACACAAGTACTGCTATTAGCAAGAATTACAACAGAGAATTGGTAAAAACAACAATTATGGAGATGGAAAGGAAGGCTATAAGGGGAGGAGGAGGCCTTCAATTGGGCACAGGGTCTTATGTTTCCCTGTACTCAAATATTAAATAAAAATTGTGCAAATGCCACCTCTGTAAAACTAAAATAAAAAGTGATCAAAATGTCCCATGTACTCCAAAATGGTGCCACTACGAATGTCAACTCTTCATGGAAAAAAAATTGTCATCATAAAAGTACTGCTATAAGCAAAAATTACAACAGAGAATTGGTAAAGACAGCAATTATGGAGATGGAAAGAAAGGCTATAAGGGGAGGAGGAGGCCCCAATTTGGGCTCAGGGTCTTTTGTTTTCCTGTGCTCAAATATTAAATGAAAACTGTGCAAATGCCACCTCTGTAAAACTAAAATAAAAAGTGATCAAAATTACCCATGTACTCCAAAATGGTACCACTACGAACGTCAACTCTTCATGAAAAAAATATTGTCATCAGACAAGTACTGCTATTAGCAAGAATTACAATAGAGAATTGGTAAAAACAACAATTATGGAGATGGAAAGGAAGGCTATAAGGTGGCAGGCGGCCTTCAATTGGGCACAGGGTCTTATGTTTCCCTGTGCTCAAATATTAAATAAAAACTGTGCAAATGCCACGTCTGTAAAACTAAAATAAAAAGTGATCAAAATGTCCCATGTACTCCAAAATGGTACCACTATGAATGTCAACTCTTCATGGAAAAAAAAAATGGCATCACACAAGTACTGCTATTAGCAAGAATTACCGCAGAGAATTGGTAAAAACAACAATTATGGAGATGGAAAGGAAGGCTATAAGGGGAGGAGGAGGCATTCAATTGTTCACAGGGTCTTATGTTTCCCTGTTCTCAAATATTAAATAAAAATTGTGCAAATGCCACCTCTGTAAAACTAAAATAAAAAGTGATCAAAATGTCCCATGTTCTCCAAAATGGTGCCATTACGAATGTCAACTCTTCATGGAAAAAAAAATGTCATCATAAAAGTACTGCTATTAGCAAAAATTACAACAGAGAATTGGTAAAGACAGCAATTATGGAGATGGAAAGGAAGGCTATAAGGGGAGGAGGAGGCCTCCATTTGGGCACAGGGTCTTATGTTTTTCTGTGCTCAAATATTAAATAAAAGCTGTGCAAATGCCGCCTCTGTTAAACTAAAATAAAAAGTGATCAAAATGTCCCATGTACTCCAAAATGGTACCACTACGAATGTCAACTCTTCATGGAAAAAAAAACTGCTATTAGCAAGAATTACAACAGACAATTGGTAAAGACAGAAATTATGGAGACTGAAAGGAAGGCTATAAGGGGAGGAGGAGGCCTCCTTTTGGACACAGGCCCAAAATATTAAATAAAAACCTAGCCATTGTCGCCTCTGTAAAACTAAAATAAAAAGTGATCAAAATGTCCCATGTATTCCAAAATGGTACCACTAGGAATGCCAACTCTTCATGGAACAAATTTGCCATCAAACAACATTGTTTGTATTAAAATAAAAAAATACAGCTCTCAAAAAGTAGCGATGCACAAACAAATTTTTTTTTATCAAAAATATTTTTTATAGTGTAAAAGTAATAAACCATCCAATAAAGTACATGAATGAGGTATCACCATGATTGTGCCGACCTGCAGAATGAAATTATCATGTTATTGACAATGCATGGTGAACAACGTAAAAAGTAATAATAATAATCTTGCCAAAATTACTGATTTTGACTAATACTCCTCACTAAAAAGTCATAAAATGTGCTCAAAATGTCAAAAATACCCAAAAATAGTACTATTCAAAACCGCTACCTATCCTGCAAAAAATAAGACCCCACACAGTTTCAATATACTGCTATTAGCAAGAATTACAGCAGAGAATTGGCAAAGACACCAATTATGGGGATGGAAAGGAAGGTTATAAGTGAGGAGGAGGCCACCATTTGGGCACAGGGTCTTATGTTTCCCTTTGCTCAAATATTAAATAAAAACTGTGCAAATGCCGTCTCTGTAAAACTAAAATAAAAAGTGATCAAAAAGACCCATGTATTCCAAAAAGGTACCACTACGAACGTCAACTCTTCATGGAAAAAAAATTGTCATCACACAAGTACTGCTATTAGCAAGAATTACAACAGAGAATTGGTAAAAACAACAATTATGGAGATGGAAAGGAAGGCTATAAGGGGAGGAGGAGGCCTTCAATTGGGCACAGGGTCTTTTGTTTCCCTGTGCTCAAATATTAAATAAAAGCTGTGCAAATGCCACCTCTGTAAAACTAAAATAAAAAGTGATCAAAATGTCCCATGTACTCCAAAATGGTACCACTACGAATGTCAACTCTTCATGGAAAAAAAATTGACATCACAAAAGTACTGCTATTAGCAAGAATTACAACAGAGAATTGGTAAAAACAGCAATTATGGAGATGGAAAGGAAGGCTATAAGGGGAGGAGGAGGCCTTCATTTGGGCACAAGGTCTTATGTTTCCCTGTGCTCAAATATTAAATAAAAACTGTGCAAATGCCACCTCTGTAAAACTAAAATAAAAAGGGATCAAATTGTCCCATGTACTCCAAAATGGTACCACTACGAATGTCAACTCTTCATGGAAAAAAAAATTGTGATCATAAAAGTACTGCTATTAGCAAGAATTACAGCAGAGAATTGGTAAAGACAGCAATTATGGAGATGGAAAGGAAGGCTATAAGTGGAGGAGGAGGCCCCATTTGGGCACAGGGTCTTATGTTTCCCTGTGCTCAAATATTAAATAAAAACTGTGCAAATGCCACCTATGTAAAACTAAAATAAAAAGTTATCAAAATGTCCCATGTAGTCCAAAATGGTACCATTACGAATGTCAACGCTTCATGGAAAAAAAATTGGCATCACACAAGTACTGCTATTAGCAAGAATTACAACAGACAATTGGTAAAGACAGAAATTATGGAGATGGAAAGGAAGGCTATAAGGGGAGGAGGAGGTCTCCATTTTGGCACAGGCCCAAAATATTAAATAAAAACCTAGCCATTGTTGCCTCTGTAAAACTAAAATAAAAAGTGATCAAAATGTCCCATGTACTCCAAAATGGTACCACTACAATTGTCAACTCTTCATGGAAAAAAAATTGTCATCATAAAAGTACTGCTATTAGCAAGAATTACAACAGAGAATTGATAAAGACAGCAATTATGGAGATGGAAAGGAAGGCTATAAGGGGAGGAGGCCTTCAATTGGGCACAGAGTCTTATGTTTCCCTGTGCTCAAATATTAAATAAAAACTGTGCAAATGCCACCTCTGTAAAACTAAAATAAAAAGTGATCAAAATGTCCCATGTACTCCAAAATGGTACCACTACGAATGTCAACTCTTCATGGAAAAAAAATTTCATCACACAAGTACTGCTATTAGCAAGAATTACAACAGACAATTGGTAAAGACAGCAATTATGGAGATGGAAAGGTAGGCTATAAGGGGAGGAGGTGGCCTCCATTTGGGCACAGGCCCAAAATATTAATTAAAACCTAGCCATTGTCGCCTCTGTAAAACTAAAATAAAAAGTGATCAAAATGTCCCATGTATTCCAAAATGGTACCACTAAGAATGCCAACTCTTCATGGAACAAATTTGCCATCAAACAACATTGTTGGTATGAAAATAAAAAAATAGAGCTCTCAAAAAGTAGCGATGCACAAACAAGCAATCAAAAATAGTTTTTATAGTGTAAAAGTAATTAAACATCCAATAAAGTACATGAATGAGGTATCACCATAATTGTGCCGACCTGCAGAACGAAATTATCATGTTATTGATAATGCACGGTGAACAACGTAAAAAGCAATAATAATAATCTTGCCAAAATTACAAATTTTGGTTAATACTCCTCACAAAAAAGTCATAACATGTGATCAAAATATCAGATATACCCAAAAATAGTACTATTCAAAACCGCTACCTATCCTGCAAAAAATAAGACCCCACACAGTTTCAATATACTGCTATTAGCAAGAATTACCGCAGAGAATTGGCAAAGACACCAATTATGGAGATGGAAAGGAAGGTTATAAGGGGAGGAGGAGGCCTCCATTTGGGCATAGGGTCTTAAGTTTCCCTGTGCTCAAATATTAAATAAAAACTGTGCAAATGCCGCCTCTGTAAAATTAAAATAAAAAGTGATCAAAATTACCCATGTATTCCAAAATGTTAGCACTACGAACTTCAACTCTTCATGGAAAAAAAATTGTCATCAGACAAGTACTGCTATTAGCAAGAATTACAACAGAGAATTGGTAAAAACAGCAATTATGGAGATGGAAAGAAGGGCTATAAGGGGAGGAGGAGGCCTTCATTTGGGAACAGGGTCTTATGTTTCCCTGTGCTCAAATATTAAATAAAAACTGTGCAAATGCCACCTCTGTTAAACTAAAATAAAAAGTGATCAAAATGTCCCATGTACTCCAAAATGGTACCACTACGAATGTCAACTCTTCATGGAAAAAAAAATGGCATCACACAAGTACTGCTATTAGCAAGAATTACAACAGAGAATTGGTAAAAACAACAATTATGGAGATGGAATGGAAGGCTGTAAGGGGAGGAGGAGGCCTTCAATTGGGCACAGGGTCTTATGTTTCCCTGTGCTCAAATATTAAATAAAAATTGTGCAAATGCCACCTCTGTAAAACTAAAATAAAAAGTGATCAAAATGTCCCATGTACTCCAAAATGGTGCCACTACGAATGTCAACTCTTCATGGAAAAAAAATTGTCATCATAAAAGTACTGCTATTAGCAAAAATTACAACAGAGAATTGGTAAAGACACCAATTATGGAGATGGAAAGGAAGGCTATAAGGGGAGGAGGAGGTCCCATATGGGCTCAGGGTCTTTTGTTTTCCTGTGCTCAAATATTAAATAAAAACTGTGCAAATGCCGCCTCTGTTCAACTAAAATAAAAAGTGATTAAAATGTCCCATGTACTCCAAAATGGTACCACTACGAATGTCAACTCTTCATGGAAAAAAATAATGGCATCAAACATGTACTGCTATTAGCAAGAATTACAACAGACAATTGGTAAAGACAGCAATTATGGAGATGGAAAGGAATGCTATAAGGGGAGGAGGAGGCCTTCAATTGGGCACAGGGTCTTATGTTTCCCTGTGCTCAAATATTAATTAAAAACTGTGCAAATGCCACCTCTGTAAAACTAAAATAAAAAGTGATCAAAATTACCCATGCACTCCAAAATGGTACCACTACGAACGTCAACTCTTCATGGAAAAAATATTTTCATCAGACAAGTACTGCTATTAGCAAGAATTACAACAGAGAATTGGTAAAAACAACAATTATGGAGATGGAAAGGAAGGCTATAAGGGGAGCAGGAGGCCTTCAATTGGGCCCAGGGTCTTATGTTTCCCTGTGCTCAAATATTAAATAAAAACTGTGCAAATGCCACCTCTGTAAAACTAAAATAAAAAGTGACCAAAATGTCCAATGTACTCCAAAATAGTACCACTACGAATGTCAACTCTTCATGGAAAAAAAAAATGGCATCACACAAGTACTGCTATTAGCAAGAATTACAACAGAGAATTGGTAAAAACAACAATTATGGAGATGGAAAGGAAGGCTATAAGGGGAGGAGGAGGCATTCAATTGGGCACAGGGTCTTATGTTTCCCTGTGCTCAAATATTAAATAAAAATTGTGCAAATGCCGCCTCTGTAAAACTAAAATAAAAAGTGATCAAAATGTCCCATGTTCTCCAGAATGGTGCCACTACGAATGTCAACTCTTCAGGGAAAACAAAAATGGCATCACACAAGTACTGCTATTAGCAAGAATTACAACAGACAATTGGTAAAGTCAGCAATTATGGAGATGGAAAGGAAGGCTATAAGGGGAGGAGGAGGCCTCCTTTTGGACACAGGCCCAAAATATTAAATAAAAACCTAGTCATTGTCTCCTCTGTAAAACTAAAATAAAAAGTGATCAAAATGTCCCATGTATTCCAATATGGTACCACTAAGAATGCCAACTCTTCGTGGAACAAATTTTCCATCAAACAACATTGTTGGTATTAAAATAAAAAAAAACAGCTCTCAAAAAGTAGCGATGCACAAACAAATTTTTTTTAATCAAAAATATTTTTTATAGTGTAAAAGTAATAAACCATCCAATAAAGTACATGAATGAGGTATCACCATGATTGTGCTGACCTGCAGAACAAAATTATCATGTTATTGATAATGCACGGTGAACAATGTAAAAAGTAATAATAATAATCTTGCCAAAATTACTGATTTGGGCTAATACTCCTTACTAAAAAGTCATAAAATGTGCTCAGAATGTCAGATATACCCAAAAATAGTACTATTCAAAACCGCTACCTGTCCTGCAAAATATAAGACCCCACACAGTTTCAATATACTGCTATTAGCAAGAATTACAGCAGAGAAATGGCAAAGACACCAATTATGGAGATGGAAAGGAAGGTTATAAGGGGAGGAGGAGGCCTCCATTTGGGCACAGGGTCTTATGTTTCCCTTTGCTCAAATATTAAATAAAAACTGTGCAAATGCCGCCTCTGTAAAACTAAAATAAAAAGTGATCAAAATGACCCATGTACTCCAAAATGGTACCTCTACGAACGCCAACTCTTCATGGAAAAAAAATTGTCTTCACACAAGTACTGCTATTAGCAAGAATTACAGCAGAGAATTGGTAAAGACAGCAATTATGGAGATGGAAAGGAAGGCTATAAGGGCAGGAGGAGGCCTCCATTTGGGCACAGGGTCTTATGTTTCCCTGTGCTCAAAAATGTAATAAAAATTGTGCAAATGCCGCCTCTGTTAAACTAAAATAGAAAGTGATCAAAATGTCCCATGTACTCCAAAATGGTACCACTACGAAAGTCAACTCTTCATGGAAAAAAAAAATGGCATCACACAAGTACTGCTATTAGCAAGAATTACAACAGAGAATTGGTAAAAACAACAATTATGGAGATGGAAAGGAAGGCTATAAGGGGAGGAGGAGACCTTCAATTGGGCACAGGGTCTTATGTTTCCCTGTACTCAAATATTAAATAAAAATTGTGCAAATGCCACCTCTGTAAAACTAAAATAAAAAGTGATCAATATGTCCCATGTACTCCAAAATGGTGCCACTACGAATGTCAACTCTTCATGGAAAAAAAATTGTCATCATAAAAGTACTGCTATTAGCAAAAATTACAACAGAGAATTGGTAAAGACAGCAATTATGGAGATGGAAAGGAAGGCTATAAGGGGAGGAGGAGGCCCCATTTGGGCTCAGGGTCTTTTGTTTTCCTGTGCTCAAATATTAAATGAAAACTGTGCAAATGCCACCTCTGTAAAACTAAAATAAAAAGTGATCAAAATTACCCATGTACTCCAAAATGGTACCACTACGAACGTCAACTCTTCATGAAAAAAATATTGTCATCAGACAAGTACTGCTATTAGCAAGAATTACAACAGAGAATTGGTAAAAACAACAATTATGGAGATGGAAAGGAAGGCTATAAGGTGGCAGGCGGCCTTCAATTGGGCACAGGGTCTTATGTTTCCCTGTGCTCAAATATTAAATAAAAACTGCAAATGCCACGTCTGTAAAACTAAAATAAAAAGTGATCAAAATGTCCCATGTACTCCAAAATGGTACCACTACGAATGTCAACTCTTCATGGAAAAAAAAATGGCATCACACAAGTACTGCTATTAGCAAGAATTACCGCAGAGAATTGGTAAAGACAGCAAATATGGAGATGGAAAGGAAGGCTATAAGGGCAGGAGGAGGCCTCCATTTGGGCACAGGGTCTTATGTTTCCCTGTGCTCAAAAATTAAATAAAAATTGTGCAAATGCCGCCTCTGTTAAACTAAAATAGAAAGTGATCAAAATGTTCCATGTACTCCAAAATGGTACCACTACGAAAGTCAACTCTTCATGGAAAAAAAAATGGCATCACACAAGTACTGCTATTAGCAAGAATTACAACAGAGAATTGGTAAAAACAACAATAATGGAGATGGAAAGGAAGGCTATAAGGGGAGGAGGAGGCCTTCAATTGGGCACAGGGTCTTATGTTTCCCTGTGCTCAAATATTAAATGAAAACTGTGCAAATGCCACCTCTGTAAAACTAAAATAAAAAGTGATCAAAATTACCCATGTACTCCAAAATGGTACCACTACGAACGTCAACTCTTCATGAAAAAAATATTGTCATCAGACAAGTACTGCTATTAGCAAGAATTACAACAGAGAATTGGTAAAAACAACAATTATGGAGATGGAAAGGAAGGCTATAAGGTGGCAGGCGGCCTTCAATTGGGCACAGGGTCTTATGTTTCCCTGTGCTCAAATATTAAATAAAAACTGTGCAAATGCCACGTCTGTAAAACTAAAATAAAAAGTGATCAAAATGTCCCATGTACTCCAAAATGGTACCACTACGAATGTCAACTCTTCATGGAAAAAAAAATGGCATCACACAAGTACTGCTATTAGCAAGAATTACCGCAGAGAATTGGTAAAGACAGCAAATATGGAGATGGAAAGGAAGGCTATAAGGGCAGGAGGAGGCCTCCATTTGGGCACAGGGTCTTATGTTTCCCTGTGCTCAAAAATTAAATAAAAATTGTGCAAATGCCGCCTCTGTTAAACTAAAATAGAAAGTGATCAAAATGTCCCATGTACTCCAAAATGGTACCACTACGAAAGTCAACTCTTCATGGAAAAAAAAAATGGCATCACACAAGTACTGCTATTAGCAAGAATTACAACAGAGAATTGGTAAAAACAACAATTATGGAGATGGAAAGGAAGGCTATAAGGGGAGGAGGAGGCCTTCAATTGGGCACAGGGTCTTATGTTTCCCTGTACTCAAATATTAAATAAAAATTGTGCAAATGCCACCTCTGTAAAACTAAAATAAAAAGTGATCAAAATGTCCCATGTACTCCAAAATGGTGCCACTACGAATGTCAACTCTTCATGGAAAAAAAATTGTCATCATAAAAGTACTGCTATAAGCAAAAATTACAACAGAGAATTGGTAAAGACAGCAATTATGGAGATGGAAAGAAAGGCTATAAGGGGAGGAGGAGGCCCCAATTTGGGCTCAGGGTCTTTTGTTTTCCTGTGCTCAAATATTAAATGAAAACTGTGCAAATGCCACCTCTGTAAAACTAAAATAAAAAGTGATCAAAATTACCCATGTACTCCAAAATGGTACCACTACGAACGTCAACTCTTCATGAAAAAAATATTGTCATCAGACAAGTACTGCTATTAGCAAGAATTACAATAGAGAATTGGTAAAAACAACAATTATGGAGATGGAAAGGAAGGCTATAAGGTGGCAGGCGGCCTTCAATTGGGCACAGGGTCTTATGTTTCCCTGTGCTCAAATATTAAATAAAAACTGTGCAAATGCCACGTCTGTAAAACTAAAATTAAAAGTGATCAAAATGTCCCATGTACTCCAAAATGGTACCACTACGAATGTCAACTCTTCATGGAAAAAAAAATGGCATCACACAAGTACTAATATTAGCAAGAATTACCGCAGAGAATTGGTAAAAACAACAATTATGGAGATGGAAAGGAAGGCTATAAGGGGAGGAGGAGGCCTTCAATTGGGCACAGGGTCTTATGTTTCCCTGTGCTCTAATATTAAATAAAAATTGTGCAAATGCCACCTGTGTAAAGCTAAAATAAAAAGTGATCAAAATGTCCCATGTACTCCAAAATGGTGCCACTACGAATGTCAACTCTTCATGGAAAAAAAATTGTCATCATAAAAGTACTGCTATTAGCAAAAATTACAACAGAGAATTGGTAAAGACAGCAATTATGGAGATGGAAAGGAAGGCTATAAGGGGAGGAGGAGGCCCCATTTGGGCTCAGGGTCTTTTGTTTTCCTGTGCTCAAATATTAAATGAAAACTGTGCAAATGCCACCTCTGTAAAACTAAAATAAAAAGTGATCAAAATTACCCATGTACTCCAAAATGGTACCACTACGAACGTCAACTCTTCATGAAAAAAAATATTGTCATCAGACAAGTACTGCTATTAGCAAGAATTACAACAGAGAATTGGTAAAAACAACAATTATGGAGATGGAAAGGAAGGCTATAAGGTGGCAGGCGGCCTTCAATTGGGCACAGGGTCTTATGTTTCCCTGTGCTCAAATATTAAATAAAAACTGTGCAAATGCCACGTCTGTAAAACTAAAATAAAAAGTGATCAAACTGTCCCATGTACTCCAAAATGGTACCACTATGAATGTCAACTCTTCATGGAAAAAAAAATGGCATCACACAAGTACTGCTATTAGCAAGAATTACCGCAGAGAATTGGTAAAAACAACAATTATGAAGATGGAAAGGAAGGCTATAAGGGGAGGAGGAGGCCTTCAATTGGGCACAGGGTCTTATGTTTCCCTGTGCTCAAATATTAAATAAAAATTGTGCAAATGCCACCTCTGTAAAACTAAAATAAAAAGTGATCAAAATGTCCCATGTTCTCCAAAATGGTGCCACTAAGAATGTCAACTCTTCATGGAAAAAAAAAATGTAATCATAAAAGTACTGCTATTAGCAAAAATTACAACAGAGAATTGGTAAAGACAGCAATTATGGAGATGGAAAGGAAGGCTATAAGGGGAGGAGGCCTCCATTTGGGCACAGGGTCTTATGTTTTTCTGTGCTCAAATATTAAATAAAAACTGTGCAAATGCCGCCTCTGTTAAACTAAAATAAAAAGTGATCAAAATGTCCCATGTACTCCAAAATGGTACCAATTCGAATGTCAACTCTTCAGGGGAAAAAAAATGGCATCACACAAGTACTGCTATTAGCAAGAATTACAAAAGACAATTGGTAAAGACAGAAATTATGGAGATGGAAAGGAAGGCTATAAGGGGAGGAAGAGGCCTCCTTTTGGACACAGGCCCAAAATATTAAATAAAAACCTAGCCATTGTCGCCTCTGTAAAACTAAAATAAAAAGTGATCAAAATGTCCCATGGATTCCAAAATGGTACCACTAGGAATGCCAACTGTTCGTGGAACAAATTTGCCATCAAACAACATTGTTGGTATTAAAATAAAAAAAATACAGCTCTCAAAAAGTAGCGATGCACAAACAAATTTTTTTTAATCAAAAATATTTTATATAGTGTAAAAGTAATAAACCATCCAATAAAGTATATGAATGAGGTATCACCATGATTGTGTCGACCTGCAGAACGAAATTATCATGTTATTGATAATGCACGGTGAACAACGTAAAAAGTTATAATAATAATCTTGCCAAAATTACTGATTTTGGCTAATACTCCTCACTAAAAAGTCATAAAATGTGCTCAAAATGTCAGATATACCCAAAAATAGAACTATTCAAAACCGCTACCTGTCCTACAAAATATAAGACCCCACACAGTTTCAATATACTGCTATTAGCAAGAATTACAGAGAGAAATGGCAAAGACACCAATTATGGAGATGGAAAGGAAGGTTATAAGGGGAGGAGGAGGCCTCCATTTGGGCACAGGGTCTTATGTTTCCCTTTGCTCAAATATTAAATAAAAACTGTGCAAATGCCGCCTCTGTAAAACTTAAATAAAAAGTGATCAAAATGACCCATGTACTCCAAAATGGTACCACTACGAACGCCAACTCTTCATGGAAAAAAAATTGTCATCACACAAGTACTGCTATTAGCAAGAATTACAACAGACAATTGGTAAAGACAGCAATTATGGAGATGGAAAGGTAGGCTATAAGGGGAGGAGGAGGCCTCCATTTGGGCACAGGCCCAAAATATTAAATAAAAACCTAGCCATTGTCGCCTCTGTAAAACTAAAATAAAAAGTGATCAAAATGTCCCATGTACTCCAAAATGGTACCACTAAGAATGCCAACTCTTCATGGAACAAATTTGCCATCAAACAACATTGTTGGTATGAAAATAAAAAAATAGAGCTCTCAAAAGTAGTGATGCACAAACAAGCAATCAAAAATAGTTTTTATAGTGTAAAAGTAATTAAACATCCAATAAAGTACATGAATGAGGTATCACCATAATTGTGCCGACCTGCAGAACGAAATTATCATGTTATTGATAATGCAAGGTGAACAACGTAAAAAGCAATAATAATAATCTTGCCAAAATTACAAATTTTGGTTAATACTCCTCACAAAAAAGTCATAAAATGTGATCAAAATATCAGATATGCCCAAAAATAGTACTATTCAAAACCGCTACCTATCCTGCAAAAAATAAGACCCCACACAGTTTCAATATACTGCTATTAGCAAGAATTACCGCAGAGAATTGGCAAAGACACCAATTATGGAGATGGAAAGGAAGGGCTATAAGGGGAGGAGGAGGCCTGCATTTGGGAACAGGGTCTTATGTTTCCCTGTGCTCAAATATTAAATAAAAATTGTGCAAATGCCGCCTCTGTTAAACTAAAATAAAAAGTGATCAAAATGTCCCATGTACTCCAAAATGGTACCACTACGAACGTCAACTCTTCATGGAAAAAAAATTGTAATCAGACAAGTACTGCTATTAGCAAGAATTACAACAGACAATTGGTAAAGTCAGCAATTATGGAGATGGAAAGAAGGGCTATAAGGGGAGAAGGAGGCCTCCTTTTGGACACAGGCCCAAAATATTAAATAAAAACCTAGTCATTGTGTCCTCTGTAAAACTAAAATAAAAAGTGATCAAAATGTCCCATGTATTCCAAAATGGTACCACTAAGAATGCCAACTCTTCGTGGAACAAATTTGCCATCAAACAACATTGTTGGTATTAAAATAAAAAAAAAACAGCTCTCAAAAAGTAGCGATGCACAAACAAATTTTTTTTAATCAAAAATATTTTTTATAGTGTAAAAGTAATAAACCATCCAATAAAGTACATGAATGAGGTATCACCATGATTGTGCTGACCTACAGAACGAAATTATCATGTTATTGATAATGCACGGTGAACAACGTAAAAAGTAATAATAATAATCTTGCCAAAATTACTGATTTTAGCTAATACTCCTTACTAAAAAGTCATAAAATGTGCTCAAAATGTCAGATATACCCAAAAATAGTACTATTCAAAACCGCTACCTGTCCTGCAAAATATAAGACCCCACACAGTTTCAATATACTGCTATTAGCAAGAATTACAGCAGAGAAATTGCAAAGACACCAATTATGGAGATGGAAAGGAAGGTTATAAGGGGAGGAGGAGGCCTCCATTTGGGCACAGGGTCTTATGTTTCCCTTTGCTCAAATATTAAATAAAAACTGTGCAAATGCCGCCTCTGTAAAACTAAAATAAAAAGTGATCAAAATGACCCATGTATTCCAAAATGGTACCACTACGAACGTCAACTCTTCATGGAAAAAAAAAATTATCATCACACAAGTACTGCTATTAGCAAGAGTTACAACAGAGAATTGGTAAAAACAGCAATTATGGAGATGGAAACGAAGGTTATAAGGGGAGGAGGAGGCCTCCATTTGGGCACAGGGTCTTATTTTTCCCTGTGCTCAAATATTAAATAAAAACTGTGCAAATGCCACCTCTGTAAAACTAAAATAAAAAGTGATCAAAATGTCCCATGTAGTCCAAAATGGTACCATTACGAATGTCAACGCTTCATGGAAAAAAAAAATGGCATCACACAAGTACTGCTATTAGCAAGAATTACAACAGACAATTGGTAAAGACAGAAATTATGGAGATGGAAAGAAAGGCTATAAGGTGAGGAGGAGGCCTTCATTTGGGCACAGGGTCTTATGTTTCCCTGTGCTCAAATATTAAATAAAAACTGTGCAAATGCCACCTCTGTAAAACTAAAATAAAAAGTGATCAAAATGTCCCATGTACTCCAAAATGGTACCACTACGAATGTCAACTCTTCATGGAAAAAAAATTGTCATCATATAAGTACTGCTATTAGCAAGAATTACAACAGAGAATTGGTAAAGACAGCAATTATGGAGATGGAAAGGAAGGCTATAAGGGCAGGAGGAGACCTCCATTTGGCCACAGGGTCTTATGTTTCCCTGTGCTCAAAAATTAAATAAAAATTGTGCAAATGCCGCCTCTGTTAAACTAAAATAGAAAGTGATCAAAATGTCCCATGTACTCCAAAATGGTACCACTACGAAAGTCAACTCTTCATGGAAAAAAAAAATGGCATCACACAAGTCCTGCTATTAGCAAGAATTACAACAGAGAATTGGTAAAAACAACAATTATGGAGATTGAAAGGAAGGCTATAAGGGGAGGAGGAGGCCTTCAATTGGGCACAGGGTCTTATGTTTCCCTGTGCTCAAAAATTAAATAAAAATTGTGCAAATGCCGCCTCTGTTAAACTAAAATAGAAAGTGATCAAAATGTCCCATGTACTCCAAAATGGTGCCACTACGAATGTCAACTCTTCATGGAAAAAAAAATTGTCATCATAAAAGTACTGCTATTAGCAAAAATTACAACAGAGAATTGGTAAAGACAGCAATTATGGAGATGGAAAGGAAGGCTATAAGGGGAGGAGGAGGCCCCATTTGGGCTCAGGGTCTTTTAATTTCCTGTGCTCAAATATTAAATGAAAACTGTGCAAATGCCACCTCTGTAAAACTAAAATAAAAAGTGATCAAAATTACCCATGTACTCCAAAATGGTACCACTACGAACGTCAACTCTTCATGAAAAAAATATTGTCATCAGACAAGTACTGCTATTAGCAAGAATTACAACAGAGAATTGGTAAAAACAACAATTATGGAGATGGAAAGGAAGGCTATAAGGTGGCAGGCGGCCTTCAATTGGGCACAGGGTCTTATGTTTCCCTGTGCTCAAATATTAAATAAAAACTGTGCAAATGCCACCTCTGTAAAACTAAAATAAAAAGTGACCAAAATGTCCAATGTACTCCAAAATAGTACCACTACGAATGTCAACTCTTCATGGAAAAAAAAAATGGCATCACACAAGTACTGCTATTAGCAAGAATTACAACAGAGAATTGGTAAAAACAACAATTATGGAGATGGAAAGGAAGGCTATAAGGGGAGGAGGAGGCATTCAATTGGGCACAGGGTCTTATGTTTCCCTGTGCTCAAATATTAAATAAAAATTGTGCAAATGCCGCCTCTGTAAAACTAAAATAAAAAGTGATCAAAATGTCCCATGTTCTCCAGAATGGTGCCACTACGAATGTCAACTCTTCAGGGAAAACAAAAATGGCATCACACAAGTACTGCTATTAGCAAGAATTACAACAGACAATTGGTAAAGTCAGCAATTATGGAGATGGAAAGGAAGGCTATAAGGGGAGGAGGAGGCCTCCTTTTGGACACAGGCCCAAAATATTAAATAAAAACCTAGTCATTGTCTCCTCTGTAAAACTAAAATAAAAAGTGATCAAAATGTCCCATGTATTCCAATATGGTACCACTAAGAATGCCAACTCTTCGTGGAACAAATTTTCCATCAAACAACATTGTTGGTATTAAAATAAAAAAAAACAGCTCTCAAAAAGTAGCGATGCACAAACAAATTTTTTTTAATCAAAAATATTTTTTATAGTGTAAAAGTAATAAACCATCCAATAAAGTACATGAATGAGGTATCACCATGATTGTGCTGACCTGCAGAACAAAATTATCATGTTATTGATAATGCACGGTGAACAATGTAAAAAGTAATAATAATAATCTTGCCAAAATTACTGATTTGGGCTAATACTCCTTACTAAAAAGTCATAAAATGTGCTCAGAATGTCAGATATACCCAAAAATAGTACTATTCAAAACCGCTACCTGTCCTGCAAAATATAAGACCCCACACAGTTTCAATATACTGCTATTAGCAAGAATTACAGCAGAGAAATGGCAAAGACACCAATTATGGAGATGGAAAGGAAGGTTATAAGGGGAGGAGGAGGCCTCCATTTGGGCACAGGGTCTTATGTTTCCCTTTGCTCAAATATTAAATAAAAACTGTGCAAATGCCGCCTCTGTAAAACTAAAATAAAAAGTGATCAAAATGACCCATGTACTCCAAAATGGTACCTCTACGAACGCCAACTCTTCATGGAAAAAAAATTGTCTTCACACAAGTACTGCTATTAGCAAGAATTACAGCAGAGAATTGGTAAAGACAGCAATTATGGAGATGGAAAGGAAGGCTATAAGGGCAGGAGGAGGCCTCCATTTGGGCACAGGGTCTTATGTTTCCCTGTGCTCAAAAATGTAATAAAAATTGTGCAAATGCCGCCTCTGTTAAACTAAAATAGAAAGTGATCAAAATGTCCCATGTACTCCAAAATGGTACCACTACGAAAGTCAACTCTTCATGGAAAAAAAAAATGGCATCACACAAGTACTGCTATTAGCAAGAATTACAACAGAGAATTGGTAAAAACAACAATTATGGAGATGGAAAGGAAGGCTATAAGGGGAGGAGGAGACCTTCAATTGGGCACAGGGTCTTATGTTTCCCTGTACTCAAATATTAAATAAAAATTGTGCAAATGCCACCTCTGTAAAACTAAAATAAAAAGTGATCAATATGTCCCATGTACTCCAAAATGGTGCCACTACGAATGTCAACTCTTCATGGAAAAAAAATTGTCATCATAAAAGTACTGCTATTAGCAAAAATTACAACAGAGAATTGGTAAAGACAGCAATTATGGAGATGGAAAGGAAGGCTATAAGGGGAGGAGGAGGCCCCATTTGGGCTCAGGGTCTTTTGTTTTCCTGTGCTCAAATATTAAATGAAAACTGTGCAAATGCCACCTCTGTAAAACTAAAATAAAAAGTGATCAAAATTACCCATGTACTCCAAAATGGTACCACTACGAACGTCAACTCTTCATGAAAAAAATATTGTCATCAGACAAGTACTGCTATTAGCAAGAATTACAACAGAGAATTGGTAAAAACAACAATTATGGAGATGGAAAGGAAGGCTATAAGGTGGCAGGCGGCCTTCAATTGGGCACAGGGTCTTATGTTTCCCTGTGCTCAAATATTAAATAAAAACTGCAAATGCCACGTCTGTAAAACTAAAATAAAAAGTGATCAAAATGTCCCATGTACTCCAAAATGGTACCACTACGAATGTCAACTCTTCATGGAAAAAAAAATGGCATCACACAAGTACTGCTATTAGCAAGAATTACCGCAGAGAATTGGTAAAGACAGCAAATATGGAGATGGAAAGGAAGGCTATAAGGGCAGGAGGAGGCCTCCATTTGGGCACAGGGTCTTATGTTTCCCTGTGCTCAAAAATTAAATAAAAATTGTGCAAATGCCGCCTCTGTTAAACTAAAATAGAAAGTGATCAAAATGTTCCATGTACTCCAAAATGGTACCACTACGAAAGTCAACTCTTCATGGAAAAAAAAATGGCATCACACAAGTACTGCTATTAGCAAGAATTACAACAGAGAATTGGTAAAAACAACAATAATGGAGATGGAAAGGAAGGCTATAAGGGGAGGAGGAGGCCTTCAATTGGGCACAGGGTCTTATGTTTCCCTGTGCTCAAATATTAAATGAAAACTGTGCAAATGCCACCTCTGTAAAACTAAAATAAAAAGTGATCAAAATTACCCATGTACTCCAAAATGGTACCACTACGAACGTCAACTCTTCATGAAAAAAATATTGTCATCAGACAAGTACTGCTATTAGCAAGAATTACAACAGAGAATTGGTAAAAACAACAATTATGGAGATGGAAAGGAAGGCTATAAGGTGGCAGGCGGCCTTCAATTGGGCACAGGGTCTTATGTTTCCCTGTGCTCAAATATTAAATAAAAACTGTGCAAATGCCACGTCTGTAAAACTAAAATAAAAAGTGATCAAAATGTCCCATGTACTCCAAAATGGTACCACTACGAATGTCAACTCTTCATGGAAAAAAAAATGGCATCACACAAGTACTGCTATTAGCAAGAATTACCGCAGAGAATTGGTAAAGACAGCAAATATGGAGATGGAAAGGAAGGCTATAAGGGCAGGAGGAGGCCTCCATTTGGGCACAGGGTCTTATGTTTCCCTGTGCTCAAAAATTAAATAAAAATTGTGCAAATGCCGCCTCTGTTAAACTAAAATAGAAAGTGATCAAAATGTCCCATGTACTCCAAAATGGTTCCACTACGAAAGTCAACTCTTCATGGAAAAAAAAAATGGCATCACACAAGTACTGCTATTAGCAAGAATTACAACAGAGAATTGGTAAAAACAACAATTATGGAGATGGAAAGGAAGGCTATAAGGGGAGGAGGAGGCCTTCAATTGGGCACAGGGTCTTATGTTTCCCTGTACTCAAATATTAAATAAAAATTGTGCAAATGCCACCTCTGTAAAACTAAAATAAAAAGTGATCAAAATGTCCCATGTACTCCAAAATGGTGCCACTACGAATGTCAACTCTTCATGGAAAAAAAATTGTCATCATAAAAGTACTGCTATAAGCAAAAATTACAACAGAGAATTGGTAAAGACAGCAATTATGGAGATGGAAAGAAAGGCTATAAGGGGAGGAGGAGGCCCCAATTTGGGCTCAGGGTCTTTTGTTTTCCTGTGCTCAAATATTAAATGAAAACTGTGCAAATGCCACCTCTGTAAAACTAAAATAAAAAGTGATCAAAATTACCCATGTACTCCAAAATGGTACCACTACGAACGTCAACTCTTCATGAAAAAAATATTGTCATCAGACAAGTACTGCTATTAGCAAGAATTACAATAGAGAATTGGTAAAAACAACAATTATGGAGATGGAAAGGAAGGCTATAAGGTGGCAGGCGGCCTTCAATTGGGCACAGGGTCTTATGTTTCCCTGTGCTCAAATATTAAATAAAAACTGTGCAAATGCCACGTCTGTAAAACTAAAATTAAAAGTGATCAAAATGTCCCATGTACTCCAAAATGGTACCACTACGAATGTCAACTCTTCATGGAAAAAAAAATGGCATCACACAAGTACTAATATTAGCAAGAATTACCGCAGAGAATTGGTAAAAACAACAATTATGGAGATGGAAAGGAAGGCTATAAGGGGAGGAGGAGGCCTTCAATTGGGCACAGGGTCTTATGTTTCCCTGTGCTCTAATATTAAATAAAAATTGTGCAAATGCCACCTGTGTAAAGCTAAAATAAAAAGTGATCAAAATGTCCCATGTACTCCAAAATGGTGCCACTACGAATGTCAACTCTTCATGGAAAAAAAATTGTCATCATAAAAGTACTGCTATTAGCAAAAATTACAACAGAGAATTGGTAAAGACAGCAATTATGGAGATGGAAAGGAAGGCTATAAGGGGAGGAGGAGGCCCCATTTGGGCTCAGGGTCTTTTGTTTTCCTGTGCTCAAATATTAAATGAAAACTGTGCAAATGCCACCTCTGTAAAACTAAAATAAAAAGTGATCAAAATTACCCATGTACTCCAAAATGGTACCACTACGAACGTCAACTCTTCATGAAAAAAAATATTGTCATCAGACAAGTACTGCTATTAGCAAGAATTACAACAGAGAATTGGTAAAAACAACAATTATGGAGATGGAAAGGAAGGCTATAAGGTGGCAGGCGGCCTTCAATTGGGCACAGGGTCTTATGTTTCCCTGTGCTCAAATATTAAATAAAAACTGTGCAAATGCCACGTCTGTAAAACTAAAATAAAAAGTGATCAAACTGTCCCATGTACTCCAAAATGGTACCACTATGAATGTCAACTCTTCATGGAAAAAAAAATGGCATCACACAAGTACTGCTATTAGCAAGAATTACCGCAGAGAATTGGTAAAAACAACAATTATGAAGATGGAAAGGAAGGCTATAAGGGGAGGAGGAGGCCTTCAATTGGGCACAGGGTCTTATGTTTCCCTGTGCTCAAATATTAAATAAAAATTGTGCAAATGCCACCTCTGTAAAACTAAAATAAAAAGTGATCAAAATGTCCCATGTTCTCCAAAATGGTGCCACTAAGAATGTCAACTCTTCATGGAAAAAAAAAATGTAATCATAAAAGTACTGCTATTAGCAAAAATTACAACAGAGAATTGGTAAAGACAGCAATTATGGAGATGGAAAGGAAGGCTATAAGGGGAGGAGGCCTCCATTTGGGCACAGGGTCTTATGTTTTTCTGTGCTCAAATATTAAATAAAAACTGTGCAAATGCCGCCTCTGTTAAACTAAAATAAAAAGTGATCAAAATGTCCCATGTACTCCAAAATGGTACCAATTCGAATGTCAACTCTTCAGGGGAAAAAAAATGGCATCACACAAGTACTGCTATTAGCAAGAATTACAAAAGACAATTGGTAAAGACAGAAATTATGGAGATGGAAAGGAAGGCTATAAGGGGAGGAAGAGGCCTCCTTTTGGACACAGGCCCAAAATATTAAATAAAAACCTAGCCATTGTCGCCTCTGTAAAACTAAAATAAAAAGTGATCAAAATGTCCCATGGATTCCAAAATGGTACCACTAGGAATGCCAACTGTTCGTGGAACAAATTTGCCATCAAACAACATTGTTGGTATTAAAATAAAAAAAATACAGCTCTCAAAAAGTAGCGATGCACAAACAAATTTTTTTTAATCAAAAATATTTTATATAGTGTAAAAGTAATAAACCATCCAATAAAGTACATGAATGAGGTATCACCATGATTGTGTCGACCTGCAGAACGAAATTATCATGTTATTGATAATGCACGGTGAACAACGTAAAAAGTTATAATAATAATCTTGCCAAAATTACTGATTTTGGCTAATACTCCTCACTAAAAAGTCATAAAATGTGCTCAAAATGTCAGATATACCCAAAAATAGAACTATTCAAAACCGCTACCTGTCCTACAAAATATAAGACCCCACACAGTTTCAATATACTGCTATTAGCAAGAATTACAGAGAGAAATGGCAAAGACACCAATTATGGAGATGGAAAGGAAGGTTATAAGGGGAGGAGGAGGCCTCCATTTGGGCACAGGGTCTTATGTTTCCCTTTGCTCAAATATTAAATAAAAACTGTGCAAATGCCGCCTCTGTAAAACTTAAATAAAAAGTGATCAAAATGACCCATGTACTCCAAAATGGTACCACTACGAACGCCAACTCTTCATGGAAAAAAAATTGTCATCACACAAGTACTGCTATTAGCAAGAATTACAACAGACAATTGGTAAAGACAGCAATTATGGAGATGGAAAGGTAGGCTATAAGGGGAGGAGGAGGCCTCCATTTGGGCACAGGCCCAAAATATTAAATAAAAACCTAGCCATTGTCGCCTCTGTAAAACTAAAATAAAAAGTGATCAAAATGTCCCATGTACTCCAAAATGGTACCACTAAGAATGCCAACTCTTCATGGAACAAATTTGCCATCAAACAACATTGTTGGTATGAAAATAAAAAAATAGAGCTCTCAAAAGTAGTGATGCACAAACAAGCAATCAAAAATAGTTTTTATAGTGTAAAAGTAATTAAACATCCAATAAAGTACATGAATGAGGTATCACCATAATTGTGCCGACCTGCAGAACGAAATTATCATGTTATTGATAATGCAAGGTGAACAACGTAAAAAGCAATAATAATAATCTTGCCAAAATTACAAATTTTGGTTAATACTCCTCACAAAAAAGTCATAAAATGTGATCAAAATATCAGATATGCCCAAAAATAGTACTATTCAAAACCGCTACCTATCCTGCAAAAAATAAGACCCCACACAGTTTCAATATACTGCTATTAGCAAGAATTACCGCAGAGAATTGGCAAAGACACCAATTATGGAGATGGAAAGGAAGGGCTATAAGGGGAGGAGGAGGCCTGCATTTGGGAACAGGGTCTTATGTTTCCCTGTGCTCAAATATTAAATAAAAATTGTGCAAATGCCGCCTCTGTTAAACTAAAATAAAAAGTGATCAAAATGTCCCATGTACTCCAAAATGGTACCACTACGAACGTCAACTCTTCATGGAAAAAAAATTGTAATCAGACAAGTACTGCTATTAGCAAGAATTACAACAGACAATTGGTAAAGTCAGCAATTATGGAGATGGAAAGAAGGGCTATAAGGGGAGAAGGAGGCCTCCTTTTGGACACAGGCCCAAAATATTAAATAAAAACCTAGTCATTGTGTCCTCTGTAAAACTAAAATAAAAAGTGATCAAAATGTCCCATGTATTCCAAAATGGTACCACTAAGAATGCCAACTCTTCGTGGAACAAATTTGCCATCAAACAACATTGTTGGTATTAAAATAAAAAAAAAACAGCTCTCAAAAAGTAGCGATGCACAAACAAATTTTTTTTAATCAAAAATATTTTTTATAGTGTAAAAGTAATAAACCATCCAATAAAGTACATGAATGAGGTATCACCATGATTGTGCTGACCTACAGAACGAAATTATCATGTTATTGATAATGCACGGTGAACAACGTAAAAAGTAATAATAATAATCTTGCCAAAATTACTGATTTTAGCTAATACTCCTTACTAAAAAGTCATAAAATGTGCTCAAAATGTCAGATATACCCAAAAATAGTACTATTCAAAACCGCTACCTGTCCTGCAAAATATAAGACCCCACACAGTTTCAATATACTGCTATTAGCAAGAATTACAGCAGAGAAATTGCAAAGACACCAATTATGGAGATGGAAAGGAAGGTTATAAGGGGAGGAGGAGGCCTCCATTTGGGCACAGGGTCTTATGTTTCCCTTTGCTCAAATATTAAATAAAAACTGTGCAAATGCCGCCTCTGTAAAACTAAAATAAAAAGTGATCAAAATGACCCATGTATTCCAAAATGGTACCACTACGAACGTCAACTCTTCATGGAAAAAAAAAATTATCATCACACAAGTACTGCTATTAGCAAGAGTTACAACAGAGAATTGGTAAAAACAGCAATTATGGAGATGGAAACGAAGGTTATAAGGGGAGGAGGAGGCCTCCATTTGGGCACAGGGTCTTATTTTTCCCTGTGCTCAAATATTAAATAAAAACTGTGCAAATGCCACCTCTGTAAAACTAAAATAAAAAGTGATCAAAATGTCCCATGTAGTCCAAAATGGTACCATTACGAATGTCAACGCTTCATGGAAAAAAAAAATGGCATCACACAAGTACTGCTATTAGCAAGAATTACAACAGACAATTGGTAAAGACAGAAATTATGGAGATGGAAAGAAAGGCTATAAGGTGAGGAGGAGGCCTTCATTTGGGCACAGGGTCTTATGTTTCCCTGTGCTCAAATATTAAATAAAAACTGTGCAAATGCCACCTCTGTAAAACTAAAATAAAAAGTGATCAAAATGTCCCATGTACTCCAAAATGGTACCACTACGAATGTCAACTCTTCATGGAAAAAAAATTGTCATCATATAAGTACTGCTATTAGCAAGAATTACAACAGAGAATTGGTAAAGACAGCAATTATGGAGATGGAAAGGAAGGCTATAAGGGCAGGAGGAGACCTCCATTTGGCCACAGGGTCTTATGTTTCCCTGTGCTCAAAAATTAAATAAAAATTGTGCAAATGCCGCCTCTGTTAAGCTAAAATAGAAAGTGATCAAAATGTCCCATGTACTCCAAAATGGTACCACTACGAAAGTCAACTCTTCATGGAAAAAAAAAATGGCATCACACAAGTCCTGCTATTAGCAAGAATTACAACAGAGAATTGGTAAAAACAACAATTATGGAGATTGAAAGGAAGGCTATAAGGGGAGGAGGAGGCCTTCAATTGGGCACAGGGTCTTATGTTTCCCTGTGCTCAAAAATTAAATAAAAATTGTGCAAATGCCGCCTCTGTTAAACTAAAATAGAAAGTGATCAAAATGTCCCATGTACTCCAAAATGGTGCCACTACGAATGTCAACTCTTCATGGAAAAAAAAATTGTCATCATAAAAGTACTGCTATTAGCAAAAATTACAACAGAGAATTGGTAAAGACAGCAATTATGGAGATGGAAAGGAAGGCTATAAGGGGAGGAGGAGGCCCCATTTGGGCTCAGGGTCTTTTAATTTCCTGTGCTCAAATATTAAATGAAAACTGTGCAAATGCCACCTCTGTAAAACTAAAATAAAAAGTGATCAAAATTACCCATGTACTCCAAAATGGTACCACTACGAACGTCAACTCTTCATGAAAAAAATATTGTCATCAGACAAGTACTGCTATTAGCAAGAATTACAACAGAGAATTGGTAAAAACAACAATTATGGAGATGGAAAGGAAGGCTATAAGGTGGCAGGCGGCCTTCAATTGGGCACAGGGTCTTATGTTTCCCTGTGCTCAAATATTAAATAAAAACTGTGCAAATGCCACGTCTGTAAAACTAAAATAAAAAGTGATCAAAATGTCCCATGTACTCCAAAATGGTACCACTATGAATGTCAACTCTTCATGGAAAAAAAAATGGCATCACACAAGTACTGCTATTAGCAAGAATTACCGCAGAGAATTGGTAAAAACAAAATTATGGAGATGGAAAGGAAGGCTATAAGGGGAGGAGGAGGCATTCAATTGGGCACAGGGTCTTATGTTTCCCTGTGCTCAAATATTAAATAAAAATTGTGCAAATGCCGCCTCTGTAAAACTAAAATAAAAAGTGATCAAAATGTCCCATGTTCTCCAGAATGGTGCCACTACGAATGTCAACTCTTCAGGGAAAACAAAAATGGCATCACACAAGTACTGCTATTAGCAAGAATTACAACAGACAATTGGTAAAGTCAGCAATTATGGAGATGGAAAGGAAGGCTATAAGGGGAGGAGGAGGCCTCCTTTTGGACACAGGCCCAAAATATTAAATAAAAACCTAGCCATTGTCTCCTCTGTAAAACTAAAATAAAAAGTGATCAAAATGTCCCATGTATTCCAAAATGGTACCACTAAGAATGCCAACTCTTCGTGGAACAAATTTGCCATCAAACAACATTGTTGGTATTAAAATAAAAAAAAACAGCTCTCAAAAAGTAGCGATGCACAAACAAATTTTTTTTAATCAAAAATATTTTTTATAGTGTAAAAGTAATAAACCATCCAATAAAGTACATGAATGAGGTATCACCATGATTGTGCTGACCTGCAGAACAAAATTATCATGTTATTGATAATGCACGGTGAACAATGTAAAAAGTAATAATAATAATCTTGCCAAAATTACTGATTTGGGCTAATACTCCTTACTAAAAAGTCATAAAATGTGCTCAGAATGTCAGATATACCCAAAAATAGTACTATTCAAAACCGCTACCTGTCCTGCAAAATATAAGACCCCACACAGTTTCAATATACTGCTATTAGCAAGAATTACAGCAGAGAAATGGCAAAGACACCAATTATGGAGATGGAAAGGAAGGTTATAAGGGGAGGAGGAGGCCTCCATTTGGGCACAGGGTCTTATGTTTCCCTTTGCTCAAATATTAAATAAAAACTGTGCAAATGCCGCCTCTGTAAAACTAAAATAAAAAGTGATCAAAATGACCCATGTACTCCAAAATGGTACCTCTACGAACGCCAACTCTTCATGGAAAAAAAATTGTCTTCACACAAGTACTGCTATTAGCAAGAATTACAGCAGAGAATTGGTAAAGACAGCAATTATGGAGATGGAAAGGAAGGCTATAAGGGCAGGAGGAGGCCTCCATTTGGGCACAGGGTCTTATGTTTTCCTGTGCTCAAAAATGTAATAAAAATTGTGCAAATGCCGCCTCTGTTAAACTAAAATAGAAAGTGATCAAAATGTCCCATGTACTCCAAAATGGTACCATTACGAAAGTCAACTCTTCATGGAAAAAAAAAATGGCATCACACAAGTACTGCTATTAGCAAGAATTACAACAGAGAATTGGTAAAAACAACAATTATGGAGATGGAAAGGAAGGCTATAAGGGGAGGAGGAGGCCTCCATTTGGGCACAGGGTCTTATGTTTCCCTTTGCTCAAATATTAAATAAAAACTGTGCAAATGCCGCCTCTGTAAAACTTAAATAAAAAGTGATCAAAATGACCCATGTACTCCAAAATGGTACCACTACGAACGCCAACTCTTCATGGAAAAAAAATTGTCATCACACAAGTACTGCTATTAGCAAGAATTACAACAGACAATTGGTAAAGACAGCAATTATGGAGATGGAAAGGTAGGCTATAAGGGGAGGAGGAGGCCTCCATTTGGGCACAGGCCCAAAATATTAAATAAAAACCTAGCCATTGTCGCCTCTGTAAAACTAAAATAAAAAGTGATCAAAATGTCCCATGTACTCCAAAATGGTACCACTAAGAATGCCAACTCTTCATGGAACAAATTTGCCATCAAACAACATTGTTGGTATGAAAATAAAAAAATAGAGCTCTCAAAAGTAGTGATGCACAAACAAGCAATCAAAAATAGTTTTTATAGTGTAAAAGTAATTAAACATCCAATAAAGTACATGAATGAGGTATCACCATAATTGTGCCGACCTGCAGAACGAAATTATCATGTTATTGATAATGCAAGGTGAACAACGTAAAAAGCAATAATAATAATCTTGCCAAAATTACAAATTTTGGTTAATACTCCTCACAAAAAAGTCATAAAATGTGATCAAAATATCAGATATGCCCAAAAATAGTACTATTCAAAACCGCTACCTATCCTGCAAAAAATAAGACCCCACACAGTTTCAATATACTGCTATTAGCAAGAATTACCGCAGAGAATTGGCAAAGACACCAATTATGGAGATGGAAAGGAAGGGCTATAAGGGGAGGAGGAGGCCTGCATTTGGGAACAGGGTCTTATGTTTCCCTGTGCTCAAATATTAAATAAAAATTGTGCAAATGCCGCCTCTGTTAAACTAAAATAAAAAGTGATCAAAATGTCCCATGTACTCCAAAATGGTACCACTACGAACGTCAACTCTTCATGGAAAAAAAATTGTAATCAGACAAGTACTGCTATTAGCAAGAATTACAACAGACAATTGGTAAAGTCAGCAATTATGGAGATGGAAAGAAGGGCTATAAGGGGAGAAGGAGGCCTCCTTTTGGACACAGGCCCAAAATATTAAATAAAAACCTAGTCATTGTGTCCTCTGTAAAACTAAAATAAAAAGTGATCAAAATGTCCCATGTATTCCAAAATGGTACCACTAAGAATGCCAACTCTTCGTGGAACAAATTTGCCATCAAACAACATTGTTGGTATTAAAATAAAAAAAAAACAGCTCTCAAAAAGTAGCGATGCACAAACAAATTTTTTTTAATCAAAAATATTTTTTATAGTGTAAAAGTAATAAACCATCCAATAAAGTACATGAATGAGGTATCACCATGATTGTGCTGACCTACAGAACGAAATTATCATGTTATTGATAATGCACGGTGAACAACGTAAAAAGTAATAATAATAATCTTGCCAAAATTACTGATTTTGGCTAATACTCCTTACTAAAAAGTCATAAAATGTGCTCAAAATGTCAGATATACCCAAAAATAGTACTATTCAAAACCGCTACCTGTCCTGCAAAATATAAGACCCCACACAGTTTCAATATACTGCTATTAGCAAGAATTACAGCAGAGAAATTGCAAAGACACCAATTATGGAGATGGAAAGGAAGGTTATAAGGGGAGGAGGAGGCCTCCATTTGGGCACAGGGTCTTATGTTTCCCTTTGCTCAAATATTAAATAAAAACTGTGCAAATGCCGCCTCTGTAAAACTAAAATAAAAAGTGATCAAAATGACCCATGTATTCCAAAATGGTACCACTACGAACGTCAACTCTTCATGGAAAAAAAAAATTATCATCACACAAGTACTGCTATTAGCAAGAGTTACAACAGAGAATTGGTAAAAACAGCAATTATGGAGATGGAAACGAAGGTTATAAGGGGAGGAGGAGGCCTCCATTTGGGCACAGGGTCTTATTTTTCCCTGTGCTCAAATATTAAATAAAAACTGTGCAAATGCCACCTCTGTAAAACTAAAATAAAAAGTGATCAAAATGTCCCATGTAGTCCAAAATGGTACCATTACGAATGTCAACGCTTCATGGAAAAAAAAAATGGCATCACACAAGTACTGCTATTAGCAAGAATTACAACAGACAATTGGTAAAGACAGAAATTATGGAGATGGAAAGAAAGGCTATAAGGTGAGGAGGAGGCCTTCATTTGGGCACAGGGTCTTATGTTTCCCTGTGCTCAAATATTAAATAAAAACTGTGCAAATGCCACCTCTGTAAAACTAAAATAAAAAGTGATCAAAATGTCCCATGTACTCCAAAATGGTACCACTACGAATGTCAACTCTTCATGGAAAAAAAATTGTCATCATATAAGTACTGCTATTAGCAAGAATTACAACAGACAATTGGTAAAGACAGCAATTATGGAGATGGAAAGGTAGGCTATAAGGGGAGGAGGAGGCCTCCATTTGGGCACAGGCCCAAAATATTAAATAAAAACCTAGCCATTGTCGCCTCTGTAAAACTAAAATAAAAAGTGATCAAAATGTCCCATGTACTCCAAAATGGTACCACTAAGAATGCCAACTCTTCATGGAACAAATTTGCCATCAAACAACATTGTTGGTATGAAAATAAAAAAATAGAGCTCTCAAAAGTAGTGATGCACAAACAAGCAATCAAAAATAGTTTTTATAGTGTAAAAGTAATTAAACATCCAATAAAGTACATGAATGAGGTATCACCATAATTGTGCCGACCTGCAGAACGAAATTATCATGTTATTGATAATGCAAGGTGAACAACGTAAAAAGCAATAATAATAATCTTGCCAAAATTACAAATTTTGGTTAATACTCCTCACAAAAAAGTCATAAAATGTGATCAAAATATCAGATATGCCCAAAAATAGTACTATTCAAAACCGCTACCTATCCTGCAAAAAATAAGACCCCACACAGTTTCAATATACTGCTATTAGCAAGAATTACCGCAGAGAATTGGCAAAGACACCAATTATGGAGATGGAAAGGAAGGGCTATAAGGGGAGGAGGAGGCCTGCATTTGGGAACAGGGTCTTATGTTTCCCTGTGCTCAAATATTAAATAAAAATTGTGCAAATGCCGCCTCTGTTAAACTAAAATAAAAAGTGATCAAAATGTCCCATGTACTCCAAAATGGTACCACTACGAACGTCAACTCTTCATGGAAAAAAAATTGTAATCAGACAAGTACTGCTATTAGCAAGAATTACAACAGACAATTGGTAAAGTCAGCAATTATGGAGATGGAAAGAAGGGCTATAAGGGGAGAAGGAGGCCTCCTTTTGGACACAGGCCCAAAATATTAAATAAAAACCTAGTCATTGTGTCCTCTGTAAAACTAAAATAAAAAGTGATCAAAATGTCCCATGTATTCCAAAATGGTACCACTAAGAATGCCAACTCTTCGTGGAACAAATTTGCCATCAAACAACATTGTTGGTATTAAAATAAAAAAAAAACAGCTCTCAAAAAGTAGCGATGCACAAACAAATTTTTTTTAATCAAAAATATTTTTTATAGTGTAAAAGTAATAAACCATCCAATAAAGTACATGAATGAGGTATCACCATTATTGTGCTGACCTACAGAACGAAATTATCATGTTATTGATAATGCACGGTGAACAACGTAAAAAGTAATAATAATAATCTTGCCAAAATTACTGATTTTGGCTAATACTCCTTACTAAAAAGTCATAAAATGTGCTCAAAATGTCAGATATACCCAAAAATAGTACTATTCAAAACCGCTACCTGTCCTGCAAAATATAAGACCCCACACAGTTTCAATATACTGCTATTAGCAAGAATTACAGCAGAGAAATTGCAAAGACACCAATTATGGAGATGGAAAGGAAGGTTATAAGGGGAGGAGGAGGCCTCCATTTGGGCACAGGGTCTTATGTTTCCCTTTGCTCAAATATTAAATAAAAACTGTGCAAATGCCGCCTCTGTAAAACTAAAATAAAAAGTGATCAAAATGACCCATGTATTCCAAAATGGTACCACTACGAACGTCAACTCTTCATGGAAAAAAAAAATTATCATCACACAAGTACTGCTATTAGCAAGAGTTACAACAGAGAATTGGTAAAAACAGCAATTATGGAGATGGAAACGAAGGTTATAAGGGGAGGAGGAGGCCTCCATTTGGGCACAGGGTCTTATTTTTCCCTGTGCTCAAATATTAAATAAAAACTGTGCAAATGCCACCTCTGTAAAACTAAAATAAAAAGTGATCAAAATGTCCCATGTAGTCCAAAATGGTACCATTACGAATGTCAACGCTTCATGGAAAAAAAAAATGGCATCACACAAGTACTGCTATTAGCAAGAATTACAACAGACAATTGGTAAAGACAGAAATTATGGAGATGGAAAGAAAGGCTATAAGGTGAGGAGGAGGCCTTCATTTGGGCACAGGGTCTTATGTTTCCCTGTGCTCAAATATTAAATAAAAACTGTGCAAATGCCACCTCTGTAAAACTAAAATAAAAAGTGATCAAAATGTCCCATGTACTCCAAAATGGTACCACTACGAATGTCAACTCTTCATGGAAAAAAAATTGTCATCATATAAGTACTGCTATTAGCAAGAATTACAACAGAGAATTGGTAAAGACAGCAATTATGGAGATGGAAAGGTAGGCTATAAGGGGAGGAGGAGGCCTCCATTTGGGCACAGGCCCAAAATATTAAATAAAAACCTAGCCATTGTCGCCTCTGTAAAACTAAAATAAAAAGTGATCAAAATGTCCCATGTACTCCAAAATGGTACCACTAAGAATGCCAACTCTTCATGGAACAAATTTGCCATCAAACAACATTGTTGGTATGAAAATAAAAAAATAGAGCTCTCAAAAGTAGTGATACACAAACAAGCAATCAAAAATAGTTTTTATAGTGTAAAAGTAATTAAACATCCAATAAAGTACATGAATGAGGTATCACCATAATTGTGCCGACCTGCAGAACGAAATTATCATGTTATTGATAATGCAAGGTGAACAACGTAAAAAGCAATAATAATAATCTTGCCAAAATTACAAATTTTGGTTAATACTCCTCACAAAAAAGTCATAAAATGTGATCAAAATATCAGATATGCCCAAAAATAGTACTATTCAAAACCGCTACCTATCCTGCAAAAAATAAGACCCCACACAGTTTCAATATACTGCTATTAGCAAGAATTACCGCAGAGAATTGGCAAAGACACCAATTATGGAGATGGAAAGGAAGGGCTATAAGGGGAGGAGGAGGCCTGCATTTGGGAACAGGGTCTTATGTTTCCCTGTGCTCAAATATTAAATAAAAATTGTGCAAATGCCGCCTCTGTTAAACTAAAATAAAAAGTGATCAAAATGTCCCATGTACTCCAAAATGGTACCACTACGAACGTCAACTCTTCATGGAAAAAAAATTGTAATCAGACAAGTACTGCTATTAGCAAGAATTACAACAGACAATTGGTAAAGTCAGCAATTATGGAGATGGAAAGAAGGGCTATAAGGGGAGAAGGAGGCCTCCTTTTGGACACAGGCCCAAAATATTAAATAAAAACCTAGTCATTGTGTCCTCTGTAAAACTAAAATAAAAAGTGATCAAAATGTCCCATGTATTCCAAAATGGTACCACTAAGAATGCCAACTCTTCGTGGAACAAATTTGCCATCAAACAACATTGTTGGTATTAAAATAAAAAAAAAACAGCTCTCAAAAAGTAGCGATGCACAAACAAATTTTTTTTAATCAAAAATATTTTTTATAGTGTAAAAGTAATAAACCATCCAATAAAGTACATGAATGAGGTATCACCATGATTGTGCTGACCTACAGAACGAAATTATCATGTTATTGATAATGCACGGTGAACAACGTAAAAAGTAATAATAATAATCTTGCCAAAATTACTGATTTTGGCTAATACTCCTTACTAAAAAGTCATAAAATGTGCTCAAAATGTCAGATATACCCAAAAATAGTACTATTCAAAACCGCTACCTGTCCTGCAAAATATAAGACCCCACACAGTTTCAATATACTGCTATTAGCAAGAATTACAGCAGAGAAATTGCAAAGACACCAATTATGGAGATGGAAAGGAAGGTTATAAGGGGAGGAGGAGGCCTCCATTTGGGCACAGGGTCTTATGTTTCCCTTTGCTCAAATATTAAATAAAAACTGTGCAAATGCCGCCTCTGTAAAACTAAAATAAAAAGTGATCAAAATGACCCATGTATTCCAAAATGGTACCACTACGAACGTCAACTCTTCATGGAAAAAAAAAATTATCATCACACAAGTACTGCTATTAGCAAGAGTTACAACAGAGAATTGGTAAAAACAGCAATTATGGAGATGGAAACGAAGGTTATAAGGGGAGGAGGAGGCCTCCATTTGGGCACAGGGTCTTATTTTTCCCTGTGCTCAAATATTAAATAAAAACTGTGCAAATGCCACCTCTGTAAAACTAAAATAAAAAGTGATCAAAATGTCCCATGTAGTCCAAAATGGTACCATTACGAATGTCAACGCTTCATGGAAAAAAAAAATGGCATCACACAAGTACTGCTATTAGCAAGAATTACAACAGACAATTGGTAAAGACAGAAATTATGGAGATGGAAAGAAAGGCTATAAGGTGAGGAGGAGGCCTTCATTTGGGCACAGGGTCTTATGTTTCCCTGTGCTCAAATATTAAATAAAAACTGTGCAAATGCCACCTCTGTAAAACTAAAATAAAAAGTGATCAAAATGTCCCATGTACTCCAAAATGGTACCACTACGAATGTCAACTCTTCATGGAAAAAAAATTGTCATCATATAAGTACTGCTATTAGCAAGAATTACAACAGACAATTGGTAAAGACAGCAATTATGGAGATGGAAAGGTAGGCTATAAGGGGAGGAGGAGGCCTCCATTTGGGCACAGGCCCAAAATATTAAATAAAAACCTAGCCATTGTCGCCTCTGTAAAACTAAAATAAAAAGTGATCAAAATGTCCCATGTACTCCAAAATGGTACCACTAAGAATGCCAACTCTTCATGGAACAAATTTGCCATCAAACAACATTGTTGGTATGAAAATAAAAAAATAGAGCTCTCAAAAGTAGTGATGCACAAACAAGCAATCAAAAATAGTTTTTATAGTGTAAAAGTAATTAAACATCCAATAAAGTACATGAATGAGGTATCACCATAATTGTGCCGACCTGCAGAACGAAATTATCATGTTATTGATAATGCAAGGTGAACAACGTAAAAAGCAATAATAATAATCTTGCCAAAATTACAAATTTTGGTTAATACTCCTCACAAAAAAGTCATAAAATGTGATCAAAATATCAGATATGCCCAAAAATAGTACTATTCAAAACCGCTACCTATCCTGCAAAAAATAAGACCCCACACAGTTTCAATATACTGCTATTAGCAAGAATTACCGCAGAGAATTGGCAAAGACACCAATTATGGAGATGGAAAGGAAGGGCTATAAGGGGAGGAGGAGGCCTGCATTTGGGAACAGGGTCTTATGTTTCCCTGTGCTCAAATATTAAATAAAAATTGTGCAAATGCCGCCTCTGTTAAACTAAAATAAAAAGTGATCAAAATGTCCCATGTACTCCAAAATGGTACCACTACGAACGTCAACTCTTCATGGAAAAAAAATTGTAATCAGACAAGTACTGCTATTAGCAAGAATTACAACAGACAATTGGTAAAGTCAGCAATTATGGAGATGGAAAGAAGGGCTATAAGGGGAGAAGGAGGCCTCCTTTTGGACACAGGCCCAAAATATTAAATAAAAACCTAGTCATTGTGTCCTCTGTAAAACTAAAATAAAAAGTGATCAAAATGTCCCATGTATTCCAAAATGGTACCACTAAGAATGCCAACTCTTCGTGGAACAAATTTGCCATCAAACAACATTGTTGGTATTAAAATAAAAAAAAAACAGCTCTCAAAAAGTAGCGATGCACAAACAAATTTTTTTTAATCAAAAATATTTTTTATAGTGTAAAAGTAATAAACCATCCAATAAAGTACATGAATGAGGTATCACCATGATTGTGCTGACCTACAGAACGAAATTATCATGTTATTGATAATGCACGGTGAACAACGTAAAAAGTAATAATAATAATCTTGCCAAAATTACTGATTTTGGCTAATACTCCTTACTAAAAAGTCATAAAATGTGCTCAAAATGTCAGATATACCCAAAAATAGTACTATTCAAAACCGCTACCTGTCCTGCAAAATATAAGACCCCACACAGTTTCAATATACTGCTATTAGCAAGAATTACAGCAGAGAAATTGCAAAGACACCAATTATGGAGATGGAAAGGAAGGTTATAAGGGGAGGAGGAGGCCTCCATTTGGGCACAGGGTCTTATGTTTCCCTTTGCTCAAATATTAAATAAAAACTGTGCAAATGCCGCCTCTGTAAAACTAAAATAAAAAGTGATCAAAATGACCCATGTATTCCAAAATGGTACCACTACGAACGTCAACTCTTCATGGAAAAAAAAAATTATCATCACACAAGTACTGCTATTAGCAAGAGTTACAACAGAGAATTGGTAAAAACAGCAATTATGGAGATGGAAACGAAGGTTATAAGGGGAGGAGGAGGCCTCCATTTGGGCACAGGGTCTTATTTTTCCCTGTGCTCAAATATTAAATAAAAACTGTGCAAATGCCACCTCTGTAAAACTAAAATAAAAAGTGATCAAAATGTCCCATGTAGTCCAAAATGGTACCATCACGAATGTCAACGCTTCATGGAAAAAAAAAATGGCATCACACAAGTACTGCTATTAGCAAGAATTACAACAGACAATTGGTAAAGACAGAAATTATGGAGATGGAAAGAAAGGCTATAAGGTGAGGAGGAGGCCTTCATTTGGGCACAGGGTCTTATGTTTCCCTGTGCTCAAATATTAAATAAAAACTGTGCAAATGCCACCTCTGTAAAACTAAAATAAAAAGTGATCAAAATGTCCCATGTACTCCAAAATGGTACCACTACGAATGTCAACTCTTCATGGAAAAAAAATTGTCATCATATAAGTACTGCTATTAGCAAGAATTACAACAGAGAATTGGTAAAGACAGCAATTATGGAGATGGAAAGGAAGGCTATAAGGGCAGGAGGAGACCTCCATTTGGCCACAGGGTCTTATGTTTCCCTGTGCTCAAAAATTAAATAAAAATTGTGCAAATGCCGCCTCTGTTAAACTAAAATAGAAAGTGATCAAAATGTCCCATGTACTCCAAAATGGTACCACTACGAAAGTCAACTCTTCATGGAAAAAAAAAATGGCATCACACAAGTCCTGCTATTAGCAAGAATTACAACAGAGAATTGGTAAAAACAACAATTATGGAGATTGAAAGGAAGGCTATAAGGGGAGGAGGAGGCCTTCAATTGGGCACAGGGTCTTATCTTTCCCTGTGCTCAAAAATTAAATAAAAATTGTGCAAATGCCGCCTCTGTTAAACTAAAATAGAAAGTGATCAAAATGTCCCATGTACTCCAAAATGGTGCCACTACGAATGTCAACTCTTCATGGAAAAAAAAATTGTCATCATAAAAGTACTGCTATTAGCAAAAATTACAACAGAGAATTGGTAAAGACAGCAATTATGGAGATGGAAAGGAAGGCTATAAGGGGAGGAGGAGGCCCCATTTGGGCTCAGGGTCTTTTAATTTCCTGTGCTCAAATATTAAATGAAAACTGTGCAAATGCCACCTCTGTAAAACTAAAATAAAAAGTGATCAAAATTACCCATGTACTCCAAAATGGTACCACTACGAACGTCAACTCTTCATGAAAAAAATATTGTCATCAGACAAGTACTGCTATTAGCAAGAATTACAACAGAGAATTGGTAAAAACAACAATTATGGAGATGGAAAGGAAGGCTATAAGGTGGCAGGCGGCCTTCAATTGGGCACAGGGTCTTATGTTTCCCTGTGCTCAAATATTAAATAAAAACTGTGCAAATGCCACGTCTGTAAAACTAAAATAAAAAGTGATCAAAATGTCCCATGTACTCCAAAATGGTACCACTATGAATGTCAACTCTTCATGGAAAAAAAAATGGCATCACACAAGTACTGCTATTAGCAAGAATTACCGCAGAGAATTGGTAAAAACAAAATTATGGAGATGGAAAGGAAGGCTATAAGGGGAGGAGGAGGCATTCAATTGGGCACAGGGTCTTATGTTTCCCTGTGCTCAAATATTAAATAAAAATTGTGCAAATGCCGCCTCTGTAAAACTAAAATAAAAAGTGATCAAAATGTCCCATGTTCTCCAGAATGGTGCCACTACGAATGTCAACTCTTCAGGGAAAACAAAAATGGCATCACACAAGTACTGCTATTAGCAAGAATTACAACAGACAATTGGTAAAGTCAGCAATTATGGAGATGGAAAGGAAGGCTATAAGGGGAGGAGGAGGCCTCCTTTTGGACACAGGCCCAAAATATTAAATAAAAACCTAGCCATTGTCTCCTCTGTAAAACTAAAATAAAAAGTGATCAAAATGTCCCATGTATTCCAAAATGGTACCACTAAGAATGCCAACTCTTCGTGGAACAAATTTGCCATCAAACAACATTGTTGGTATTAAAATAAAAAAAAACAGCTCTCAAAAAGTAGCGATGCACAAACAAATTTTTTTTAATCAAAAATATTTTTTATAGTGTAAAAGTAATAAACCATCCAATAAAGTACATGAATGAGGTATCACCATGATTGTGCTGACCTGCAGAACAAAATTATCATGTTATTGATAATGCACGGTGAACAATGTAAAAAGTAATAATAATAATCTTGCCAAAATTACTGATTTGGGCTAATACTCCTTACTAAAAAGTCATAAAATGTGCTCAGAATGTCAGATATACCCAAAAATAGTACTATTCAAAACCGCTACCTGTCCTGCAAAATATAAGACCCCACACAGTTTCAATATACTGCTATTAGCAAGAATTACAGCAGAGAAATGGCAAAGACACCAATTATGGAGATGGAAAGGAAGGTTATAAGGGGAGGAGGAGGCCTCCATTTGGGCACAGGGTCTTATGTTTCCCTTTGCTCAAATATTAAATAAAAACTGTGCAAATGCCGCCTCTGTAAAACTAAAATAAAAAGTGATCAAAATGACCCATGTACTCCAAAATGGTACCTCTACGAACGCCAACTCTTCATGGAAAAAAAATTGTCTTCACACAAGTACTGCTATTAGCAAGAATTACAGCAGAGAATTGGTAAAGACAGCAATTATGGAGATGGAAAGGAAGGCTATAAGGGCAGGAGGAGGCCTCCATTTGGGCACAGGGTCTTATGTTTCCCTGTGCTCAAAAATGTAATAAAAATTGTGCAAATGCCGCCTCTGTTAAACTAAAATAGAAAGTGATCAAAATGTCCCATGTACTCCAAAATGGTACCATTACGAAAGTCAACTCTTCATGGAAAAAAAAAATGGCATCACACAAGTACTGCTATTAGCAAGAATTACAACAGAGAATTGGTAAAAACAACAATTATGGAGATGGAAAGGAAGGCTATAAGGGGAGGAGGAGGCCTTCAATTGGGCACAGGGTCTTATGTTTCCCTGTGCTCAAATATTAAATAAAAATTGTGCAAATGCCACCTCTGTAAAACTAAAATAAAAAGTGATCAATATGTCCCATGTACTCCAAAATGGTGCCACTACGAATGTCAACTCTTCATGGAAAAAAAATTGTCATCATAAAAGTACTGCTATTAGCAAAAATTACAACAGAGAATTGGTAAAGACAGCAATTATGGAGATGGAAAGGAAGGCTATAAGGGGAGGAGGAGGCCCCATTTGGGCTCAGGGTCTTTTGTTTTCCTGTGCTCAAATATTAAATGAAAACTGTGCAAGTGCCACCTCTGTAAAACTAAAATAAAAAGTGATCAAAATTACCGTATATACTCGAGTATAAGCCGACCCGAGTATAAGCCGAGACCCCTAATTTCAACCCAAAATCCCAGGAAAAGTTATTGACTCGAGTATAAGCCTAGGGTGGGAAATACCTCATCCCCCCCTGTCATCATCCAGACCCGTCATTAACATCCTCATCATCCCCTTGTCATCATCCCACACATCCCCCCTTCATCATCCCCTTTTCATCATCCCACACATCCCCTTATCATCCCACACATCCCCCCTTCATCATCCCCTTGTCATCATCCCACACATCCCCCCTTCATCATCCCCTTGTCATCATCCCACACATCCCCTTATCCCACACATCCCCCCTTCATCATCCCCTTGTCATCATCCCACACATCCCCCCTTCATCATCCCCTTGTCATCATCCCACACATCCCCTTATCATCCCACACATCCCCCCTTCATCATCCCCTTGTCATCATCCCACACATCCCCTTATCATCCCACACATCCCCCCTTCATCATCCCCTTGTCATCATCCCACACATCCCCCCTTCATCATCCCCTTGTCATCATCCCACACATCCCCTTATCCCACACATCCCCCCTTCATCATCCCCTTGTCATCATCCCACACATCCCCCCTTCATCATCCCCTTGTCATCATCCCACACATCCCCTTATCATCCCACACATCCCCCCTTCATCATCCCCTTGTAATCATCCCACACCCCCCCCCTTCATCATCCCCACCCCCTTCATCATCCCCACACCCCCCCCCCCCTTCATCATCCTCTTCTCATCATTCGCCCTCAGTGGTCTTCAACCTGCGGACCTCCAGAGGTTTCAAAACTACAACTCCCAGCAAGCCCGGGCAGCCATCGGCTGTTCGGGCTTGCTGGGAGTTGTAGTTTTGAAACCTCCGGAGGTCCGCAGGTTGAAGACCACTGCGGCCTTCAACATGCGGACCTCCAGAGGTTTCAAAACTACAACTCCCAGCAAGCCCGGGCAGCCATCGGCTGTCCGGGCTTGCTGGGAGTTGTAGTTTTGAAACCTCCGGAGGTCCGCAGGTTGAAGACCACTGCGGCCTTCAACATCATCCAGCCCCCTCTCACCCCCTTTAGTTCTGAGTACTCACCTCCGCTCGGCGCTGGTCCGGTCCTGCAGGGCTGTCCGGTAAGGAGGTGGTCCGGTGAGGAGGTGGTCCGGGCTGCTATCTTCACCGGGGGCGCCTCTTCTCCGCGCTTCCGGCCCGGAATAGAGCCGTTGCCTTGACAACGACGTATCTGCGTCGTTGTCAAGGCAACGTGACTATTCTGAGGCCGGGCCCGAAGCGCTTAGAAGAGGCCTCCCCGGTGAAGATAGCAGCCCGGACCACCTCCTCACCGGACCACCTCCTTACCGGACAGCCCTGCAGGACCGGACCAGCGCCGAGCGGAGGTGAGTACTCAGAACTAAAGGGGGTGAGAGGGGGCTGGATGATGTTGAAGGCCGCAGTGGTCTTCAACCTGCGGACCTCCGGAGGTTTCAAAACTACAACTCCCAGCAAGCCCGGACAGCCGATGGCTGCCCTGGCTTGCTGGGAGTTGTAGTTTTGAAACCTCTGGAAGTCCGCAGGTTGAAGACCACTGCGGGTGGGGGAGTTTACTCGAGTATAAGCCGAGGGGGGTGTTTTCAGCACGAAAAATCGTGCTGAAAAACTCGGCTTATACTCGAGTATATACGGTACCCATGTACTCCAAAATGGTACCACTACGAACGTCAACTCTTCATGAAAAAAATATTGTCATCAGACAAGTACTGCTATTAGCAAGAATTACAACAGAGAATTGGTAAAAACAACAATTATGGAGATGGAAAGGAAGGCTATAAGGTGGCAGGCGGCCTTCAATTGGGCACAGGGTCTTATGTTTCCCTGTGCTCAAATATTAAATAAAAACTGCAAATGCCACGTCTGTAAAACTAAAATAAAAAGTGATCAAAATGTCCCATGTACTCCAAAATGGTACCACTACGAATGTCAACTCTTCATGGAAAAAAAAATGGCATCACACAAGTACTGCTATTAGCAAGAATTACCGCAGAGAATTGGTAAAGACAGCAAATATGGAGATGGAAAGGAAGGCTATAAGGGCAGGAGGAGGCCTCCATTTGGGCACAGGGTCTTATGTTTCCCTGTGCTCAAAAATTAAATAAAAATTGTGCAAATGCCGCCTCTGTTAAACTAAAATAGAAAGTGATCAAAATGTCCCATGTACTCCAAAATGGTACCACTACGAAAGTCAACTCTTCATGGAAAAAAAAAATGGCATCACACAAGTACTGCTATTAGCAAGAATTACAACAGAGAATTGGTAAAAACAACAATTATGGAGATGGAAAGGAAGGCTATAAGGGGAGGAGGAGGCCTTCAATTGGGCACAGGGTCTTATGTTTCCCTGTACTCAAATATTAAATAAAAATTCTGCAAATGCCACCTCTGTAAAACTAAAATAAAAAGTGATCAAAATGTCCCATGTACTCCAAAATGGTGCCACTACGAATGTCAACTCTTCATGGAAAAAAAATTGTCATCATAAAAGTACTGCTATTAGCAAAAATTACAACAGAGAATTGGTAAAGACAGCAATTATGGAGATGGAAAGAAAGGCTATAAGGGGAGGAGGAGGCCCCATTTGGGCTCAGGGTCTTTTGTTTTCCTGTGCTCAAATATTAAATGAAAACTGTGCAAATGCCACCTCTGTAAAACTAAAATAAAAAGTGATCAAAATTACCCATGTACTCCAAAATGGTACCACTACGAACGTCAACTCTTCATGAAAAAAATATTGTCATCAGACAAGTACTGCTATTAGCAAGAATTACAATAGAGAATTGGTAAAAACAACAATTATGGAGATGGAAAGGAAGGCTATAAGGTGGCAGGCGGCCTTCAATTGGGCACAGGGTCTTATGTTTCCCTGTGCTCAAATATTAAATAAAAGCTGTGCAAATGCCACGTCTGTAAAACTAAAATTAAAAGTGATCAAAATGTCCCATGTACTCCAAAATGGTACCACTACGAATGTCAACTCTTCATGGAAAAAAAAAATGGCATCACACAAGTACTAATATTAGCAAGAATTACCGCAGAGAATTGGTAAAAACAACAATTATGGAGATGGAAAGGAAGGCTATAAGGGGAGGAGGAGGCCTTCAATTGGGCACAGGGTCTTATGTTTCCCTGTGCTCTAATATTAAATAAAAATTGTGCAAATGCCACCTCTGTAAAGCTAAAATAAAAAGTGATCAAAATGTCCCATGTACTCCAAAATGGTGCCACTACGAATGTCAACTCTTCATGGAAAAAAAATTGTCATCATAAAAGTACTGCTATTAGCAAAAATTACAACAGAGAATTGGTAAAGACAGCAATTATGGAGATGGAAAGGAAGGCTATAAGGGGAGGAGGAGGCCCCATTTGGGCTCAGGGTCTTTTGTTTTCCTGTGCTCAAATATTAAATGAAAACTGTGCAAATGCCACCTCTGTAAAACTAAAATAAAAAGTGATCAAAATTACCCATGTACTCCAAAATGGTACCACTACGAACGTCAACTCTTCATGAAAAAAATATTGTCATCAGACAAGTACTGCTATTAGCAAGAATTACAACAGAGAATTGGTAAAAACAACAATTATGGAGATGGAAAGGAAGGCTATAAGGTGGCAGGCGGCCTTCAATTGGGCACAGGGTCTTATGTTTTCCTGTGCTCAAATATTAAATAAAAACTGTGCAAATGCCACGTCTGTAAAACTAAAATAAAAAGTGATCAAAATGTCCCATGTACTCCAAAATGGTACCACTATGAATGTCAACTCTTCATGGAAAAAAAAATGGCATCACACAAGTACTGCTATTAGCAAGAATTACCGCAGAGAATTGGTAAAAACAACAATTATGGAGATGGAAAGGAAGGCTATAAGGGGAGGAGGAGGCCTTCAATTGGGCACAGGGTCTTATGTTTCCCTGTGCTCAAATATTAAATAAAAATTGTGCAAATGCCACCTCTGTAAAACTAAAATAAAAAGTGATCAAAATGTCTCATGTACTCCAAAATGGTGCCACTACGAATGTCAAGTCTTCATGGAAAAAAAAATTGTCATCATAAAAGTACTGCTATTAGCAAAAATTACAACAGAGAATTGGTAAAGACAGCAATTATGGAGATGGAAAGGAAGGCTATAAGGGGAGGAGGAGGCCCCATTTGGGCTCAGGGTCTTTTAATTTCCTGTGCTCAAATATTAAATGAAAACTGTGCAAATGCCACCTCTGTAAAACTAAAATAAAAAGTGATCCAAATTACCCATGTACTCCAAAATGGTACCACTACGAACGTCAACTCTTCATGAAAAAAATATTGTCATCAGACAAGTACTGCTATTAGCAAGAATTACAACAGAGAATTGGTAAAAACAACAATTATGGAGATGGAAAGGAAGGCTATAAGGTGGCAGGCGGCCTTCAATTGGGCACAGGGTCTTATGTTTCCCTGTGCTCAAATATTAAATAAAAACTGTGCAAATGCCACGTCTGTAAAACTAAAATAAAAAGTGATCAAAATGTCCCATGTACTCCAAAATGGTACCACTATGAATGTCAACTCTTCATGGAAAAAAAAATGGCATCACACAAGTACTGCTATTAGCAAGAATTACCGCAGAGAATTGGTAAAAACAAAATTATGGAGATGGAAAGGAAGGCTATAAGGGGAGGAGGAGGCCTCCTTTTGGACACAGGCCCAAAATATTAAATAAAAACCTAGTCATTGTCTCCTCTGTAAAACTAAAATAAAAAGTGATCAAAATGTCCCATGTATTCCAAAATGGTACCACTAAGAATGCCAACTCTTCGTGGAACAAATTTGCCATCAAACAACATTGTTGGTATTAAAATAAAAAAAAACAGCTCTCAAAAAGTAGCGATGCACAAACAAATTTTTTTTAATCAAAAATATTTTTTATAGTGTAAAAGTAATAAACCATCCAATAAAGTACATGAATGAGGTATCACCATGATTGTGCTGACCTGCAGAACAAAATTATCATGTTATTGATAATGCACGGTGAACAATGTAAAAAGTAATAATAATAATCTTGCCAAAATTACTGATTTGGGCTAATACTCCTTACTAAAAAGTCATAAAATGTGCTCAGAATGTCAGATATACCCAAAAATAGTACTATTCAAAACCGCTACCTGTCCTGCAAAATATAAGACCCCACACAGTTTCAATATACTGCTATTAGCAAGAATTACAGCAGAGAAATGGCAAAGACACCAATTATGGAGATGGAAAGGAAGGTTATAAGGGGAGGAGGAGGCCTCCATTTGGGCACAGGGTCTTATGTTTCCCTTTGCTCAAATATTAAATAAAAACTGTGCAAATGCCGCCTCTGTAAAACTAAAATAAAAAGTGATCAAAATGACCCATGTACTCCAAAATGGTACCTCTACGAACGCCAACTCTTCATGGAAAAAAAATTGTCTTCACACAAGTACTGCTATTAGCAAGAATTACAGCAGAGAATTGGTAAAGACAGCAATTATGGAGATGGAAAGGAAGGCTATAAGGGCAGGAGGAGGCCTCCATTTGGGCACAGGGTCTTATGTTTCCCTGTGCTCAAAAATGTAATAAAAATTGTGCAAATGCCGCCTCTGTTAAACTAAAATAGAAAGTGATCAAAATGTCCCATGTACTCCAAAATGGTACCATTACGAAAGTCAACTCTTCATGGAAAAAAAAAATGGCATCACACAAGTACTGCTATTAGCAAGAATTACAACAGAGAATTGGTAAAAACAACAATTATGGAGATGGAAAGGAAGGCTATAAGGGGAGGAGGTGGCCTTCAATTGGGCAAAGGGTCTTATGTTTCCCTGTGCTCAAATATTAAATAAAAATTGTGCAAATGCCACCTCTGTAAAACTAAAATAAAAAGTGATCAATATGTCCCATGTACTCCAAAATGGTGCCACTACGAATGTCAACTCTTCATGGAAAAAAAATTGTCATCATAAAAGTACTGCTATTAGCAAAAATTACAACAGAGAATTGGTAAAGACAGCAATTATGGAGATGGAAAGGAAGGCTATAAGGGGAGGAGGAGGCCCCATTTGGGCTCAGGGTCTTTTGTTTTCCTGTGCTCAAATATTAAATGAAAACTGTGCAAATGCTACCTCTGTAAAACTAAAATAAAAAGTGATCAAAATTACCGTATATACTCGAGTATATGCCGACCCGAGTATAAGCCGAGACCCCTAATTTCAACCCAAAATCCCAGGAAAAGTTATTGACTCGAGTATAAGCCTAGGGTGGGAAATACCTCATCCCCCCCTGTCATCATCCAGACCCGTCATTAACATCCTCATCATCCCCTTGTCATCATCCCACACATCCCCCCTTCATCATCCCCTTGTCATCATCCCACACATCCCCTTATCATCCCACACATCCCCCCTTCATCATCCCCTTGTCATCATCCCACACATCCCCTTATCATCCCACACATCCCCCCTTCATCATCCCCTTGTCATCATCCCACACATCCCCCCTTCATCATCCCCTTGTCATCATCCCACACATCCCCTTATCCCACACATCCCCCCTTCATCATCCCCTTGTCATCATCCCACACATCCCCCCTTCATCATCCCCTTGTCATCATCCCACACATCCCCTTATCATCCCACACATCCCCCCTTCATCATCCCCTTGTCATCATCCCACACATCCCCTTATCATCCCACACATCCCCCCTTCATCATCCCCTTGTCATCATCCCACACATCCCCCCTTCATCATCCCCTTGTCATCATCCCACACATCCCCTTATCCCACACATCCCCCCTTCATCATCCCCTTGTCATCATCCCACACATCCCCCCTTCATCATCCCCTTGTCATCATCCCACACATCCCCTTATCATCCCACACATCCCCCCTTCATCATCCCCTTGTAATCATCCCACACCCCCCCCTTCATCATCCCCACCCCCCTTCATCATCCCCACACCCCCCCCCCTTCATCATCCTCTTCTCATCATTCGCCCTCAGTGGTCTTCAACCTGCGGACCTCCAGAGGTTTCAAAACTACAACTCCCAGCAAGCCCGGGCAGCCATCGGCTGTCCGGGCTTGCTGGGAGTTGTAGTTTTGAAACCTCCGGAGGTCCGCAGGTTGAAGACCACTGCGGCCTTCAACATCATCCAGCCCCCTCTCACCCCCTATAGTTCTGAGTACTCACCTCCGCTCGGCGCTGGTCCGGTCCTGCAGGGCTGTCCGGTAAGGAGGTGGTCCGGTGAGGAGGTGGTCCGGGCTGCTATCTTCACCGGGGGCGCCTCTTCTCCGCGCTTCCGGCCCGGAATAGAGCCGTTGCCTTGACAACGACGTATCTGCGTCGTTGTCAAGGCAACGTGACTATTCTGAGGCCGGGCCCGAAGCGCTTAGAAGAGGCCTCCCCGGTGAAGATAGCAGCCCGGACCACCTCCTCACCGGACCACCTCCTTACCGGACAGCCCTGCAGGACCGGACCAGCGCCGAGCGGAGGTGAGTACTCAGAACTAAAGGGGGTGAGAGGGGGCTGGATGATGTTGAAGGCCGCAGTGGTCTTCAACCTGCGGACCTCCGGAGGTTTCAAAACTACAACTCCCAGCAAGCCCGGACAGCCGATGGCTGCCCTGGCTTGCTGGGAGTTGTAGTTTTGAAACCTCTGGAAGTCCGCAGGTTGAAGACCACTGCGGGTGGGGGAGTTCACTCGAGTATAAGCCGAGGGGGGTGTTTTCAGCACGAAAAATCGTGCTGAAAAACTCGGCTTATACTCGAGTATATACGGTACCCATGTACTCCAAAATGGTACCACTACGAACGTCAACTCTTCATGAAAAAAATATTGTCATCAGACAAGTACTGCTATTAGCAAGAATTACAACAGAGAATTGGTAAAAACAACAATTATGGAGATGGAAAGGAAGGCTATAAGGTGGCAGACGGCCTTCAATTGGGCACAGGGTCTTATGTTTCCCTGTGCTCAAATATTAAATAAAAACTGTGCAAATGCCACGTCTGTAAAACTAAAATAAAAAGTGATCAAAATGTCCCATGTACTCCAAAATGGTACCACTACAAATGTCAACTCTTCATGGAAAAAAAAATGGCATCACACAAGTACTGCTATTAGCAAGAATTACCGCAGAGAATTGGTAAAGACAGCAAATATGGAGATGGAAAGGAAGGCTATAAGGGCAGGAGGAGGCCTCCATTTGGGCACAGGGTCTTATGTTTCCCTGTGCTCAAAAATTAAATAAAAATTGTGCAAATGCCGCCTCTGTTAAACTAAAATAGAAAGTGATCAAAATGTCCCATGTACTCCAAAATGGTACCAATACGAAAGTCAACTCTTCATGGAAAAAAAAAATGGCATCACACAAGTACTGCTATTAGCAAGAATTACAACAGAGAATTGGTAAAAACAACAATTATGGAGATGGAAAGGAAGGCTATAAGGGGAGGAGGAGGCCTTCAATTGGGCACAGGGTCTTATGTTTCCCTGTACTCAAATATTAAATAAAAATTGTGCAAATGCCACCTCTGTAAAACTAAAATAAAAAGTGATCAAAATGTCCCATGTACTCCAAAATGGTGCCACTACGAATGTCAACTCTTCATGGAAAAAAAATTGTCATCATAAAAGTACTGCTATTAGCAAAAATTACAACAGAGAATTGGTAAAGACAGCAATTATGGAGATGGAAAGAAAGGCTATAAGGGGAGGAGGAGGCCCCATTTGGGCTCAGGGTCTTTTGTTTTCCTGTGCTCAAATATTAAATGAAAACTGTGCAAATGCCACCTCTGTAAAACTAAAATAAAAAGTGATCAAAATTACCCATGTACTCCAAAATGGTACCACTACGAACGTCAACTCTTCATGAAAAAAATATTGTCATCAGACAAGTACTGCTATTAGCAAGAATTACAATAGAGAATTGGTAAAAACAACAATTATGGAGATGGAAAGGAAGGCTATAAGGTGGCAGGCGGCCTTCAATTGGGCACAGGGTCTTATGTTTCCCTGTGCTCAAATATTAAATAAAAACTGTGCAAATGCCACGTCTGTAAAACTAAAATTAAAAGTGATCAAAATGTCCCATGTACTCCAAAATGGTACCACTACGAATGTCAACTCTTCATGGAAAAAAAAAATGGCATCACACAAGTACTAATATTAGCAAGAATTACCGCAGAGAATTGGTAAAAACAACAATTATGGAGATGGAAAGGAAGGCTATAAGGGGAGGAGGAGGCCTTCAATTGGGCACAGGGTCTTATGTTTCCCTGTGCTCTAATATTAAATAAAAATTGTGCAAATGCCACCTCTGTAAAGCTAAAATAAAAAGTGATCAAAATGTCCCATGTACTCCAAAATGGTGCCACTACGAATGTCAACTCTTCATGGAAAAAAGAATTGTCATCATAAAAGTACTGCTATTAGCAGAAATTACAACAGAGAATTGGTAAAGACAGCAATTATGGAGATGGAAAGGAAGGCTATAAGGGGAGGAGGAGGCCCCATTTGGGCTCAGGGTCTTTTGTTTTCCTGTGCTCAAATATTAAATGAAAACTGTGCAAATGCCACCTCTGTAAAACTAAAATAAAAAGTGATCAAAATTACCCATGTACTCCAAAATGGTACCACTACGAACGTCAACTCTTCATGAAAAAAATATTGTCATCAGACAAGTACTGCTATTAGCAAGAATTACAACAGAGAATTGGTAAAAACAACAATTATGAAGATGGAAAGGAAGGCTATAAGGTGGCAGGCGGCCTTCAATTGGGCACAGGGTCTTATGTTTCCCTGTGCTCAAATATTAAATAAAAACTGTGCAAATGCCACGTCTGTAAAACTAAAATAAAAAGTGATCAAAATGTCCCATGTACTCCAAAATGGTACCACTATGAATGTCAACTCTTCATGGAAAAAAAAATGGCATCACACAAGTACTGCTATTAGCAAGAATTACCGCAGAGAATTGGTAAAAACAACAATTATGGAGATGGAAAGGAAGGCTATAAGGGGAGGAGGAGGCCTTCAATTGGGCACAGGGTCTTATGTTTCCCTGTGCTCAAATATTAAATAAAAATTGTGCAAATGCCACCTCTGTAAAACTAAAATAAAAAGTGATCAAAATGTCTCATGTACTCCAAAATGGTGCCACTACGAATGTCAAGTCTTCATGGAAAAAAAAATTGTCATCATAAAAGTACTGCTATTAGCAAAAATTACAACAGAGAATTGGTAAAGACAGCAATTATGGAGATGGAAAGGAAGGCTATAAGGGGAGGAGGAGGCCCCATTTGGGCTCAGGGTCTTTTGTTTTCCTGTGCTCAAATATTAAATGAAAACTGTGCAAATGCCACCTCTGTAAAACTAAAATAAAAAGTGATCAAAATTACCCATGTACTCCAAAATGGTACCACTACGAACGTCAACTCTTCATGAAAAAAATATTGTCATCAGACAAGTACTGCTATTAGCAAGAATTACAACAGAGAATTGGTAAAAACAACAATTATGGAGATGGAAAGGAAGGCTATAAGAGGAGCAAGCGGCCTTCAATTTGGCACAGGGTCTTATGTTTCCCTGTGCTCAAATATTAAATAAAAACTGTGCAAATGCCACCTCTGTAAAACTAAAATAAAAAGTGACCAAAATGTCCCATGTACTCCAAAATAGTACCACTATGAATGTCAACTCTTCATGGAAAAAAAAAATGGCATCACACAAGTACTGCTATTAGCAAGAATTACAACATAGAATTGGTAAAAACAACAATTATGGAGATGGAAAGGAAGGCTATAAGGGAGGAGGAGGCATTCAATTGGGCACAGGGTCTTATGTTTCCCTGTGCTCAAATACTAAATAAAAATTGTGCAAATGCCACCTCTGTAAAACTAAAATAAAAAGTGATCAAAATGTCCCATGTTCTCCAAAATGTTGCCACTAAGAATGTCAACTCTTCATGGAAAAAAAAAATGTAATCATAAAAGTACTGCTATTAGCAAAAATTACAACAGAGAATTGGTAAAGACAGCAATTATGGAGATGGAAAGGAAGGCTATAAGGGGAGGAGGCCTCCATTTGGGCACAGGGTCTTATGTTTTTCTGTGCTCAAATATTAAATAAAAACTGTGCAAATGCCGCCTCTGTTAAACTAAAATAAAAAGTGATCAAAATGTCCCATGTACTCCAAAATGGTACCAATTCGAATGTCAACTCTTCAGGGGAAAAAAAAATGGCATCACACAAGTACTGCTATTAGCAAGAATTACAAAAGACAATTGGTAAAGACAGAAATTATGGAGATGGAAAGGAAGGCTATAAGGGGAGGAAGAGGCCTCCTTTTGGACACAGGCCCAAAATATTAAATAAAAACCTAGCCATTGTCGCCTCTGTAAAACTAAAATAAAAAGTGATCAAAATGTCCCATGTATTCCAAAATGGTACCACTAGGAATGCCAACTGTTCGTGGAACAAATTTGCCATCAAACAACATTGTTGGTATTAAAGTAAAAAAATACAGCTCTCAAAAAGTAGCGATGCACAAACAAATTTTTTTTAATCAAAAATATTTTATATAGTGTAAAAGTAATAAACCATCCAATAAAGTACATGAATGAGGTATCACCATGATTGTGCCGACCTGCAGAACGAAATTATCATGTTATTGATAATGCACGGTGAACAACGTAAAAAGTTATAATAATAATCTTGCCAAAATTACTGATTTTGGCTAATACTCCTCACTAAAAAGTCATAAAATGTGCTCAAAATGTCAGATATACCCAAAAATAGAACTATTCAAAACCGCTACCTGTCCTACAAAATATAAGACCCCACACAGTTTCAATATACTGCTATTAGCAAGAATTACAGAGAGAAATGGCAAAGACACCAATTATGGAGATGGAAAGGAAGGTTATAAGGGGAGGAGGAGGCCTCCATTTGGGCACAGGGTCTTATGTTTCCCTTTGCTCAAATATTAAATAAAAACTGTGCAAATGCCGCCTCTGTAAAACTTAAATAAAAAGTGATCAAAATGACCCATGTACTCCAAAATGGTACCACTACGAACGCCAACTCTTCATGGAAAAAAAATTGTCATCACACAAGTACTGCTATTAGCAAGAATTACAACAGACAATTGGTAAAGACAGCAATTATGGAGATGGAAAGGTAGGCTATAAGGGGAGGAGGAGGCCTCCATTTGGGCACAGGCCCAAAATATTAAATAAAAACCTAGCCATTGTCGCCTCTGTAAAACTAAAATAAAAAGTGATCAAAATGTCCCATGTACTCCAAAATGGTACCACTAAGAATGCCAACTCTTCATGGAACAAATTTGCCATCAAACAACATTGTTGGTATGAAAATAAAAAAATAGAGCTCTCAAAAAGTAGTGATGCACAAACAAGCAATCAAAAATAGTTTTTATAGTGTAAAAGTAATTAAACATCCAATAAAGTACATGAATGAGGTATCACCATAATTGTGCCGACCTGCAGAACGAAATTATCATGTTATTGATAATGCAAGGTGAACAACGTAAAAAGCAATAATAATAATCTTGCCAAAATTACAAATTTTGGTTAATACTCCTCACAAAAAAGTCATAAAATGTGATCAAAATATCAGATATGCCCAAAAATAGTACTATTCAAAACCGCTACCTATCCTGCAAAAAATAAGACCCCACACAGTTTCAATATACTGCTATTAGCAAGAATTACCGCAGAGAATTGGCAAAGACACCAATTATGGAGATGGAAAGGAAGGGCTATAAGGGGAGGAGGAGGCCTGCATTTGGGAACAGGGTCTTATGTTTCCCTGTGCTCAAATATTAAATAAAAATTGTGCAAATGCCGCCTCTGTTAATTAAAATAAAAAGTGATCAAAATGTCCCATGTACTCCAAAATGGTACCACTACGAACGTCAACTCTTCATGGAAAAAAAATTGTCATCAGACAAGTACTGCTATTAGCAAGAATTACAACAGAGAATTGGTAAAAACAGCAATTATGGAGATGAAAAGAAGGGCTATAAGGGGAGGAGGAGGCCTTCATTTGGGAACAGGGTCTTATGTTTCCCTGTGCTCAAATATTAAATAAAAACTGTGCAAATGCCACCTCTGTAAAACTAAAATAAAAAGTGACCAAAATGTCCCATGTACTCCAAAATAGTACCAATATGAATGTCAACTCTTCATGAAAAAAAGAAATGGCATCACACAAGTACTGCTATTAGCAAGAATTACAACAGAGAATTGGTAAAAACAGCAATTATGGAGATGGAAAGGAAGGCTATAAGGGGAGGAGGAGGCATTCAATTGGGCACAGGGTCTTATGCTTCCCTGTGCTCAAATATTAAATAAAAATTGTGCAAATGCCGCCTCTGTAAAACTAAAATAAAAAGTGATCAAAATGTCCCATGTTCTCCAAAATGGTGCCACTACGAATGTCAACTCTTCAGGGAAAACAAAAATGGCATCACACAAGTACTGCTATTAGCAAGAATTACAACAGACAATTGGTAAAGTCAGCAATTATGGAGATGGAAAGGAAGGCTATAAGGGGAGAAGGAGGCCTCCTTTTGGACACAGGCCCAAAATATTAAATAAAAACCTAGTCATTGTGTCCTCTGTAAAACTAAAATAAAAAGTGATCAAAATGTTCCATGTATTCCAAAATGGTACCACTAAGAATGCCAACTCTTCGTGGAACAAATTTGCCATCAAACAACATTGTTGGTATTAAAATAAAAAAAAAAACAGCTCTCAAAAAGTAGCGATGCACAAACAAATTTTTTTTAATCAAAAATATTTTTTATAGTGTAAAAGTAATAAACCATCCAATAAAGTACATGAATGAGGTATCACCATGATTGTGCTGACCTGCAGAACGAAATTATCATGTTATTGATAATGCACGGTGAACAACGTAAAAAGTAATAATAATAATCTTGCCAAAATTACTGATTTTGGCTAATACTCCTTACTAAAAAGTCATAAAATGTGCTCAAAATGTCAGATATACCCAAAAATAGTACTATTCAAAACCGCTACCTGTCCTGCAAAATATAAGACCCCACACAGTTTCAATATACTGCTATTAGCAAGAATTACAGCAGAGAATTTGCAAAGACACCAATTATGGAGATGGAAAGGAAGGTTATAAGGGGAGGAGGAGGCCTCCATTTGGGCACAGGGTCTTATGTTTCCCTTTGCTCAAATATTAAATAAAAACTGTGCAAATGCCACCTCTGTAAAACTAAAATAAAAAGTGATCAAAATGACCCATGTATTCCAAAATGGTACCACTACGAACGTCAACTCTTCATGGAAAAAAAAAATTATCATCACACAAGTACTGCTATTAGCAAGAGTTACAACAGAGAATTGGTAAAAACAGCAATTATGGAGATGGAAACGAAGGTTATAAGGGGAGGAGGAGGCCTCCATTTGGGCACAGGGTCTTATTTTTCCCTGTGCTCAAATATTAAATAAAAACTGTGCAAATGCCACCTCTGTAAAACTAAAATAAAAAGTGATCAAAATGTCCCATGTAGTCCAAAATGGTACCATTACGAATGTCAACGCTTCATGGAAAAAAAAAAATGGCATCACACAAGTACTGCTATTAGCAAGAATTACAACAGACAATTGGTAAAGACAGAAATTATGGAGATGGAAAGAAAGGCTATAAGGTGAGGAGGAGGCCTTCATTTGGGCACAGGGTCTTATGTTTCCCTGTGCTCAAATATTAAATAAAAACTGTGCAAATGCCACCTCTGTAAAACTAAAATAAAAAGTGATCAAAATGTCCCATGTACTCCAAAATGGTACCACTACGAATGTCAACTCTTCATGGAAAAAAAATTGTCATCATATAAGTACTGCTATTAGCAAGAATTACAACAGAGAATTGGTAAAGACAGCAATTATGGAGATGGAAAGGAAGGCTATAAGGGCAGGAGGAGACCTCCATTTGGCCACAGGGTCTTATGTTTCCCTGTGCTCAAAAATTAAATAAAAATTGTGCAAATGCCGCCTCTGTTAAACTAAAATAGAAAGTGATCAAAATGTCCCATGTACTCCAAAATGGTGCCACTACGAATGTCAACTCTTCATGGAAAAAAAAATTGTCATCATAAAAGTACTGCTATTAGCAAAAATTACAACAGAGAATTGGTAAAGACAGCAATTATGGAGATGGAAAGGAAGGCTATAAGGGGAGGAGGAGGCCCCATTTGGGCTCAGGGTCTTTTAATTTCCTGTGCTCAAATATTAAATGAAAACTGTGCAAATGCCACCTCTGTAAAACTAAAATAAAAAGTGATCAAAATTACCCATGTATTCCAAAAAGGTACCACTACGAACGTCAACTCTTCATGGAAAAAAAATTGTCATCACACAAGTACTGCTATTAGCAAGAATTACAACAGAGAATTGGTAAAAACAACAATTATGGAGATGGAAAGGAAGGCTATAAGGGGAGGAGGAGGCCTTCAATTGGGCACAGGGTCTTTTGTTTCCCTGTGCTCAAATATTAAATAAAAGCTGTGCAAATGCCACCTCTGTAAAACTAAAATAAAAAGTGATCAAAATGTCGCATGTACTCCAAAATGGTACCACTACGAATGTCAACTCTGCATTGAAAAAAAATTGTCATCACAAAAGTACTGCTATTAGCAAGAATTACAACAGAGAATTGGTAAAAACAGCAATTATGGAGATGGAAAGGAAGGCTATAAGGGGAGGAGGAGGCCTTCATTTGGGCACAAGGTCTTATGTTTCCCTGTGCTCAAATATTAAATAAAAACTGTGCAAATGCCACCTCTGTAAAACTAAAATAAAGAGGGATCAAAATGTCCCATGTAGTCCAAAATGGTACCACTACGAATGTCAACGCTTCATGGAAAAAGAAAATGGCATCACACAAGTACTGCTATTAGCAAGAATTACAACAGACAATTGGTAAAGACAGAAATTATGGAGATGGAAAGGAAGGCTATAAGGGGAGGAGGAGGTCTCCATTTGGGCACAGGCCCAAAATATTAAATAAAAACCTAGCCATTGTCGCCTCTGTAAAACTAAAATAAAAAGTGATCAAAATGTCCCATGTACTCCAAAATGGTACCACTACAATTGTCAACTCTTCATGGAAAAAAAAATGTCATCATAAAAGTACTGCTATTAGCAAAAATTACAACAGACAATTGGTAAAGACAGAAATTATGGAGATTGAAAGGAAGGCTATAAGGGGAGGAGGAGGCCTCCTTTTGGACACAGGCCCCAAATATTAAATAAAAACCTAGCCATTGTCGCCTCTGTAAAACTAAAATAAAAAGTGATCAAAATGTCCCATGTATTCCAAAATGGTACCACTAGGAATGCCAACTCTTCGTGGAACAAATTTGCCATCAAACAACATTGTTGGTATTAAAATAAAAAAAATACAGCTCTCAAAAAGTAGCGATGCACAAACAAATTTTTTTTTATCAAAAATATTTTTTATAGTGTAAAAGTAATAAACCATCCAATAAAGTACATGAATGAGGTATCACCATGATTGTGCCGACCTGCAGAATGAAATTATCATGTTATTGATAATGCACGGTGAACAACGTAAAAAGTAATAATAATAATCTTGCCAAAATTACTGATTTTGACTAATACTTCTCACTAAAAAGTCATAAAATGTGCTCAAAATGTCAAATATACCCAAAAATAGTACTATTCAAAACCGCTACCTATCCTGCAAAAAATAAGACCCCACACAGTTTCAATATACTGCTATTAGCAAGAATTACAGCAGAGAATTGGCAAAGACACCAATTATGGAGATGGAAAGGAAGGTTATGAGTGAGGAGGAGGCCACCATTTGGGCACAGGGTCTTGTGTTTCCCTTTGCTCAAATATTAAATAAAAACTGTGCAAATGCCACCTCTGTAAATCTAAAATAAAAAGTGATCAAAAAGACCCATGTATTCCAAAAAGGTACCACTACGAACGTCAACTCTTCATGGAAAAAAAATTGTCATCACACAAGTACTGCTATTAGCAAGAATTACAACAGAGAATTGGTAAAAACAACAATTATGGAGATGGAAAGGAAGGCTATAAGGGGAGGAGGAGGCCTTCAATTGGGCACAGGGTCTTTTGTTTCCCTGTGCTCAAATATTAAATAAAAGCTGTGCAAATGCCACCTCTGTAAAACTAAAATAAAAAGTGATCAAAATGTCGCATGTACTCCAAAATGGTACCACTACGAATGTCAACTCTTCATTGAAAAAAAATTGTCATCACAAAAGTACTGCTATTAGCAAGAATTACAACAGAGAATTGGTAAAAACAGCAATTATGGAGATGGAAAGGAAGGCTATAAGGGGAGGAGGAGGCCTTCATTTGGGCACAAGGTCTTATGTTTCCCTGTGCTCAAATATTAAATAAAAACTGTGCAAATGCCACCTCTGTAAAACTAAAATAAAGAGGGATCAAAATGTCCCATGTAGTCCAAAATGGTACCACTACGAATGTCAACGCTTCATGGAAAAAGAAAATGGCATCACACAAGTACTGCTATTAGCAAGAATTACAACAGACAATTGGTAAAGACAGAAATTATGGAGATGGAAAGGAAGGCTATAAGGGGAGGAGGAGGTCTCCATTTGGGCACAGGCCCAAAATATTAAATTAAAACCTAGCCATTGTCGCCTCTGTAAAACTAAAATAAAAAGTGATCAAAATGTCCCATGTACTCCAAAATGGTACCACTACAATTGTCAACTCTTCATGGAAAAAAAATTGTCATCATAAAAGTACTGCTATTAGCAAGAATTACAACAGAGAATTGATAAAGACAGCAATTATGGAGATGGAAAGGAAGGCTATAAGGGGAGGAGGCCTTCAATTGGGCACAGAGTCTTATGTTTCCCTGTGCTCAAATATTAAAAAATAACTGTGCAATTGCCACCTCTGTAAAACTAAAATAAAAAGTGATCAAAATGTCTCATGTACTCCAAAATGGTACCACTACGAATGTCAACTCTTCATGGAAAAAAAAATTTCATCACACAAGTACTGCTATTAGCAAGAATTACAACAGACAATTGGTAAAGACAGCAATTATGGAGATGGAAAGGTAGGCTATAAGGGGAGGAGGAGGCCTCCATTTGGGCACAGGCCCAAAATATTAAATAAAAACCTAGCCATTGTCGCCTCTGTAAAACTAAAATAAAAAGTGATCAAAATGTCCCATGTACTCCAAAATGGTACCACTAAGAATGCCAACTCTTCATGGAACAAATTTGCCATCAAACAACATTGTTGCTATGAAAATAAAAAAATAGAGCTCTCAAAAAGTAGCGATGCACAAACAAGCAATCAAAAATAGTTTTTATAGTGTAAAAGTAATTAAACATCCAATAAAGTACATGAATGAGGTATCACCATAATTGTGCCGACCTGCAGAACGAAATTATCATGTTATTGATAATGCACGGTGAACAACGTAAAAAGCAATAATAATAATCTTGCCAAAATTACAAATTTTGGTTAATACTCCTCACAAAAAAGTCATAAAATGTGATCAAAATATCAGATATACCCAAAAATAGTACTATTCAAAACCGCTACCTATCCTGCAAAAAATAAGACCCCACACAGTTTCAATATACTGCTATTAGCAAGAATTACCGCAGAGAATTGGCAAAGACACCAATTATGGAGATGGAAAGGAAGGTTATAAGGGGAGGAGGAGGCCTCCATTTGGGCACAGGGTCTTATGTTTCCCTGTGCTCAAATATTAAATAAAAACTGTGAAAATGCCGCCTCTGTAAAATTAAAATAAAAAGTGATCAAAATTACCCATGTATTCCAAAATGGTAGCACTACGAACGTCAACTCTTCATGGAAAAAAAATTGTTATCAGACAAGTACTGCTATTAGCAAGAATTACAACAGATAATTGGTAAAAACAGCAATTATGGAGATGGAAAGAAGGGCTATAAGGGGAGGAGGAGGCCTTCATTTGGGAACAGGGTCTTATGTTTCCCTGTGCTCAAATATTAAATAAAAACTGTGCAAATGCCGCCTCTGTTAAACTAAAATAAAAAGTGATCAAAATGTCCCATGTACTCCAAAATGGTACCACTACGAATGTCAACTCTTCATGGAAAAAAAAAATGGTATCACACAAGTACTGCTATTAGCAAGAATTACAACAGACAATTGGTAAAGACAGCAATTATGGAGATGGAAATGAAGGCTATAAGGGGAGGAGGAGGCCCCATTTGGGCACAGGGTCTTATGTTTTCGTGTGCTCAAATATTAAATAAAAACTGTGCAAGTGCCACCTCTGTTAAACTAAAATAAAAAGTGATCAAAATGTCCATGTACTCCAAAATGGTACCACTACGAATGTCAACTCTTCATGGGAAAAAAAAAATGGCATCACACAAGTACTGCTATTAGCAAGAATTACAACAGACAAATGGTAAAGACAGAAATTATGGAGATGGAAAGGAAGGCTATAAGAGGAGGAGGAGGTCTCCATTTGGGCACAGGCCCAAAATATTAAATAAAAACCTAGCCATTGTCGCCTCTGTAAAACTAAAATAAAAAGTGATCAAAATGACCCATGTACTCCAAAATGGTACCACTACGAATGTCAACTCTTCATGGAAAAAAAAAATGGCATCACACAAGTACTGCTATTAGCAAGAATTACAACAGATAATTGGTAAAAACAGCAATTATGGAGATGGAAAGAAGGGCTATAAGGGGAGGAGGAGGCCTTCATTTGGGAACAGGGTCTTATGTTTCCCTGTGCTCAAATATTAAATAAAAACTGTGCAAATGCCGCCTCTGTTAAACTAAAATAAAAAGTGATCAAAATGTCCCATGTACTCCAAAATGGTACCACTACGAATGTCAACTCTTCATGGAAAAAAAAAATGGTATCACACAAGTACTGCTATTAGCAAGAATTACAACAGACAATTGGTAAAGACAGCAATTATGGAGATGGAAATGAAGGCTATAAGGGGAGGAGGAGGCCCCCATTTCGTGTGCTCAAATATTAAATAAAAACTGTGCAAGTGCCACCTCTGTTAAACTAAAATAAAAAGTGATCAAAATGTCCATGTACTCCAAAATGGTACCACTACGAATGTCAACTCTTCATGGAAAAAAAAAAAATGGCATCACACAAGTACTGCTATTAGCAAGAATTACAACAGACAAATGGTAAAGACAGAAATTATGGAGATGGAAAGGAAGGCTATAAGGGGAGGAGGAGGTCTCCATTTGGGCACAGGCCCAAAATATTAAATAAAAACCTAGCCATTGTCGCCTCTGTAAAACTAAAATAAAAAGTGATCAAAATGACCCATGTACTCCAAAATGGTACCACTACGAATGTCAACTCTTCATGGAAAAAAAAAATGGCATCACACAAGTACTGCTATTAGCAAGAATTACAACAGAGAATTGGTAAAAACAACAATTATGGAGATGGAAAGGAAGGCTATAAGGGGAGGAGGAGGCATTCAATTGGGCACAGGGTCTTATGTTTCCCTGTGCTCAAATATTAAATAAAAATTGTGCAAATGCCACCTCTGTAAAACTAAAATAAAAAGTGATCAAAATGTCCAATGTACTCCAAAATGGTACCACTACGAATATCAACTCTTCAGGGGGAAAAAATGACATCAAACAAGTACTGCTATTAGCAAGAATTACAAAAGACAATTGGTAAAGACAGAGATTATGGAGATTGAAAGAAAGGCTATAAGGTGAGGAGGAGGCCTTCATTTGAGCACAGGGTCTTATGTTTCCCTGTGCTCAAATATTAAATAAAAACTGTGCAAATGCCACCTCTGTAAAACTAAAATAAAAAGTGATCAAAATTACCCATGTACTCCAAAATGGTACCACTACGAATGTCAACTCTTCATGGAAAAAAAATTGTCATCAGACAAGTACTGCTATTAGCAAGAATTACAACAGAGAATTGGTAAAAACAACAATTATGAAGATGGAAAGGAAGGCTATAAGGGGAGCAGGAGGCCTTCAATTGTGCACAGGGTCTTATGTTTCCCTGTGCTCAAATATTAAATAAAAACTGCGCAAATGCCACCTCTGTAAAACTAAAATAAAAAGTGATCAAAATGTCCCATGTACTCCAAAATGGTACCACTACGAATGTCAACTCTTCAAGGAAAAAAAATTGTTATCATAAAAGTACTGCTATTAGCAAAAATTACAACAGAGAATTTGTAAAGACAGCAATTATGGAGATGGGAAGGAAGGCTATAAGGGGAGAAGGAGGCCTCCATTTGGGCACAGGGTCTTATGTTTTCCTGTGCTCAAATATTAAATAAAAACTGTGCAAATGCCGCCTCTCTTAAACTAAAATAAAAAGTGATCAAAATGTCCCATATACTCCAAAATGGTACCACTACGAATGTCAACTCTTCATGGAAAAAAAAAATGGCATCACACAAGTACTGCTATTAGCAAGAATTACAACAGACAATTGGTAAAGACAGAAATTATGGAGATGGAAAGGAAGGCTATAAGGGGAGGAGGAGGTCTCCATTTGGGCACAGGCCCAAAATATTAAATAAAAACCTAGCCATTGTCGCCTCTATAAAACTAAAATAAAAAGTGATCAAAATAACCCATGTACTCCAAAATGGTACCACTACGAATGTCAACTCTTCTTGGAAAAAAAATTGTCATCATAAAAGTACTGCTATTAGCAAAAATTACAACAGAGAATTGGTAAAGACAGCAATTATGGAGATGGAAAGGAAGGCTATAAGGGGAGGAGGAGGCCCCATTTGGGCTCAGGGTCTTTTGTTTTCCTGTGCTCAAATATTAAATAAAAACTGTGCAAATGCCGCCTCTGTTCAACTAAAATAAAAAGTGATCAAAATGTCCCATGTACTCCAAAATGGTACCACTACGAATGTCAACTATTCATGGAAAAAAAAAATGTCATCACACAAGTACTGCTATTAGCAAGAATTACAACAGAGAATTGGTAAAAACAACAATTATGGAGATGGAAAGGAAGGCTATAAGGGGAGCAGGAGGCCTTCAATTGGGGACAGGGTCTTATGTTTCCCTGTGCTCAAATATTAAATAAAAACTGCGCAAATGCCACCTCTGTAAAACTAAAATAAAAAGTGATCAAAATGTCCCATGTACTCCAAAATGGTACCACTACGAATGTCAACTCTTCATGGAAAAAAAAATTGTCATCATGAAAGTACTGCTATTAGCAAAAATTACAACAGAGAATTGGTAAATACAGCAATTATGGAGATGGAAAGGAAGGCTATAAGGGGAGGAGGAGGCCTCCATTTGGGCACAGGGTCTTATGTTTTCCTGTGCTCAAATATTAAATAAAAACTGTGCAAATGCCGCCTCTGTTAAACTAAAATAGAAAGTGATCAAAATGTCCCATGTACTCCAAAATGGTACCACTACGAATGTCAACTCTTCATGGAAAAAAAAAAATTGTCATCATAAAAGTACTGCTATTAGCAAAAATTACAACAGAGAATTGATAAAGACAGCAATTATGGAGATGGAAAGGAAGGCTATAAGGGGAGGAGGAGGCCTCCATTTGGGCACAGGCCCAAAATATTAAATAAAAACCTAGCCATTGTCGCCTCTGTAAAACTAAAATAAAAAGTGATCAAAATGTCCAATGTACTCCAAAATGGTACCACTAAGAATGCCAATTCTTGATGGAACAAATTTGCCATCAAACAACATTGTTGGTATTAAAATAAAATAAAAATACAGCTCTCAAAAAGTAGCGATGCACAAACAATTTTTTTTAATCAAAAATATTTTTTATAGTGTAAAAGTAATAAACCATCCAATAAAGTATATGAATGAGTTATCACCATAATTGTGCCGACCTGCAGAACGAAATTATCATGTTATTGATAATGCACGGTGAACAACGTAAAAAGCAATAATAATAATCTTGCCAAAATTACTGATTTTGGCTAATACTCCTCACTAAAAAGTCATAAAATGTGATCAAAAAGTCAGATATACCCAAAAATAGTACTATTCAAAACCGCTACCTATCCTGCAAAATATAAGACCCCACACAGTTTCAATATATTGCTATTAGCAAGAATTACCACAGAGAATTGGCAAAGACACCAATTATGGAGATGGAAAGGAAGGTTATAAGGTAAGGAGGAGGCCTCCATTTGGGCACAGGGTCTTATGTTTCCCTGTGCTCAAATATTAAATAAAAACTGTGCAAATGCCACCTCTGTAAAACTAAAATAAAAGTGATCAAAATGTCCCATGTACTCCAAAATGGTACCACTACGAATGTCAACTCTTCATGGAAAAAGAAATTGTCATCATAAAAGTACTGCTATTAGCAAAAATTACAACAGAGAATTGGTAAAGACAGCAATTATGGAGATGGAAAGGAAGGCTATAAGGGGAGGAGGAGGCCTCCATTTGGGCACAGTGTCTTATGGTTTCCTGTGCTCAAATATTAAATAAAAACTGTGCAAATGCCGCCTCTGTTAAACTAAAATAGAAAGTGATCAAAATGTCCCATGTACTCCAAAATGGTACCACTACGAATGTCAACTCTTCATGGAAAAAAGAAAATGGCATCACACAAGTACTGCTATTAGCAAGAATTACAACAGAGAATTGGTAAAAACAACAATTATGGAGATGGAAAGGAAGGCTATAAGGGGAGGAGGAGGCATTCAATTGGGCACAGGGTCTTATGTTTCCCTGTGCTCAAATATTAAATAAAAATTGTGCAAATGCCACCTCTGTAAAACTAAAATAAAAAGTGATCAAAATGTCCCATGTACTCCAAAATGATGCCACTACGAATGTCAACTCTTCATGGAAAAAAAATTGTCATCATAAAAGTACTGCTATTAGCAAAAATTACAACAGAGAATTGGTAAAGACAGCAATTATGGAGATGGAAAGGAAGGCTATAAGGGGAGGACGAGGCCTCCATTTGGGCACAGGCTCAAAATATTAAATAAAAACCTAGCCATTGTCGCCTCTGTAAAACTAAAATAAAAAGTGATCAAAATGTCCCATGTACTCCAAAATGGTACCACTAAGAATGCCAACTCTTCATGGAACAAATATGCCATCAAACAACATTGTTGGTATTAAAATAAAAAAAAATACAGCTCTCAAAAAGTAGCGATGCACAAACAATTTTTTTTTAATCAAAAATATTTTTTATAGTGTAAAAGTAATAAACCATCCAATAAAGTATATGAATGAGGTATCACCATAATTGTGCCGACCTGCAGAACGAAATTATCATGTTATTGATAATGCACGGTGAAGAACGTAAAAAGTAATAATATTAATCTTGCCAAAATTACTGATTTTGGCAAATACTCCTCACTAAAAAGTCATAAAATGTGCTCAAAATGTGAGGTTTACCCAAAAATAGTACTATTCAAAACCGCTACCTATCCTGTAAAGAATAAGACCCCACACAGTTTCAATATACTGCTATTAGCAAGAATTACAGCAGAGAATTTGCAAAGATACCAATTATTGAGATGGAAAGGAAGGTTATAAGTGGAGGAGGAGGCCTCCATTTGGGCACAGGGTCTTTGCTCAAATATTAAATAAAAATTGTGCAAATGCCGCCTCTGTAAAATTAAAATAAAAAGTGATCAAAATGACCCATGTACTCCAAAATGGTGCCACTACGAATGTCAACTCTTCATGGAAAAAAAATTGTCATCATAAAAGTACTGCTATTAGCAAAAATTACAACAGAGAATTGGTAAAGACAGCAATTATGGAGATGGAAAGGAAGGCTATAAGGGGAGGACGAGGCCTTCATTTGGGCATAGGCTCAAAATATTAAATAAAAACCTAGCCATTGTCGCCTCTGTAAAACTAAAATAAAAAGTGATCAAAATGTCCCATGTACTCCAAAATGGTACCACTAAGAATGCCAACTCTTCATGGAACAAATATGCCATCAAACAACATTGTTGGTATTAAAATAAAAAAAAATACAGCTCTCAAAAAGTAGCGATGCACAAACAATTTTTTTTTAATCAAAAATATTTTTTATAGTGTAAAAGTAATAAACCATCCAATAAAGTATATGAATGAGGTATCACCATAATTGTGCCGACCTGCAGAACGAAATTATCATGTTATTGATAATGCACGGTGAAGAACGTAAAAAGTAATAATATTAATCTTGCCAAAATTACTGATTTTGGCAAATACTCCTCACTAAAAAGTCATAAAATGTGCTCAAAATGTGAGGTTTACCCAAAAATAGTACTATTCAAAACCGCTACCTATCCTGTAAAGAATAAGACCCCACACAGTTTCAATATACTGCTATTAGCAAGAATTACAGCAGAGAATTTGCAAAGATACCAATTATTGAGATGGAAAGGAAGGTTATAAGTGGAGGAGGAGGCCTCCATTTGGGCACAGGGTCTTTGCTCAAATATTAAATCAAAACTGTGCAAATGCCGCCTCTGTAAAATTAAAATAAAAAGTGATCAAAATGACCCATGTACTCCAAAATGGTACCACTACGAACGTCAACTCTTCATGGAAAAAAAATTGTCATCACACAAGTACTGCTATTAGCAAGAATTACAACAGAGAATTGGTAAAAACAGCAATTATGGAGATGGAAGGGAAGGCTATAAGGGGAGGAGGAGGCCTTCATTTGGGCATAGGGTCTTATGTTTCCCTGTGCTCAAATATTAAATAAAAACTGTGCAAATGCCACCTCTGTAAAACTAAAATAATAAGTTATCAAAATGTCCCATGTACTCCAAAATGGTATCACTACGAATGTCAACTCTTCATGGAAAAAAATTGCAATCACATAAGTACTGCTGTTAGCAAGAATTACAATAGAGAATTGGTAAAGACAGCAATTATGGACATGGAAAGGAAGGCTATAAGGGGAGGAGGAGGCCTCCATTTGGAGCCTGTGTCTCCAAATGTCAACTCTTCGTGGAAAAAAAAAATGGCATCACACAAGTACTGCTATTAGCAAGAATTACAACATACAATTGGTAAAGACAGCAATTATGGAGATGGAAAGGAAGGCTATAAGGGGAGGAGGAGGCCTCCATTTGGGCACTGGCCCAAAAATATTAAATAAAAACCTAGCCATTGTCGCCTCTGTAAAACTAAAATAAAAAGTGATCAAAATGACCCATGTACTCCAAAATGGTACCACTAAGAATGCCAACTCTTCATGGAACAAATTTGCCATCAAACAACATTGTTGGTATTAACCCCTTCCCGCTATTGGACGTATACATACGTCCAAGCGATCTCCTGCTCTGCCGCGGGCAGCGCAGGAGATCGCAGGTGGGACTCAGCTGTCAATCACAGCCGGAGTCCCACCGCAGCTGCCGGGGCTGCGATCGCGCCGGTCCCTGCAGCATTAACCTCATAGATGCCGTGATCAGTTCTGATAACGGCATCTATGGTGTTTGCAGGGGGAGCGCTCTCCCCCTGCCCACCAACGGCGGCGCCGCGATAAAATAAGGGGGTTCGAGGGTGTCCAAGACACCCTCGATCCCCCTGAAGAGATAGAAGGGAGGTGGCAGGGGTGCCACCCCTCCTATCCCTGCTATTGATCGGCGGAGCGACCGACCAATAGCAGACTGGGGGCGGGGGGGGGGTTTAAAGTTCGGTTCCCCCCCGCTATGCCCACCCATCGTGTTCGGGCACAGCGGGGGGAACCGTGTAGTAGCGGTGGCAGCGGCAGTCACTTACCCGGCGGCGGAGCTCCAGATGACGGCGGCGGCTGTGATCATGGCGGCGGTGGAGGTGACTATGGCGCCGCGTGTCCGGGAGTCTGTTGCCTAGCAACATCTGCAGAGCGACAGTTTGGAGAGTGGTCTCTTAACTGTGGCCTTCCAGATGTTGCAAAACTACAACTCCCACCATGCCTTGACAGCTGTTTGCTGTGTTGGCATGCTGGGAGTTGTAGTTTTGCAAGATTTAGAGGGGTTCAGGCTAGAGATCACTGACAGTGGTCTCTAAACTGTAGACCTCCAGATGTTACAAAACTACAACTCCCAGCATGCCCAGACAGCAGTTTGCTGTCTCAGCATGCTGAGTTTTGTAGTTTTGCAACATCTGGAGGGCCACAGTTTAGAGACCACTGTCAGTGATCTCCAGCCTGAACCCCTCTAAATCTTGCAAAACTACATCTCCCAGCATTCAGGAACAGCAAATGGCTGTCTCGGCATGCTGGGAGTTGTACTTGCGTGCCTCCAGCTGTTGCATAACTACATCTCCCAGCATTCCCTTTGGCAATCAGTACATGCTGAGAGTTGTAGTTCTGCAACAGCTGGAGGCACACTGGTTGGGAAATACTGAGTTAGGTAATAGGTTCTATTACCTAACTCAGTATTTTCCAACCAGTGTGCCTCCAGCTGTTGCAAAACTACAACTCCCAGCATGCACGTTCTGTCAGTGCATGCTGGGAGTTGTAGTTTTGCCCCCCCCTCCCATGTGAATGTACCGGTTGCATTCACACTGGCGGCGGATTACAGTGAGTTCCCTGTTTCAAGTTTGAGCTGCAGCCGCAGCTCAAACTCCTAGCGGGAGACTCAGTGTAATCCGCCGTCAGTGTGAATGTAACCTAAAAACACTACACTACACTAACATAAAATAAAGAGTAAAACACATATGTATAGATAAAAAAGGTGCAAGCATTATTTCAGGGTGGGATTAGGATATATGGGCAAAACAACCCAAAACAACCCACCTTTTTTATCTATACATATGTGTAGAGGTCTGTACATATATATATCACCTCCATTGAATTGTCTATATGGATACCAATCAGGTCCTGTGTAACAGCCACTCTAACCATACAATCTACTCTTTAGTGTATATACATATCTATAGACTGTCTCTGTACCACCTCAGGCATAAGCGTATATATATATATAATATATATATAAAATAGTTTCATAATTCCCTGCGGGCAGCACTTTCATTTTATTGATTCCAACTTAAGTGTTGCATAATACGTGCTTTGACTGTGATTCCTATCAGTTTCTCCATAATAATACACAGAAACCAATAAACATATCTAATTGACCAAGCTAAATGCATTTACTGACCTTCTGCATGGACCGCTAATAGTTAATACACGCCCGGCGTGTGCTGGTTACTGTGCACCGCCCAGGGACGCGTCGCCTAGGGAAGCAGGGCGGGCGCATCGGACGTCCCGCTGCATAAGACGTCAGACGCCGTCTTCCCCGGCAGCGCGCTGGGCTGGAAGTCAGCCGGTCTCTTCGCCACTGCGAGAGTGCGCGCTGCCGACATATTCTACATGAAGACTCAGGACTGTGAGTAACTCCGGTTTTGAGATTGTTTGTTTCTCTGCAGGAACCTCCCCGAGGATTTGAATACTGAGAAGGGATATGGTTTTTGTTTTGCAGGGACACCAGCTGGAGGGTTATAAGTGAGTGAGCAAAGCTGTGCTGATGACACTACCTGGAAGGGGGCACATATATATGATTGCTGCACGTTTTGTTGGCTGTTATTTTCTATCTTTTGCAGGTTAAACCCCCGCTGGCTGAGGACTTCAACTCTTAAAGGGGCATACCCATACGGTTTATTATATCCCCTTGATTGAGAGCATGTGTGGCAGTAGTGGAGAAGAATTATAAATAATCTCTGACTGTCTGATGGGTCACTGGACTCTGGCATATATACTATTTTTAAGTAACTCTTGATGTTCTGTTAAACTCCCCTGATGAAGTCGTTTAAAAAGGCGACAGAAACGCGTTGGGTGAACTAGTCACCAGTAATGGATGACTAAGGGAGTAATTCCTATTATTTGAGTTGCAACTATCATACTCAAATAAAAGAAGGGGAGGTGCTTATGCCTTAGCAATACAGCACTCCCTTGATATATCTTAACAGCTCTCTTCTCCTTGTTTTGGTATTTTCTGACATAATACAAGCACAATATTCACATATATGTTGCTTTTATTAATTTTAAGAATGGAAATAAAAGGTATTTTTTAGGCACCTCTTTCACTGGTAATGGTCAGCTGGTGATTTATATTGTTTTGTTGCAAAGAGGATCTATGAGTATTTCGGTTGTGTACAGGACCATACCTGTTGTGTACAATAGGATTATAAGTGATTATATACAGGACCATATGGCGGTAGATATCAGCTGTACACAGGATGTGTATACCATATAAGCGATTACAGTTACATTTTGGGACTCACAATTACGTCTTTTCTGATCAGCTGGTCCTCTTTCCTTTTCTTCTCTGTCCGGATAAGACCGCCATGTAGATCTCTTAACATTTGCAGGAAAAACATGTCAGACTCTGCATATATTCAGTGCCCTCCTCTACACAATCTTCCCATCTATAGGCCCACAAACTGTAATAATGCCCTCCTTGGTGTCCTGCATAGTAAAAGGGCAGGTAGGTAGGTAGCCAGGTAACCCCCTCTTTCCCATAGGTATATGCAGAGTTACACCCCCTCTCTTTCTCATAGGTATATGCAGAGCTACGCTACATCCCCCTCTTTCCCATAGGTAAATGCAGAGTTACACCCCCCCCTCTTTCCCATAGGTATATGCAGAGCTAAACCCCCCACCCCCTCTTCCCCATAGGTATATGCAGAGCTACACCCCCCCCTCTTTCCCATAGGTATATCTAGGGCTGGGAGGTATACCGGTTCATACCGAATACCAAGTTTTTTGGGCTGCACGATATGAATTTATCCACCATACCGCAATACCGGTTGGGCCCCTTCCCCTCGGAAATTTATTATCAGCCTAGCACAGCGCTGTCCCCACATCGGGGAACTAATCCTATGTTACCCGCCAGCACTGTTCTGCTCCCCCCAATTAATGATCAGCCCAGCTGGGTACTACTCACATATGTCAAACACTCCCCTCCTCCTCTTTGATGGGGGCCGCCGGGTGCTGGAACTCTATACTGTACGCCAGTGGTCTCCAGCCTGCAGACCTCCAGATGTTGCAAAACTACAACTCCCAGCATTCCCGGACAGCCGGGCATGCTGGGAGTTGTAGTTTTGCAACAGCTGGAGGTCCGCAGGTTTGAGACCACTGCTGTACGCTGTATACCTATGCCCGGGCTGCAAAAGATACAGAAAATAAACTTAACTCACCAACGTCGGCCGCACGCTGGGAACGGGAATGCCGGACAGCCGTCAGCCTATCACCGGCCAGAGCGATGCCCCGCCCTGGCCAGTGATAGGCTGAGCCCACTGTCATGTATGAAGCCGTGTACAGCAGTGGTCTCAAACCTGCGGACCTCCAGCTGTTGCAAAACTACAACTCCCAGCATGCCCGGACAGCCAACGGCTGTCCGGGCATGCTGGGAGTTGTAGTTTTGCAACAACTGGAGGTCCGCAGGTTGGAGACGACTGGCGTACAGTGAGATCCATCGCCGGCGGCCCCCAACAAAGAGGAAGAAGGCAGTGCTTGACATATGTGAGTAGTACCCCGCTGGGCTGATCATTAATTGGGGGGAGCAGAACAGCGCTGGCGGGTCACGTGATTTTGGGGGGAGGAATACCCTTATATACCGTGGAACCGCCGTAAGTTAAAAAAATACCGTGATACACATATATGGTCATACCGCCCAGCCCTAGGTATATGCAGAGCACTCCCCCTCTCCCCCCTTCCCTATAGGTATATGCAGTGCACCCCCTTCCCTATAGGTAAATACAGAGCACCCCCCTCTCCCCCTTCCCTATAGGCATATGCAGAGCACCCCCCTCTCCCCCCCTTCCCTATAGGTATATGCAGAGCACCCCCCCTTCCCTATAGGTAAATGCAGAGCACCCCCCCTCTCCCCTATAGGTAAATGCAGAGCACTCCCCTCTCCCTCCTTTCCTTTAGGTAAATGCAGAGCACCCCCCTCCCTCTTCTCTATAGGTAAATGCAGAGCACACCCCCTCTCCCCTATAGGTATATGCAGAGCACCCCCCTCTCCCCCCTTCCCTTTAGGTAAATGCAGAGCACCCCCCCTCTCCCCCCTTCCCTATAGGTAAATGCAGAGCACCCCCCCTCCCTCCCCCCCTTCCCTATAGGTAAATGCAGAGCACCCCCTCTCCCACCCTTCCCTATAGGTAATTGCAGAGCACCCCCCCTCTCCCCCCTTCTCTATAGGTAAATGCAGAGCACCCCCCTCTCCCCTATAGGTAAATGCAGAGCACCCCCCCTCTCCCCCTTCCCTTTAGGTAAATGCAGAGCACCCCAACCACCCTCTCCCCCCTTCCCTATAGGTAAATGCAGAGCAACCCCCCTCCCTCTCCCCCCTTCCCTATAGGTAAATGCAGAGCACCCCCCTCTCCCCCCCTTGGTATGCCACTGTCTCTGTCCGAGGGTGTGTTCAGTTATATTTTTTCTTCTGGTTCTCGGAAAGTTCGTGTTTTTTCCTTTACCTGTCGGTCCTCTCCTATTGCTCTGGTACTAAAACTGATTAGCTCAGGGCCTATCCTGCTAGGAGGAGCCGACTTTTTTGTTGCCGTAGTGTCATACCTCCTAGAGACAGCAGCATACACCCATGGTCTGTGTCCCCCAATGGATCCTTCGAGAAAGAGATTTTACGGTAAGTATTAAAAAATCTCCTTTTTTTAATCAAAAATAGTTTTTTGATATTGTAAAAGTAATAAACCATCAAATAAAGTACATAAATGAGGTATCGCCATAATCGTACCGACCTGCCAAATGAAATTATCATGTTATTGATAATGCACGGTGAACACCGTAAAAATAATAATAATACTCTTGCCAAAATTACTGATTTTGGGTAATGCCTCCTCACTAAAAATTTCATGAAATGTGATCAAAATGTGAAATATACCCAAAATTAGTACTATTCAAAACCGCTACCTATCCTGCAAAAAACAAGACCCCACACAGTTCCAATATACTGCTATTAGCAAGAATTACAGCAAAGAATTGGTAAAGACACCAATTATGGAGCTGGAAAGGAAGGCTATAAGGGGAGGAGGAGGCAACATTTTGGGCACAGGGTCTTATGTTTCCCTGTGTTCAACATATTAAATAAAAACTGTGCCAATTCCGCCTCTGAAAAACTAAAATAAAAAGTGATCAAAATGTCGTATATACTCATAAATGGTACCACTAAGAAGGTCAACTCCTTATGGAAAAAATTTGCCATCTCACAACATTGTGAGTATAAAAAATAAAAAAGAATACTGCTCTCAAAAAGTAGCGATACACTAACAAGATTTTTTTTAACCAAAAATAGTTTTTTGATATTGTAAAAGTAATAAAACATCAAATAAAGTACATAATTGAGGTATGGCCATAATCGTACCGACCTGCAGAATGAAATTATCAAGTTATTGATAATGTACGGTGAACAACGTAAAAATGATAATAATACTTTTGCCAAAATTACTGATTTTGGGTAATGCCTCCTCACTAAAAATGTCATGAAATGTGATCAAAATATCAGATATACCCAAAATTTGTTCTATTCAAAAACGCTACATTTCCTGCAAAAAACAAGACCCCACCCAGTTCCAATAGAATTACGGCAAAGAATTGGTAAAGACACCAATTATGGAGATGGAAAGGAAGGCTAGAAGGGGTGGAGGAGGCCTCCATTTGGGCACAGGGTCTTATGTTTCCCTGTGTTCAGAATATTAAATAAAAACTGTGCCAATGCTGCCTCTGTAGAACTAAAATAAATAGTGATCAAAATGTCCCACGTACTCCTAAATGGAACCACTAAGAATGTCAACTCTTCATGGAAAAAATTTGCCACCACACAACATTGTCGGTGTAAAAAATCGAAAAGAATACAGCTCTCAAAAAGTAGCGATGCACTAACAAGAATTTTTAGCAAAAATAGTTTTTTTGACAGTGCAAAAGTAATAAACCATCAAATAAAGTACATATATTAGGTATCGCCATAATCGTACCGACCTGAAGAATGAATTTATCATGTTATTGATAATGCATGGTGAACACCGTAAAAAATAATAATAATAATCTTGCCAAAATTACTGATTTTGGGTAATGCCTCCTCACAAAAAATTTCATAAAATGTGATCAAAATGTCAGATATACCCAAAATTAGTACTATTCAAAACCGCTACCTATCCTGCAAAAAACAAGACCCCACACAGTTCCAATATACTGCTATTAGCAAGAATTACCGTAAAAAATTTGTAAAGACACCACTTATGGAAATGGAAAGGAAGGATATAAGGGGAGGAGGAGGCCTCCATTTGGGCACAGGGTCTTATGTTTCCCTGTGCTCAAAATATAAAATAAAAACCGTGCCAATGCCGCCTCTGTAAAAAAAAAACAGTAAAAGTGATCAAAATGTCCAATGTACACCAAAATGACACCACTAGGAATGTCAACTCTTCATGGAAAAAATTTGCCATCACACAAAATTGTAGGTATGAAAATAAAAAAAAGTTACAGCTCTCAAAAATTAGCGAGTAGCCACGAAGTCTGTGTACGCTGAGTCGCCGCACGCATGCACAATGTACTCAGATATCGCGGCTGCTCTGCGATGTCTGACTACAAGCGGTGTCTTGCAGGCCTCATGCGTGTCTGCTCAGAGCAGAGTATTGCCGCTGTGAGCAGGCTGAGGGGCATTCGGGTTAGTTCTAACTGCTGGAGGCACACTATAAGTTTGGTAACTGGCGGATGCCACTGTAAAACACACTGCGGATCCCTTAAGTGTGACCCTACCCTTAATGTTGACATTAGTGAGAGTTACACCACTAATGCAAATCGTACCACCAAAGACCATGGAGGAGATTTATCAAAACCTGTCCAAAGGAAAAGTTGCTGAGTTGCCCATAGCAACCAATCAGTTTGCTTCTTTCTTTTTTCAGAGGCCTTTTAAAAAATGAAAGAAGCAATCTGATTGGTTGCTATGGGCCACTCATCTTCTTTCCCTCTTTGCAGATTTTAATACATCTTCCTTTATATTGCTTAGATAACTCCAGAGTTAGATAGATGTGTGTTACATCAACCAATCAGCAGACAGAGTCCTAGCTGCTGTAAGCAAACACTGGACTGAACCATGGACTGGAGGGTAACATAAAAGTGCAGGCCACCAGGAGAAAAATGGATATATAAAAGAAAAAGGAACAAGAGCCAGAAGACAAAATACTACCGTATATACTCGAGTATAAGCCGACCCGAATATAAGCCGAGGCCCCTAATTTTACCCCAAAATCCCAGGAAAAGTTATTGACTTGAGTATAAGCCTAAGGTGGGAAATACATCATCCCCCCTGTCATCATCCAGACCCCCGTCATTAACACTCTCATCATCATCACCGCCTGTCATCATCCCCCTTCATCATCACTGCCTGTCATCATCCCCCTTCATCATCACCACCTGTAATCATCCCCTTGTCATCATCCCACACCCCCCTTCATCATCCCCTTGTCATCATCCCACACACCCCTTCATCATCCCCTTGTCATCATCCCACCCCCCCTTCATCATCCCCTTGTCATCATCCCACACCCCCCTTCATCATCCCCTTGTCATCATCCCACACCACCCCTTTATCATCCCCTTGTCATCATCCCACACCCCCCTTCATCATCCCCTTGTCATCATCACCACATGTCATCAGCCCCCCCTTCATCATCACCGCTTGTCAATGTCTGATACAGTGGTCTTCAACATGCGGACCTCCAGATGTTTCAAAACTACAACTCCCAGCAAGCCCGGGAAAGCTGGGAGTTGTAGTTTTGAAACCTCTGGAGGTCCGCAGGTGGAAGACCACTGCGGCCTTCGACATCATCCAGCCCCCCCCCCCCCTCACCCTCTTTAGTTCTGTAATCACCTCAGCTCGGTGGGACGTTAGGGTGCACTGGTCCGGTGCTGCAGGACTGTCCGGTGGGGAGGTCGTCTGGTGGGTAGTGTTTTCGGGCTGCCATCTTCACCGGAGGGCCTCTTCTCATCGCTTCAAGGCAACGTGACTATTCCGGGTCCGGGCCCGAAGCGCGGAGAAGAGGCCCCCCGGTGAAGATGGCAATTGCGACTGGGCTCCTTAGCACAGGGGGCCCACAGGGCCCCCCTGCAACTTTACTATGATATGGCCGCAGGTCGGGCCCCCAGGCACAGCCCCAGGTCCCGGGCCTGAAGGGGAGGCTTGTTGCCGTGGATGCTGCGGCAGCGGCGCTGCCAGTACCAGGCCCGGCGCTAGGTGTGTATATGATGTGTTTAAGTATGATGTGTGTGTATGTATGCATTATGCACGTGGGGGAGGTGGCATGTGTGTGTATGTATGATGTGTGTATGTACTGTGTATGTACTGTATGTATGATGTATGAATGATGTGTGTATATACTGTATGTTTGATGTATGAATGATGTGTGTGTATGTACTGTATGTAAGATGTATGAATGATGTGTGTGCATGAATGGTGTGTGTATGAATGATAGATGTGTGTAAGCAAGATGTATGTATGATGTGTGGAGATGTGTATAAGGTAGAAGGATGTATGTATGTATGATGTGTGGAGATATATTATGCGGGGCGATCTGGAGGCGGCAGGTGTATGTATGATATGTGTTTATGTATAATGCATGTGTGTGTATGATGTGCATGTATGTGTATGTATTAGGCATGTGTGTGTGGGAGGGGTGGGGGGTGTAGGAGGCGCCAGGCGTGTGTTTGCATGATGTGTGTATGTTTCATAGATGTGTGTAAGCTAGATGTGTGCGTACATGTGTGTGTATTTGTGATGTGTGTATGTATGATAGATGTGTGTAAGCTAGATGAATGTATCTATGATGTGTGAATGTATGATGTATGTGAATGTATGATGGATGTGTGGATGATAGATGTATTTATGAATGATAGGTGTGTGTATGTATGATAGATGGGTGTATGCTGTGTATATGTATCATAAATCTATCATACACACAAATATCATAACCATACATCTACCATACATACACCAGTCTCATACACATCTATCATACATAAATACATATACTGTTCAACAATGTGGGGGGACAGGAGGTGATTGGATATGGGTCTGACTTTGGGGTCTGGAGATTTTGGCAGGGGAGCCTAGAGCAGAATTCTGGGGTCTGGGGAGGGGGCAGAGGAGCATGTAGGAGGACTTATGGGTCTGGGAGGAAAGGGGGGTTGGAACAGAGGAGCCAGGAGGAGGACAGAGGGGTCTGGAGGAGGACAGGTGTGATTCAGCTAAACTGAGAAGAAACAGTGTGTAACAGTATTATTAGTATTATTATTATGAAGGGATTATTATATTTGGAAGGTAGTGTGTGGCAGGGTTATATTCATAGGGTACATCGTATAGCATGGTTATTTTTGAGGGTTTATATTCAGGGGCACAGTGTGTGGAAGTATTATTATATTCAGGGGTACAGTGGGTGGCAGTATTACGTTCATGGGCACTGTGTGGCAGTATTATATTCAGAGGGTATGGTGTGTGGTAGTATTATATTCAGAGAGCACAGTGTGTGGCAATATTTTATTCAGGGGGAACAGGAGGTGGCAATTTTATATTCAGGAGGAACAGGAGGTGGCAGTATTTTATTCAGGGGGTACAGTAGTTGGCAGTATTATATTCAGGTGGTACAGTGTGTGGCAGTATTATATTCAGGGGTTACAGTAGTTGGCAGTATTATATTCAGGGGGTACAGTGTGTGGCAGTATTATATTTAGGGGGTACAGTGTGTGGCAGTATTATATTCAGGGGGTACAGTAGGTGGCAGTATTATATTCAGGGTGTACAGTGTGTGGCAGTATTATATTCAGGGGGTACAGTAGGTGGCAGTATTATATTCAGGGGGTACAGTGTGTGGCAGTATTATATTTAGGGGGTACAGTAGTTGGCAGTATTATATTCAGGGGGTAGAGTATGTGTCAGTATTATATTCAGGGGGTACAGTAGTTGGCAGTATTATATTCAGGGTGTACAGTGTGTGGCAGTATTATATTCAGGGGTACAGTGGGTGGCAGTATATGCAGGAGGTACAGTGGATGGTAGTTTTATATTCAAGGGGCACAGTGTGTGTCAGTATTATATTCAGGGGTAGAGTGTGTGGCAGTAGTATATTCAGGGGGTACAGTAGATGGCAGTATTATATTTAGGGGGTACAGTGTATGGTAGTATTATATTCAGGGGATACAGTGTGTGGCAGTATTATATTCAGGGGGTGCAGTAGATGGCAGTATTATATTAAGGGCTACAGTGGGTGGCAGTATTATATGCAGGAGGTACAGTGGATGGTAGTTTTATATTCAAGGGATACAGTGTGTGGCAGTATTATATTCAGGGGGTACAGTATTTAGCAGAATAATAATGATTATTGTCTTCATATGAGGATCTACTGACAAAGTGAGAACCTATGATGTCCAGTTATCAGACTCTGCAGAGAAGATGGAGCTGGAACAAGTCCTGGTTTCTGGACCAGTTGGAGAAGAAAAGAAAAAACAAAAGAGAAGACGTCACTCAGGTCTTTCATATTGTGTTTTCTCCTGACTGTCCCATCAGCTGTAGTCACTTGTTAGTTCTGCAGTGATGATGGGTGATGAAGTACCCTAATCTGTGGCTCTCCATCTGTTGCAAAACTACAACTCCCATAATGCCTAGGCTCTCCAGACATGATGGGAGTTATAGCTTTATAACAGCTGGAGAGCAACTGGAACCAAGGTGGTGGGGGTCCCAGCAGTTGGATCCCCAGTAGTAAATGGGCTGCTTATTCTTAAATACCCGGGCCTATGTTTTGTCTGTCTGGCCCTGCCTGTCAGTCACTTATATCGTTGTGTATTCTCCTGACTGTGTCTCATCAGTGCTGTAGTCACTGATATCTTTGAGCGGCCGAGTAAGGGGTCGTCTGGGATTGGGGAAGAGGGTTATCAGGTGATAGGGGGGCCCTGGCAAATTTTTGCACCGGGGCCCTGTGGTTTCTAGCTACGCCCCTGGTCTAGGATACTGTTTTCCAAGCAGTGCACTTCCAGCTGTTGCAAAACTACAAATCCCAGCATGCTGGAACAACAGCTGGAAGCACACTGGTTAGAAAACTCTGGTTTGGGAGATGGAAACGTACATCGCTTTAGTCTTTAGTTTATGTGTGGTATTGTAGCTCAGATCCATTGAAGTGAATGGAGGGGATTTGCAATAACATATGTACCGTAAAGACAGGTGTGGTGCTGTAGAAAAAAAAAGAAAGCAGGTGTGTATGCTTTTTAAATCATGTGGCACCAAGACACAATTGGTTCATTTATTTTTTAACCTTTATATAGAAGAACATGTGAAAAATTGGAAGAGTGGTATACAGCTCTTTAAATACATAAATATATATATTGCTATCTAACGAATATATATGGAAATATAGATATGTATAAAGTGTAGTATACACTAAACATGTGTATCCCCTGACTTTTATAACTGTGGAAAGAAACTATGCCGGAGCACCTCTCAATAACCTAACAGCTGATTGGTTGATGAAACAAAGAAGCCTTGGCTGATGACATGACAATCGGGCTGGTGACATCATAATAGCAGATAGATTACTCAGCCAGATGCAAAGAGCAGTCTCTCATTCGCTCACTAGAGTATAACAACATTACATGTGAGAACTCACTGCGCATTGCTGTAGTTTTCTAGTCACTTTATCTTCTTTGCCATTCTCATACAATAAAGGCAAAAAAGGAGTGGAGAAAGGAGAAAATGGGAAGAAAGGTGAGCAAAGACCAGGACAGTGAAAATAATATCGAGGAGCTGCCCAGTACAGCCAAGATACCAAGAAAGAAAAGGTTTATTGGCATTCCTGCAAAATATCTGTGCCTGGATGACCTGTAAAAGGAGGAAAACTTCCAGCAAGGAAGAGAAGTGTAAGAGACCACTCCGGACCGACAACATCCATCTGATCAACCGTACAGGTAGGACATCATGGTAAACTAGAATTGTCTACCATCTTCTTCTATATACTTCTCATTATCACAGGACTCCAGGTGTAATAGTCCAGATTGACTACTACAAGTGGGCCATATTGACTAATGCCACATTTATACACTTTTCTGGCACTTTTCAAAAGGGGGCATGGTTTAAGAAAAAGTTGGTGTAACCTAAGATATGATATCATGTGACAAAAATGTACCAGAATTCTGGAGTAAATTTCTGGCACAGTTTAAATGGGGTTATCCAGGCTTAGAAAAACATAGTTATCATCCAGAAACATTGTGGCAACTGTCCTTATGTAACATGCTCATTAGTTTAACGCCATTTGGAATTATGGTCGTTGTTATATAATATGTGCACTGACTACTATTCCATAGACTTTACAAATATTTCAATGCTTAAATCCTAATTTGGCCATTTTTTTTTGTTATAGCCTAAGTCAATTAATATTTGGGGCTTGCTTAGACTGTCTGGTCTAAGTTTACACTATATAAGAATTAGACAGTTTTAGTAAATCTGGGCCAATAATCTTAGTCTCATTGGAGCTGAAGTTCTAGACATCCTGAGCCTCTGGGATAGGACATGTACATTGGTTTTATCTTGTAGCCAGAAGAATTTATCACTTTGCAAAAATAAAATCTCTATCTTCTTTGTTAGAAATGATGTCCAGATCAACAAAGCATTTCTATCATCTCTTTTCCTAATGTTATAGCAGATATTTCCATTCTAATTTCCATTTCTTATGATAAAAACATTTTCACTGAATGGGAGTCCTTTGGTTGTTATCTGCTTATGTCAAGTTCTGTATGAAAGGGTGAGCATCACCATCAGGGAATTACACTTCTGTCAGGGGCCCAGACAAATAAAGGGGCCCAACATCTCCTGTGGTTAGTCACTTCTGGCCAGGGCAGACATCAGCAATTGGACCCCAATTCTGCCAAGAAGTCTGGGTGTGTGGCCCTGTATGTGGAGTGGGGTGATACAAAGAAGCAGGGGTTTTGTGGGAGAAGAAGGCAGCAGGGGCTCCAAGAGTGGACAGGGGATACTAAGGGAGAGAGGGACTGTCTATAAGAAGTTGGGAGCAGAAGCTGATGCAGGGGCTCTTAGGTAATTTAACAAAATGTTAAGGAGTAGTTACATTTATAAAGATGTGAGCTTTGGTGAAAGCGAGAAAGTATGTGCATTCATATCAAATTAATAAATAGCTGAAGATGCTTTTTTTTTTAGGGATTAGTGGGGTCCCAGTGGTCAGACTCCCCACCAGTTAGAGATTAATTCCCTCAATCTGGGTATGCCCATAAATCTCTACCCATCTTGGAGGTTCACTAGTGTTCTATGAACACACATTAATTCAAAATGGCTTATAATTCCTATCTGTCTGGCTAACAGAGGTGAAGCTTTTGCAAAAATGTTGAGACATAAAGTTTTATAGTTACTGTGGTAATAGTATGGCATACACTTTACTATCATCACAAGAACCACTGCAAAAATTGAATACAAATGCGCAGTGTTTTAATTTTAGATTCCATGCTCACATTCTTGTCATTCTGCTGTTTTCTGTTGTTTTGAAGCACAATTCTACCTGTCATATCTGTAATTCAATCTTGGATTTTACTCTGCCAGCACTAAAACATTGGGGGGGCATTTATCATTGTAGGCGTAAGTGAAGCATTTTTCTATACCTTTTTTTGTGTGCTGGTTATGTGTAGGAGCACCAAATGTATTAAATGGTCACAAAGCATTTGATAAATGCCAGCCATTGTGTTTTCTACATGTAACATGCTATCTAGCTGCAATCTATATACAGTGGTCCCTCAACATACGATGGTAATCCGTTCCAAACGGACCATCGCTTGTTGAAACCATCGCATGTTGAGGGATCTGTGCAATGTAAAGTATAGGACAGTGGTCTACAACCTGCGGACCTCCATATGTTGCAAAACTACAACACCCAGCATGCCCGGACAGCCGTTGGCTGTCCGGGCATGCTGGGTGTTGTAGTTTTGCAACATCTGGAGGTCCGCAGGTTGTAGACCACTGTTAGAGGAAGTTGTACTCACCTGTCCCCGACGCTCCGGACTGTCACCGCTCGTCACCGCTGCCCTGATGTCGCCTTCCATCGTTGCCCCGAGGTGTCCCCGATGCTCCGACAAGGCCTCTGCTTCCCCGGCATCTTTGCTCTCCGTAGCCGCCATCACGTTGCTCCTATTGGATGACAGGACAGCGTGCACAGCGACGTGATGACGTTGATGGAGATTGCCGACGATGCAGAGGATCCCGAAGAGGACGCACCGGAGCCCCAAGGACAGGTAAGTGATTGTCAGCGGACCACACGGGGCACCGTAAACGGCTATCCGGCGGCAGCTAAAGCAGTCAGTGCTGCCGGATAGCCGTTTATGCGATGGCCCCGACATAAAAAAGCATCGTATGTTGATGTTGCCTTCAACATGTGATGGCCTCTGAAATTATCATATGTCGGGGCCATCGTAGGTCGAGGGGTCACTGTATATAAAACTCAATGTGTGTGTGTATGTATGTATGTTCCACAAAGACGTCCAAACAGCTAAAGATATTAACATGAAACTTGGCACACATGTTACTTATATGTCAACAACAAACATAGGATAGGTAATTTAACCCTCCCTCCCCCCTATTTGCCAGGGGCGGGGTTTATGTTTAAGTCCCATACAACTCTATGGGAAATATATGTTACTGCTAGGTCACATGTTACTTATATGTCCATTTAAAATATAGGATAGTTAATTTAACCTTTAACCACTCCCATTTGTGAGGGTCGGGGTTTTTGTTTAAAGTACCATGAAAATCAATGGGAAATGTATGTTCTCACATAACTTCTGTACGTCTGGAGATATTTCAATACCAGGTGCACATATTGCGGGTCGGGATATGAGGTCGGGATAGGAGGTCGAGTTAGGAGGTCGGGATATGCGGACGGGATTTGAGGACGGGATTTGAGGTCGAGATAGGCAGTCGGGATAGGAGGCCGAGATAGGAGAACGGGATAGGAGGTCGAGATAGGAGGACGGGATAGGAGGTCGGGATAGGAGGACGGGATAGGAGGTCGAGATAGAAGGACGGGATAGGAGGTCTGGATAGGAGGTCGGGATAGGAAGTCGGGATAGGAGGACGGGATAGGAGGTTGGGATAGGAGGTCGCGATAGGAGGTCGCGATAGGAGGTCGAGATAGGAGGGCAGGATAGGAGGTCGGGATATGAGTTCGGGCTAGGAGGATGGGATAAGAGGACGGGATAAGAGGACAGGATAGGAGGACGGGATAGGAGGTCGGGATAGGAGGTCGGGATATGAGGACGGGATAGGTGGTCGAGATAGGAGGTCGAGATAGAAGGACGGAATAGGAGTTCAGGCTAGGAGGACATAACTTCTCACATAACTTCTGTACGTCTGGAGATATTTCAATACCAGGTGCACAAATTGCGGGTCGGGATATGAGGTCGGGATAGGAGGTCGAGTTAGGAGGTCGGGTTATGAGGACGGGATAGGAGGTCGAGATAGGAGGTCGAGATAGAAGGACGGAATAGGAGTTCAGGCTAGGAGGATGGGATAAGAGGACGGGATAGGAGGTGGAGATAGGAGGACGGGATAGGAGGTCGGGATAGGAGGTCGGGATATGAGGACGTGATAGGAGGTCGAGATAGGGGGTCGAGATAGGAGGTCGAGATAGGAGGTCGGGATAGGAGGTCGAGATAGGAGGAGGGGATAGGAGGATGGGATAGGAGGTTGGGATAGGAGGTCGAGTTAGGAGGTCAGGATATGAGGTGGAGATAGGAGGACAGGATAGGAGGTCGGGATAGGAGGTCAGGATAGGAGGATGGGATAGGAGGACTGGATAGGAGGTCGGGATAGGAGGATGGGATAGGTGGACTGGACAGGAGGTCGGGATAGGAGGACGGGATAGGAGGACTGGATAGTAGGTTGGGATAGGAGGATGGGGTATGAGGACGGGATATGGGGTTGGGATATGACAACAATATATGGGGATGGGATATGAAGTCAAAAGCTTCCACCTCTGTTGATTTTCCTCCCCAACAAGGATTAGGAAGGAAAAACTGGGCAACGTCGGGTACTCAGCTAGTCTATATATATAAAACTCAATGTGTGTGTGTGTATGTATGTATCTATGTATGTATGTTCCACAAAAACGTCCAAATGGCTAAAGATATTAACATGAAACTTGGCACACGTGTTACTTATATATCAACAACAAACATAGAATAGGTGATTTAAGCCTTACTCACCCCCATTTGCCAGGGGCAGGGTTTATATTTAAAGTCCCATACAAGTCAATGGGAAATATATGTTACTGCATAACTTTAAAACGGCTGGAGATATTTTGATAAAACTTGGTCACATGTTACTTATATGTCCATTTAAAAGATGGGATAGTTAATTTAACCCTTAACTACCCCCATTTGTGAGGGTCGGGTTTTTGCTAAAAGTCCCATGCAAATCAATGGGAAATGTATGTTCCCACATAACTTCCGTACGGCTGGAGATATTTCAATACCTGGTATAGGAGGTCGGGATAGGAGGTCGGGATAGGAGGACGGGATAGGAGGACGGGATAGGAGGACCGGGATAGGAGGACCGGGATAGGAGGACGGGATAGGAGGTAAGGATAGGAGGTCGAGGTAGGAGGTCGGGATAGGAGGTCGGGATAGGAGGTCGGGTTAGGAGGACGGGATAGGAGGTCGGGATAGAAGGTCAAGATAGGAGGTCGAGATAGGAGGTTGGGATAGATGGACTGGATAGGAGGACGAGACAGGAGGTCGAGATAGGAGGCTGGGATAGGAGGACGGGATAGGAGGTCGGGATAGGAGGACAGCATAGGAGGTTGGGATAGGAGGTCGGGATAGGAAGTCGGGATAGGAGGTCAGGATAGGAGGACCGGAGAGGAGGGCGGGATAGGAGGTCGGGATAGGAGGACAGGATAGGATGTCAGGATAGGAGGTCGAGATAGGAGGACAGGATATGAGGATGTGATATGAGGACGGGATATGACAACAATATATGAGGACGGTTTATGAAGTCAAAAGCTTCCTCCTTTGTTTATTTTCCTCCCCAACAAGGATTAGGAAGGAAAAACCGGGCAACGCCGGGATAGGAGGTTGGGATATGAGGTCAGGATAGGAGGACGGGTTAGGAGTACGAGATAGAAGGCCTAGATAAGAGGTTGGGATAGATGGACTGTATAGGAGGACAAGATAGGAGGTCGGGATAGGAGGTCGAGATAGGAGGTTGGGATAGGAGGATGGAATAGGAGGTCGGGAAAGGAGGTCAAGATAGGAGGTCGGGATTGGAGGACGGGATAGGAGGTTGAGCTAGGAGGTCAGGATAGGAGGTCGAGATGGGAGGACAGGATGTAAGGACAGGATAGGAGGACGGGATATGAGGACGGCATAGGAGGTCGGGATAGGAGGTCGGGATAGGAGGTCGGTATAGGAGGTCGGGATAGGAGGTCGGGATATGAGGTCGGGATATGAGGACAGGATATGGGGTTGGGATATGACAACAATATATGAGGATAGGTTATGAAGTCAAAAGCTTCCTACTTTGCTTATTTTCCTCCTCAACAAGGATTAGGAAGGAAAAAACGGGCAACGCCGGCTACTCCGCTAGTAACATGATAAAATCAGACCTATACAAGCAGCCTGATAGCAGGTTGTAATGTTCTGACAACTAGGCTGGTTAAAAATATGGCCACATGTAGTTGTCTAGGGTGACTGTAATGTTGGAAAAAGCTTGGCTACATGGACTTTAGGGTAGATTCATACTATGTTAATGCACATGTTCGTCATATTTATCTGCACACTGTCGAAAACAGGATGCTGACCTATACTGTAAACAGGTAACGTGGGCACCATTAATTTCTATGGCCAGATCCTATGTGTTATTTAAAAAGTATAGCCAGCGCTCCTAAGTTTGCTTAATAGCCCATAGGTCCCAAATGGAGTCACAGGCCTCGATCAGGATCCCAAACACCAGTCATCTAGACCGCCAGCTGGCCTTTAAGACATTGATACAAATGAATTGCTAAATGGGACTATGTTTCTTGCTTCCCTACCTGGCACTTCTTCTGTGATGCAGGTGGCGCAATTACCGCTGTGTGCATCATTCTCCCCTGGCCAGGCCTGGCAAGAAGAGGACATAGCAGGTGAATAGTTGTCCTCCCCCACCTGTGACACTACCAAATGTTGTAGAACTACAGCTCCGATCATGATCTTCTGTCTGTGCATAATGGGAGTTGTAGTTTTAAACAGCTAGAGAGTCACAGGGAATTATTTATTGCACAGTTCATGTTGGGGCACAGTGGCACAGTTCATGTAGGGGTACAGAGGTAAAGGTCATGTTGGGGCATAGTGGCACAGTTCATGTGGGGGCACAGAGGTAAAGTTCATGTGGGGGCACAGTGGCACAGTTCATGTGGGGGCACAGTGGCACTGTTCATGTGGGGACATAGTGCTACAGTTCATGTGGGGGCACAGTGGCATCATTCATTGAGAGGGCATAAACACCTTATTCATTGTTTTAAGGGACAAAGAGGTACAAATCACAGTGTTTGTCAATATTATTTTTGGGGCAAAAGCATGTGCAGTATTATACTCAGGGACACAGTGTGGGGCCGTATTACACCAGGAGCAAAGTTTGTGGACCTAATATATATTTTCAGGGACACAGTGTGTGACAGTAATATATTCAGGGGCACAGTGTGTAGCAGGACTATACCAGGGCCAATAGAGAATGCATGGAGAGCTGGCCATATATGCGCACTGCTGCTCTATTTATTCAGGGAAATATTGAACACCATTCTCATGATCCTTGGGGGTTCCAGCAGTCAAAGATAAAATGTTAATTTTACTGCTTGTAAAAAAATGAGGGGAAAAAAACTGCAAGATGGCTGTTTTTTCACATTCCTCCGGAAAAAATAACAAAAATATACTGTATCCACGGAATTATTCTTTTGTCATGCAACTACAAGTTCTATAATTTGTCATGCAAAATACAAGGTCTTATACAGACAATGGCACCCCTATTAAAACATTGCACAGCTGCATGCAAAGTCCACTGTATTATAGTTACTTATAATATTATCTGTGCCAGTAGGATTCCCAGGAGGACTATAAGCCAGGACTGCAGGAGCACACAGCAAAATGGACACACAGCATAAATTCTGTCAGTGTGAAGTTGGTCCTGCTTCTTCATTTGCCTGGGCCGCACTGTAAGCCTTCTCTTCCTCCCCAGATCTCTAGTGTGTGTGCGGTGCTGGCTTCTCCCCCTGATGCCTTGGCCTGCAGCACAGTCGTAAAGTGTTGTATTGCATCCCCTCTGGCCACATGGGGCTTAAAGCAAGCAGGGGGTTTGTTTGGAGGTAATGGAGTGTAATTACTGCAGATTTCATAGGGCATTTGGGAAGGGGGAAGAGGGGACATTTTACTTTATTAAGGATGGGGGGAGGGTGCTATAAAGGAAGAGAGCATCAGCAACCCATACTGTATAGCAGTATTTCAAAACCAGTGTGCCTCCAGCTGCTGCAAAACTACAACCTCCAGGATGCCTGGATATGCTAGGGGTTGTAGTTTTACACCAGTTGGAAGTCCACAGTTTGGAGACTGCTTTGTAATGTATCCTTTCCTCACCCCTATCCTTTATAATGTATCTCCTCCTCACAGCCACAAGTCCCAGCCTGACCCCAGGTCTTGTGGTGAGGGTGTTGGAAGGGCAGATGTTGTTAACCCTTAGGGCAGATGGCATTAACCCGTGATGCTAGGGTGTGGTTATCCTCTACACCACCCGAGGTATAACCGCTGGTTCCTGGGCCAGGCATGGGGCAAATAATCACTCCAATGCAAGGTTACGGAACAACGGCACTTTACTGAGGCAGACAGATCTTAAAGTCTTTACAGCTCAGTTCGGGCCCAAGGAAATGCTCAGGCTTGTTGGCTCGCAGGGACTTGTAGTAGACTTGGACTGAGTTGTGCAACCCACGCTGACTTTAGTTAATGACACTTGTCTATCTTGAGTAGACTTCTCCCCTGTATTTGTACTTACCAGGCTTTGACTTTCACCAGTAATGGTTACTGGTGGTGGATGCGTGGCTGCGTGACTAGGCCTTGATCTCCCTCAGGAACACCAGACAACTCTCAAGTCTTAACTTGACTGTACCTCAGACTTATCTGACTAAGCTAGCTCCTCCCAGGTATATAAGGGAGCAATTTGGAGATGCCCCATTTGTCACCAACAGGTCACCTATTCACTTGCACCTTCCTTGGTAGCAGTAGTCTTAGTAACAATGTTTAAAGGCACATTAAAGGGGTACTCCACTGGAAAACATTTTTTTTTTTTTAAATCAACTGGTGCCAAAAAGTTAAACAGATTTGTAAATGACTTCTATAAAAAAAATCTTAATCCTTCCAGTACTTATCAGCTGCTTTTGTGATCCACAGGAAGTTCTTTTCTTTTTGAGTTTCCTTTCAGCCTGATCACAGTGCTTTCTGCTGACACCTCTTTCCATTTTAGGAACTGTCTAGAGTAGGAGCAAATCCCCATAGAAAACCTCTCCTGCACTGGACTGTTCCTAAAATGGACAGAGGTGTCAGCAGAGAGCACTGTGGTCAGACAGAAAGGAAATTAAAAAAGAAAAGAACTTCCAGTGGATCATAACAGCAGCTGATAAGTGCTGGAAGGTTTAAGATTTTTTTAATAAAAGTAATTTACAAATCTGCTTCACTTTCTGGCACCAGTTGATTTATAAAAAAATGTTTTCCATTGGAGTACCCCTTTAATACATAAATGCAATACATTAACCTATACATAACTGAATGGGTGAATAGAGTTCTGAGGAGTGTGGGGGCCAGGGGACTGGGACTGAGTCCACCTGATAGGACCTACAGGGTACATAAGGACCACTTCTGTACTGGGCCACCACAGTCTGATGACCCAAACTTGCATCTGACATAGCCCCATATGGCTCTGTGGATGCAAAAAGTACTATGGCTATTAAAAGGCCATATCTATTAAAATTTTGCTTCCACAGAGCCATAATTGGACTGATTTGTCCATAAAATATGTTGCAAATACAAAAAAAAAGTTGGTAATTTGGGGGAGGGTGTGTGTCTTGTCTCATTGTGGAGGCAAACTAAAATCTTGATTATTTACATCAAAATGATTACAATTACAATACCCTGTTTGTAAAGTTTTTAATCTGATTGACTAATTTTAAAGCTTAAAAAAACTAAATATATATATATATATATATATTTTTATATTTAAAATTGTTCCAAAATTGTTCCAATTGTTCCATCCAATTGCTCCACGCCGGCTAATGAGGCGACCATCTGCTACTGAAAGTAGCTGGGTGACACCAGATAAAGAGCGGACTGGAATCCCAAGCCTTATTCTCCTTTAACGGCCTTAAGACAAAAAGAAATGATTAATGTGTATATATATATATATATATATATATATATATATGTGTGTGTGTGTGTGTGTGTGTGTGTGTGTGTGTTTGTGTATAGTGTTTTAGAATCGCCCTCCATAATTTTTTCCTGCCCCCCAGTGTGCCCCACTGCATACAGCCAAACATAAGAAAACATTCATACTGTACAGAACCGTATAATAATGGTATTTTACTCATATATAAATTCATATGGTTGTGACGGAGGGTAAATTATTTGGATTGAAGTAAATTAGGCCTCACAAGAGGAAATATGCATTGCTGCTGAGTGGATTACACAATGTGTAGTGATATATTGGGAACTTTCATATTTACACATCACCCCGCAGGTGAAACTATGTACATTCACTTAGTTCTGCAAAGTGCTGATAATAGAAAAAAATTTATAAAAAGTCATACAACTGAAATCTGAGATTTTAGATACCGTATATTCTCGAGTATAAGCCGACCCGAATATAAGCTGAGGCACCTAATTTCACCCCAAAAACCCAGGAAAAGTTATTGACTCGACTATAAGCCTATGGTGGGAAAACATCATCCCCCCATGTAATCATCCAGAGCCCGTCATCATCCCCCCCCCCCTTCATCATCACCACCTGTCAATAACTTCATCAGTGGTCTTCAACCTGCGGACCTCCAGATGTTGCAAAACTACAACTCCCAGCATGCCCGGACAGCCATCGGCAGTCCAGGCATGCTGAGAGTTGCAGTTTTGAAACCTCTGGAGGTCCGCAGGTTGAAGACCACTGTGGCCTTCGTCATCACCCCCCCCCCCCCCCATCATCACCGCCTCTCAATACCTTCATCAGTGGTCTTCGACCTGCGGACCTCCAGATGTTGCAAAACTACAACTCCCAGCATGCCCGGACAGCCATCGGCTGTCTGGGCATGCTGGGACTTGTAGTTTTGAAACCTATGGAGGTCCCCAGGTTGAAGACCACTGCGGCCTTCGTCATCATCCAGACCCCCCTTTTGTTTTATACTCAACTCAACTCGGCGGGAAGTTAGGGTGAGCTGGTCCGGGCCATCTATGCTGCAGGGACCGTCCGGTGGGGAGGGCAACGTCACTAGTCCGGGGCAGCCCGAAGCACGGAGAAGAGGCCCCCCCGGTGAAAATGGACAGCCCGCAACGACTAACCCTCCCCACCGGACGGTCCCTGCAGCATAGATGGCCCGGACCAGCTCACCCTTCCTTCCCGCAGAGGGGAGGTGAATACAAAACAAAAGGGGATGATGATGAAGGCCACAGTGGTCTTCAACCTGCGGACCTCCAGAGGTTTCAAAACTACTACTCCCACCGGGCATGCTGGGAGTGGTAGTTTTGCAACATCTGGAGGTCTGCAGGTTTAAGACCACTGATGAAGGAATTGACAGGCGGAGAGTTCACTCCAGTATAAGCCGAGGGGGGGCGTTTTCAGCACGAAAAATTGTGCTGAAAAACTCGGCTTATACTCGAGTATATTAGGTATGTTTCCCTGTGCTCACAGTATTAAATAAAAACCGTGCCAATGCCGCCTCTGTAAAACTAACATAAAAAGTGATCAAAATGTCCCATGTACTCCAAAATGGTACCACTACGAATGTCAACTCTTCATGGAAAAAGTTTGCCATCACACAACATTGTCGGTATTAACCCCTTAAGGACCAAGCCCATTTTCACCTTAAGGACCAGAGCGTTTTTTGCACATCTGACCACTTTTACTTTAAGCATTAATAACTCAGGGATGCTTTTACTTATGAATTTGATTCCGAGAATGTTTTTTCGTGACATATTCTACTTTAACATAGCAGTAAAATTTCAACGATACTTGCATCATTTCTTGGTAAAAAATTCCAAAATTTCATAAAAAAATAGAAAATGTTTCAATTTTCGAACTTTGAAACTCTCTGCTTGTAAGGAACATAGACATACCAAATAAATTATATACTGATTCACATATACAACATGTCTACTTTATATTTGCATCATAAAGTTGACATGTTTTTACTTTTGGAAGACATCAGAGGGCTTCAAAGTTCAGCAGCAATTTCCAAATTTTTCACAAAATTTTCTAAATCAGAATTTTTCAGGGACCAGTTGAGGTTTGAAGTGGATTTGAAGGGCCTTCATATTAGAAATACCCCATAAATGACCCCATTATAAAAACTGCACCCCCCAAAGTATTCAAAATGACATTCAGTAAGTGTGTTTACCCTTTAGGCGTTTCACAGGAATAGTAGGAAAGTGAAGGAGAAAATTCAAAATCTGCATTTTTTACACTCGCATGTTCTTGTAGACCCAGTTTTTGTATTTTTATAAGGGGTAAAAGGAGAGAAATCCCCCCAAAATTTGTAACCCAATTTCTCTCGAGTAAGAAAATACCTCATGTGTGTATGTAAAGTTTTCGATCGGTGCAGTAGAGGGCTCAGAAGGGAAGAAGCGACAATGGGATTTTGGAGAGTGAATTTTTCTGAAATGGTTTTTGGGGGGCATGTCACATTTAGGAAGCCCCTATGGTGCCAGAAGAGCAAAAAAAATCCACGTGGCATACTATTATGGAAACTACACCCCTCAAGGAACCTAACAAGGGGTACAGTGAGCCTTAACACCCCACAGGTTTTTGACGACTTTTCGTTAAAGTCGGATGTGTAAATATTTTTTTTTTTCACTAAAATGCTGGTTTTCCCCCAAATTTTACATTTCTACAAGGGGTAATAGGAGAAAAAGCCCCCCAAAATTTGTTAGGCAATTTCTTCTGAGTACAAAAATACCCCATATGTGGCCCTAAACTGTTGCCTTGAAATACGACAGGGCTCTGAAGTGAGAGAGCGCCATGCGCATTTGAGGACTAAATAAGGGATTTGCATAAGGACGGAACCGGACACTTGCCTCCGGTACCAAAAATACCAAAAATACCCTATGGCAGTGTTTCCCAAACAGGGTGCCTCCAGCTGTTGCAAAACTTCCAGCATGCCTGGAAAGTCAATCGCTGTCCGGCAATACTGGGAGTTGTCTTGCAACAGCTGGAGGCTCCGCTTTGAAAACAGTGTCATACGAGAATTTTTTTATTTGGGGGGGGAGGGGGTATGTATAGGGGTATGTGTATGTAGCGTTTTACTTTTTATTTTGTGTAATGTAGTATAGTGTGATGTTTTTAGGGTGCACTCACACGGCCGGGGTCTACAGCGAGCTTCCCGCTGGGAGATTGAGCTGCGGTGGAAAACTTGCTGCATCTCAAACTTGTAGCAAGAAGCTCGCTGTAGACCCCGGCCGTGTGAATGTACCCTGTACATTCACATGGGGGGGAGGGAGGGGTGCAAACCTCCAGCTGTTGCAAAACTACCACTACCAGCATGCCCTTTGGCTGTCCGTGCATGCTGGGGTTTGAAGTTATGCAACAGCTGGAGGCACACTGGTTGCAAAACACAGAGTTTTTTTTACTTAGCTCAGTGTTTCGCAACCAGTGTGCCTCCAGCTGTTGCAAAACTACAACTCCCTGCATGTACGGTCTATCAGTGTATGCTGGGAGTTGTAGTTTGCAACAGCTGGAGGCACACTGGTTGTGAAACACTGTGTTAGGTAACAAATTTCACAACCAGTGTGCTTTCAGCCGTTGCAAAAACTACAACTTTCAGCATGCAGTGACAACTGAGGGCATGCTGAGACTTGTAGTTATGCAACAGCTTGAGGCATACTACTAACACTCCCAGCATGCCCTTTGGCTGTCCGTGCATGCTGGGGGTTGTAGTTATGCAACAGCTGGAGGCACACTGGTTGCAAAACACTGAGTTTGTTACTTAACTCAGTATTTCCCAAAAAGGGTGCCTACAGCTGTTGAAAAACTACAACTCCCTGCATGCCCAGACCGCCGAAAGACATGTTGGGAGTTAGTTTTGCAATATCTGGAGGGTCACAGTTTGGTGACCACTGTGCAGTGGTGTCCAAGCTGTAGCCCTCCAGATGTTGCAAAAGTTCAACTCCAAGCATGCCCATACTGTCCAGGCATGCTTGGAGAGTTCTGCAACATCTGAAGGGCCACATATTACAGAACTACAACTCCCAGCATGCCTGGACTGTGTTAGCATGCTGGGAGTTGTAGTTTTGCAACATCCGTAAGAGCACAGTTTGGACACCACTGCACAGTGGTCTCCAAACTGTGGGCCTCCAGATGTTGCAAAACTACAACTCCCAGCATGGCCAGAAAGCCTTTGGCTGTCTGGGCTTGCTGGGAGTTGTACTTTGGCAACTCCTGGAACGCAGCAGTGAAGATCACTTACCGCTGCCTCCACCGGTCCCACGCTGTCTGTCCAGATACCGCCGCGGGTCCCGACAAGATCGCCGGTCCTGGGACATGATCGCTGGTCCCAGGACCATCCGCCATCTTCCCCCCGCTCTGCCCCGACATTCAGGGGCGGGGCAGAGCGGGGATTTTACCTCTAACCTCCCACCTCCCTCCTGCCATTGGTCGCTAGTCCTACGACCAATGGCAGCGGTTTAGGAGCGAGGTGGCAGCTGCCACCTCGCTCCTATCAATCAGGATGGATCTGACTGCTCCGATCATCCCTATTTTCCAGGCGATCGGGTCACCAGAGACCTGATCAGCCCAGAACCCCGCAACTCCTTGTCATTAGTCAGTGACTAACTGACTGACTAATGACAATGATCTGCAGCAGGGGACCAGTCTGATTGGTCCCCTGCTGCATAGTGTCATCGGTCAGCTGTCCAGAACAGCTGAGATGACGTTTCTATCACCATGCCAACGGACATGGTGATAGAAAATGTATTGGACGTGTATACATGTCCATTTGCGTTAAGTCACAGAAAAAATGGACGTGTATACACGTCCCAGGGACATAGCTAGAAATCACAGGGCCCTGATGCGAAAAGTTGTCCTGGGCCCCCCTACCCCTCGACTACACGTTTCCCCAATCCCTGACAAACTCCTTACCCTGCCTCGACCACACAAATATAATAATGAATGACAGGCAGGGCCATACTGGGGCCAAAAATAAGCCCATGCATTTTAAAATAAGCAGCCCATTTTTATGGTGGGTGTCCGACTGCTTAGACCCCCACCAAACCCCTTGGTTCAAGTGGCTCTCCAGCTGTAATAAAGCTACAATTCCCATCATGTCAGGAGATACTCAGGCATTATGGAAGTTGTTGTTTTACATCATTATAACCCTGCCAAATACTGGGTCCCCTGAATATAATACTGCCACCCCCTGTACCCCCTGAATATAATACTGTCACCCACTGTACTGTCTAAATATATTATTGCTACACACTGTACCCCCTGAATATAATACTGCCACCCCCTGTACCCCCTGAATATAATACTGCCACCCACTGTACCCTCTAAATATATTATTGTTACACACTGTACCCCCTGAATATAATACTGCCACCACTGTACCCTCTAAATATATTATTGCTACACACTGTACCTCCTGAATATAATACTGCCACCCACTGTACCCTCTAAATATATTATTGTTACACACTGTACCCCCTGAATATAATATTGACACCCACTGTACCCTCTAAATATATTATTGCTACACACTGTACCCCCTGATTATAATACTGCCGCCACTGTACCCTCTAAATATATTATTGCTACACACTGTACCCTGAATATAATATTGACACCCACTGTACCCTCTAAATATATTATTGCTACACACTGTACCCCCTGAATATAATACTGCCACCCACTGTACCCTCTAAATATATTATTGCTACACACTGTACCCCCTGAATATAATACTGCCACCCACGGTTCCCATAATAATACTGTCACACAGTGTTTCTTCTTAGTCCGGCTGAATCCCACCCCTGCACTGTCCTCCTCCAGGCTTCTCAGCCCCTAAGTCTTTACCTAAGTCATTACCGCATACACCGCCACCTACGACCCCCCCGTACACCATCCTCAGTCTCCTTCTCATCACCTCATACACCACTACCCATCCCCCCCGTTCCCCATCCTCAGTCTCCTCATCACCTCATACACCACCACCCAGCCCACCCCATACCCCATCCTCAGTCTTCTCATCACCTCATACACCACCACCCAGGCCCCTCCTGCACCCCATCCTCAGTCTCCTCATCACCTCACACACCACCACCCAGCCCCCCGTACCCCATTCTCAGTCTCCTCATACACCACCACCCAGCCCCCCCCCGGAGCCCATCCTCAGTCTCCTCATACACCACCACCCAGCCCCCCGTACCCCATCCTCAGTCTCCTCATCACCTCATACACCACCACCCAGGCCTCTCCTGCACCCCATCCTCAGTCTCCTCATACACCACCACCCAGCCCCCCCATACCCCATCCTTAGTCTACTCATACACCACCACCCAGCCCCCCCGGACCCCATCCTCAGTCTCCTCATACACCACCACCCAGCCCCCCCATACCCCATCCTCAGTCTCCTCATCACCTCATACACCACCACCCAGGCCCCTCCTGCACCCCATCCCCAGTCTCCTCATCACCACCACCCATCCCCCCCATATCCCATCCTCATTCTCCTCATCACCTCATACACCCCCACCCAGCCCCCCCCAGTACCCCATCCTCAGTCTCCTCATAACCTCATACACCACCACCCAGCCCCCCCAGTAGCCCATCCTCAGTCTCCTCATCACCTCATACACTGCCACCCAGCCCCCCCCGTACCCCATCCTCAGTCTCCTCATCACCTCATACACCACCACCCAGGCCCCCCCGTACCCCATCCTCAGTCTCCTCATCACCTCACACACCACCACCCAGGCCCCCCCGTACCCCATCCCCAGTCTCCTCATCACCACCACCCAGCTCCCCCCCCAAACCCCATCCTCAGTCTCCTCATCACCTCATACACCACCACCCAGCCCCCCCCGTACCCCATCCTCAGTCTCCTCATCACCTCATACACCACCACCCAGGCCCCTCCTGCACCCCATCCTCAGTCTCCTCATTGTTAGGTACCCCCACCATCCATGGTCTCCTCATCAACCCCCCCCAACATCATCAATGAATAACCCCCACAACCTCAATCTCCTCATCAGTCAGTCAATCAATCAGCCCCCCCGCCCTCTATCTTCTTATCAATCACCCCATCCTCAGACTCCTCATCAATGAATAAAACACACACACACACACAATGTCCTCATGAATTTATCACCCCCAGCACCCCCTCCGGCAGCCCGTCCCATGTCTCCTCACCTTCTCACTGCAGCGTTGTGGGGCGGGCGGGACAGCGGCTGTACCTGCCTCTGCCTGGTATCGATAATACAGGGTCAGAGGCAGGGATGCGTCAGGGGCTTTGAGCTGACGAGCTGACGTGCGTGCGTGCGTGCCTGCGTGGAGCACGTCTTCTCCCATCGGCCCCTGGCCTCCCATCATGTCCCTGACCCTGCGCTGAGTTTTAAAGGGCCGGCGCTCAGGTAATTGAAAAATAAAAATAAATAAAGATTGCTGGCAGCGACGGGCCCGGGCGGCGGACCTGTTGTTGCACCTGTGGGTCCCCCAGGCTATGGGGCCCGGTCACGATTGCGACCCCTGCTACCTCTATAGCTACCCCACTGACACGTCCATTTGCGGGAAGGGGTTAAAATAAAAAATAAAATACAGCTCTCAAAAAGAAGCTAACAAGATTTGTTTAATCAAAAATAGTTTTTATAGTAAAAAAATAATAAACCATAAAATAAAGTACATTAATGAGGTATCGCCATAATCGTACCGACCTGCAGAACAAAATGATCATTTTATTGATAATGCATGGTGAAGAATGTAAAAAAAATAATAAGAATACTCTTGCCAAAATTACAGATTTTGGGTAATGCCTACTCACTAAAAATTTCATAAAATGTGATCAAAATGTCAGATATACCCAAAAATAATACTTTTCAAAACCGCTACCTTTCCTGCAAAAAATAAGACCCCACACAGTTCCAATAGACTGCTATTAGCAAGAATTACAGCAAAGATTTGGTAAAGACACCAATTATGGAGATGGTAAGGAAGGCTATAAAGGGAGGAGGAGGCCTCTCTTTGGGCACAGGGTCTTATGTTTCCCTATGCTCAAAATATTAAATAAAAACCATGCCAATGCCGCTTCTGTAAAACTAACAAAAAGGGATCAAGATGTCCCATTTACTCCAAAATTATACCACTAGGAATGTCAACTCTTCATGGAAAAAACTTTACCATCACACAACATTGTCGGTATAAAAATAAAAAAATATACAGATCTCAAAAAAGAAGCGATGCACTAACAAGATTTGTTTAATCAAAAATAGTTTTTATAGTGGAAAAGTAATAAACCATCAAATAAAGTACATAAATGAGGTATCGCCATAATCGTACCGACCTGCAAAATAAAATGATCATGTTATTGATAATGCATGGTGAACACCGTAAAAAACTAATATTAATACTTTTGCCAAAATTACTACCGTATATACTCGAGTATAAGCCGACCCGAGTATAAGCCGAGACCCCTAATTTCAACCCAAAATCCCAGGAAAAGTTATTGACTCGAGTATAAGCCTAGGGTGGGAAATACCTCATCCCCCCCTGTCATCATCCAGACCCGTCATTAACATCCTCATCATCATCCCCTTGTCATCATCCCACACATCCCCCCTTCATCATCCCCTTATCATCCCACACATCCCCCCTTCATCATCCCCTTGTCATCATCCCACACATCCCCCCTTCATCATCCCCTTATCATCTCGCACATCCCCCCTTCATCATCCCCTTATCATCCCACACATCCCCCCTTCATCATCCCCTTATCATCCCACACATCCCCCCTTCATCATCCCCTTGTAATCATCCCACACCCCCCCCTTCATCATCCCCACCCCCCTTCATCATCCCCACACCCCCCCTTCATCATCCTCTTCTCATCATTCGCCCTCAGTGGTCTTCAACCTGCGGACCTCCAGAGGTTTCAAAACTACAACTCCCAGCAAGCCCGGGCAGCCATCGGCTGTCCGGGCTTGCTGGGAGTTGTAGTTTTGAAACCTCCGGAGGTCCGCAGGTTGAAGACCACTGCGGCCTTCAACATCATCCAGCCCCCCTCTCACCCCCTTTAGTTCTGAGTACTCACCTCCGCTCGGCGCTGGTCCGGTCCTGCAGGGCTGTCCGGTGAGGAGGTGGTCCGGTGAGGAGGTGGTCCGGGCTGCTATCTTCACCGGGGGCGCCTCTTCTCCGCGCTTCCGGCCCGGAATAGAGGCGTTGCCTTGACAATGACGCAGAAGTACGTTGGCAATGAACGCACCTCTGCGTCGTTGTCACGGCAACGTGACTATTCTGAGGCCGGGCCCGAAGCGCTTAGAAGAGGCCTCCCCGGTGAAGATAGCAGCCCGGAACCACTATCCCACCGGACCACCTCCTCACCGGACAGTCCTGCAGGACCGGACCAGCGCCGAGCGGAGGTGAGTACTCAGAACTAAAGGGGGTGAGAGGGGGCTGGATGATGTTGAAGGCCGCAGTGGTCTTCAACCTGCGGACCTCCGGAGGTTTCAAAACTACAACTCCCAGCAAGCCCGGACAGGCGATGGCTGCCCGGGCTTGCTGGGAGTTGTAGTTTTGAAACCTCTGGAGGTCCGCAGGTTGAAGACCACTGCGGGTGGGGGAGTTCACTCGAGTATAAGCCGAGGGGGGTGTTTTCAGCACGAAAAATCGTGCTGAAAAACTCGGCTTATACTCGAGTATATACGGTAATTTTGGGTAATGCCGCCTCACTAAAAATTTCATAAAATGTGACCAAAATGTCAGATATACCCAAAAATAGTACTATTCAAAACCGATACCTATCCTGCAAAAAACAAGACCCCACAGAGTTCCAGTATACTGCTCTTAGCAAGTACTACAGCAAAGAATTGGTAAAGACACCAATTATGGAGATGGAAAGGAAGGCTATAAGGGGAGGAGGAGGCCTCCATGTGGGCACAGGGTCTTATGTTTCCCTGTGTTCAAAATATTAAATAAAAACCGTGCCAATGCCGCCTCTGTAAAACTAAAATAAAAAGTGATCAAAATGACCCATGTACTCCAAAATGGTACCACTACGAATGTCCACTCTTCATGGAAAATGTTTGCAATCACACAACATTGTTGGAATACAAATAAAAAAGAATACTGCTCTCAAAAAATAGCGATGCACTAATAAGATTTTTTTTAAATCAAAAATAGTTTTTTTGATAGTGTAAAAGTAATAAACCATCAAATAAAGGACATAAATGAGGTATCACCATAATTGTGCCGACCTGAAGAATGAAAAGGTCATGTTATTGATAATGCACGGTGAACACCGTAAAAAAATTGTAATAATAATAATCCTGCCAAAATTACTGATTTTGGGTAATGCCTCCTCAATTAAAATGTCATAAAATGTGATAAAAATGTCAGATATTCCCAAAATTAGTACTATTCAAAACCGCTACCTATCCTGCTGAAAACAAGACCCCACACAGTTCCAATAGATGGCTATTAGCAAGAATTACAGCAAAGAATTGGTAAAGACACCAATTATGGAGATGGTAAGGAAGGCTATAAGGGGAGGAGGAGGCCTCCATTTGGGCACAGGGTCTAATGTTTCCCTGTGCTCCGAATATTAAATAAAAACCGTGCCAATGCCGCCTCTGGAAAACTAACATAAAAAGTGATCAAAATGTCCCATGTACTCCAAAATGATACCACTAGGAATGTCAACTCTTCATGGAAAAAATTTGCCATCACACAACATTGATGGCATAAAAATAAAAAAAATACAGCTCTCAAAAAGAAGCGATGAACTAACAAGATTTGTTTAATCAAAAATAGTTATTTTAGTGGAAAAGTAATTAACCATCAAATAAAGTACATAAATGAGGTATCGCCATAATCGTACCGAACTGCAGAATAAAATGATCATGTTATTAATAATGCATGGTGAACACCGTAAAAAATAATAATAATAATTTTGACAAAATTACTGATTTTGGGTAATGCCTCCTCAATGAAAATGTCATAAAATGTGATCATAATGTCAGATATTCCCAAAATTAGTACTTTTCAAAACCGCTCCCTTTCCTGCAAAAAATAAGACCCCACACAGTTCCAATAGACTGCTATTAGCAAGAATTACAGCAAAGTATTGGTAAAGACACCAATTATGGAGATGGTAAGGAACGCTATAAGGGGAGGAAGAGGCCTCTATCTGGGCACAGGGTAATATGTTTCCCTGTGCTCAGAATATTAAATAAAAATGGTGCCAATGCCGCCTCTGTAAAACTAAAATAAAAAGTGATCAAAATGACCCATGTACTCCAAAATGGTACCACTACGAATGTCAACTCTTCATGGAAAATATTTGCAATCACACAACATTGTTGGAATAAAAAAGAATACAGCTCTCAAAAAGTAGCGATGCGCTAACAAGATTTTTTTAAATCAAAACTAGTTTTTTTGATAGTGTAAAAGTAATAAACCATCAAATAAAGGACATAAATGAGTTATCACCATAATTGTGGCGACCTGAAGAATGAAAAGGTCATGTTATTGATAATGCATGGTGAACACCATTAAAAAAAATTTTAATAATAATAATCCTGCCAAAATTACTGATTTTGGGTAATGCCTCCTCAATTAAAATGTCATAAAATGTGATTAAAATGTCAGATATTCCCAAAATTTGTACTATTCAAAATCGCTACCTATCCTGCAGAAAAAAAGACCCCACACAGTTCCAATAGATGGCTATTAGCAAGAATTACTGCAAAGAATTGGTAAAGACACCAATTATGGAGATGGTAAGGAAGGCTATAAGGGGAGGAGGAGGCCTCTATATGGGCACAGAGTTTAATGTTTCTCTGTGCTCCGAATATTAAATAAAAACCGTGCCAATGCCGCCTCTGGAAAACTAACATAAAAAGTGATCAAAATGTCCCATGTACTCCAAAATGATACAACTAGGAATGTCAACTCTTCATGGAAAAAATTTGCCATTACACAACATTGTTGGTATAAAAATAAAAAAATACAGCTCTCAAAAAGAAGCGATGAACTAACTAGATTTGTTTAATCAAAAATAGTTTTCGTGACACTCACCGGAGAAGACTGGAGGTGGATCCGCTGAGCACCGCGTGGCAGATGTAGAGAGCCGCACCAGGGAGCGGAATCTAAGACGCCGCTGGTCTTCACCAGAGCCCGCCGCGAAGCAGGACGGACTTGCTGCGGCAGGCAACGTCCAGGTCGCTTCCGCTGGTACGACTCGACCACGCGGGCGGCCGAGGTGGTACTTGGCACAGAGAGGAGTCACCGGGAGGTAGGGAGCGGGCAACCTGTCGGGCTGATGGTAGGTCGTGGGCTGGGTAAAGCTAAGGTCTGAGGCTGGAGACTGGGTGCGTAGTCAGGGACGTAGCAGAAGGTCAAGGGCTGGCGGCTAAGGTACGAAGTCGGGGACGTAGCTTAAAGGTCAGGTAGCACAGGTAGTCAACAGTAGTGGTACGCTTTCTCTAGGGCAATAGCACAAAGATCCGGCAGGGAACAAGGGAAGTGAAATGCTTAAATAAGGTGGGACCAACTAAGTGACAAATAGAAAGGGTACTGCCCCTTTAAATCTCACAGAGTGGCGCTCGCGCGCCCTGGGGGAGAGACGCGCGCACCAGCACTGCAGGAGGATGCACAAGAGACGCGCCGAGAGAAGCTCAAGGACGCGGCTCTCGTGCGAGCGGGACGAGGATGCTTCCCAGCGGGAGTGACAGAGGAGGAAGGTAAGTGGCGGGGAGTAGAATGCCAGGGCACGGGCACACAGGAGCGGGAGAGGAGGCACAGACGGTCCCGCACAGGGCACCGGGACACGGTGCAGGCCGTGACAGTTTTTATAGTGGAAAAGTAATAAACCATCAAACAAAGTACATAAATGAGGTATCGCCATAATCGTACCGACCTGCAGAATAAAATGATCATGTTATTGATAATGCACGGTGAACGCCGTAAAAAATAATAACAATAATACTTTTGACAAAATTACAAATTTTGGGAAATGCCTCCTCACTAAAAATTTAATAAAATGTGATCAAAATGTCAGATATATCCTAAAATAGTACTTTTCAAAACCGCTACCTTTCCTGCAAAAAATAAGACCCCACACAGTTCCAATAGACTGCTATTAGCAAGAATTACAGCAAAGTATTGGTAAAGACACCAATTATGGAGATGGTAAGGAAGGCTATAAGGGGAGGAGGAGGCCTCTATCTGGGCACAGGGTCTTATGTTTCCCTGTGTTTAGAATATTAAATAAAAACGGTACCAATGCCGCCTCTGTAAAACTAAAATAAAAAGTGATCAAAATGACCCATGTACTCCAAAATGGTACCACTACGAATGTCAACTCTTCATGGAAAACATTTGCAATAACACAACATTGTTGGAATAAAAATAAAAAAGAATACAGCTCTCAAAAAGTAGCGATGCGCTTACAAGATTTTTTAAATCAAAAATCATTTTTTTTGATAGTGTAAAAGTATTAAACCATCAAATAAAGGATATAAATGAGTTATCACCATAATTGTGCCGACCTGAAGAATGAAAAGGTCATGTTATTGATAATGCACGGTGAACACCGTAAAAAAAATTGTAATAATAATAATCCCGCCAAAATTACTGATTTTGGGTAATGCCTCCTCAATTAAAATATCATAAAATGTGATCAAAATGTCAGATATTCCCAAAATTAGTACTATTCAAAACCGCTACCTATCCTGCTGAAAACAAGACCCCACACAGTTCCAATAGATGGCTATTAGCAAGAATTACAGCAAAGAATTGGTAAAGACACCAATTATGGAGATGGTAAGGAAGGCTATAAGGGGAGGAGGAGGCCTCCATTTGGGCACAGGGTCTAATGTTTCCCTGTGCTCCGAATATTAAATAAAAACCGTGCCAATGCCGCCTCTGGAAAACTAACATAAAAAGTGATCAAAATGTCCCATGTACTCCAAAATCATACCACTAGGAATGTCAACTCTTCATGGAAAAAAATTGCCATCACACAACATTGTTGGTATAAAAAAAATAAAAATACAGCTCTCAAAAAGAAGCGATGAACTAACAAGATTTGTTTAATCAAAAATAGTTTTTATAGTGGAAAAGTAATAAACCATCAAATAAAGTACATAAATGAGGTATCGCCATAATCGTACCGAACTGCAGAATAAAATGATCATGTTATTGATAATGCATGGTGAACACAGTAAAAAATAATAATAATAATTTTGACAAAATTACAAATTTTGGGTAATGCCTCCTCACAAAAAATTTCATAAAATGTGATCAAAATGTCAGATATACCCTAAAATAGTACTTTTCAAAACCGCTCCCTTTCCTGCAAAAAATAAGACCCCACACAGTTCCAATAGACTCCTGTTAGCAAGAATTACAGCAAAGTATTGGTAAAGACACCAAATATGGAGATGGTAAGGAAGGCTATAAGGGGAGGAGGAGGCCTCTATCTGGGCACAGGGTCTTATGTTTCCCTGTGCTCAGAATATTAAATAAAAACGGTGCCAATGCCGCCTCTGTAAAACTAAAATAAAAAGTGATCAAAATGACCCATGTACTCCAAAATGGTACCACTACGAATGTCAACTCTTCATGGAAAATATTTGCAATCACACAACATTGTTGGAATAAAAAAGAATACAGATCTCAAAAAGTAGCGATGCGCTAACAAGATTTTTTTAAATCAAAACTAGTTTTTTTGATAGTGTAAAAGTAATAAACCATCAAATAAAGGACATAAATGAGGTATCACCATAATTGTGCCGACCTGAAGAATGAAAAGGTCATGTTATTGATAATGCACGGTGAACACCATAAAAAAATTTTTTAATAATAATAATCCTGCCAAAATTATTGATTTTAGGTAATGCCTCCTCAATTAAACTGTCATAAAATGTGATCAAAATGTCAGATATTCCCAAAATTTGTACTATTCAAAACCGCTACCTATCCTGCAGAAAAAAAGACCCCACACAGTTCCAATAGATGGCTATTAGCAAGAATTACAGCTAAGAATTGATAAAGACACCAATTATGGAGATGGTAAGGAAGGCTATAAGGGGAGGAGGAGGCCACCATTTGGGCACAGGGTCTAATATTTCCCTGTGCTCCGAATATTAAATAAAAACCGTGCCAATGCCGCCTCTGGAAAACTAACATAAAAAGTGATCAAAATGTCCCATGTACTCCAAAATGATACCACTAGGAATGTCAACTCTTCATGGAAAAAATTTGCCATCACACAACATTGTTGGCATAAAAATAAAAAAAATACAGCTCTCAAAAAGAAGCGATGAACTAACAAGATTTGTTTAATCAAAAATAGTTATTTTAGTGGAAAAGTAATAAACCATCAAATAAAGTACATAAATGAGATATCGCCATAATCGTACCGACCTGCAGAATAAAACGATCATGTTATTGATCATGCATGGTGAACGCCGTAAAAAATAATAATAATACTTTTGACAAAATTCCAAATTTTGGGAAATGCCTCCTCACTAAAAATTTCATAAAATGTGATCAAAATGTCAGATATATCCTAAAATAGTACTTTTCAAAACCGCTACCTTTCCTGCAAAAAATAAGACCCCACACAGTTCCAATAGACTGCTATTAGCAAGAATTACAGCAAAGTATTGGTAAAGACACCAATTATGGAGATGGTAAGGAAGGCTATAAGGGGAGGAGGAGGCCTCTATCTGGGCACAGGGTCTTATATTTCCCTGTGTTTAGAATATTAAATAAAAACGGTACCAATGCCGCCTCTGTAAAACTAAAATAAAAAGTGATCAAAATGACCCATGTACTCCAAAATGGTACCACTACGAATGTAAACTCTTCATGGAAAATATTTGCAATCACACAACATTGTTGGAATAAAAATAAAAAAGAATACAGCTCTCAAAAAGTAGCGATGCGCTTAAAAGATTTTTTGAAATCAAAAATCATTTTTTTGATAGTGTAAAAGTATTAAACCATCAAATAAAGGACATAAATGAGGTATCACCATAATTGTGCCGACCTGAAGAATGAAAAGGTCATGTTATTGATAATGCACGGTGAACACCGTAAAAAAAATTGTAATAATAATAATCCCGCCAAAATTACTGATTTTGGGTAATGCCTCCTCAATTAAAATATCATAAAATGTGATCAAAATGTCAGATATTCCCAAAATTAGTACTATTCAAAACCGCTACCTATCCTGCAGAAAACAAGACCCCACACAGTTCCAATAGATGGCTATTAGCAAGAATTACAGCAAAGAATTGGTAAAGACACCAATTATGGAGATGGTAAGGAAGGCTATAAGGGGAGGAGGAGGTCTCCATTTGGGCACAGGGTCTAATGTTTCCCTGTGCTCCAAATATTAAATAAAAACCGTGCCAATGCCGCCTCTGGAAAACTAACATAAAAAGTGATCAAAATGTCCCATGTACTCCAAAATGATCCCACTAGGAATGTCAACTCTTCATGCAAAAAAATTGCCATCACACAACATTGTTGGCATAAAAATAAAAAAATACAGCTCTCAAAAAGAAGCATTGAACTAACAAGATTTGTTTAATCAAAATAGTTATTTTAGTGGAAAAGTAATAAACCATCAAATAAAGTACATAAATGAGGTATCGGTATAATCGTACCGACCTGCAGAATAAAATGATCATGTTATTGATCATGCATGGTGAACACCGTAAAAAATAATAATAATAATTTTGACAAAATTACAAATTTTGGGTAATGCCTCCTCACAAAAAATTTCATAAACTGTGATCAAAATGTCAGAGATACCCTAAAATAGTACTTTTCAAAACCGCTCCCTTTCCTGCAAAAAATAAGACCCCACACAGTTCCAATAGACTGCTATTAGCAAGAATTACAGCAAAGTATTGGTAAAGACACCAATTATGGAGATGGTAAGGAAGGCTATAAGGGGAGGAGGAGGCCTCTATCTGGGCACAGGGTCTTATGCTTCCCTGTGCTCAGAATATTAAATAAAAACGGTGCCAATGCCGCCTCTGTAAAACTAAAATAAAAAGTGATCAAAATGACCCATGTACTCCAAAATGGTACCACTACGAATGTCAACTCTTCATGGAAAAAATTTGCCATCACACAACATTGTTGGCATAAAAATAAAAAAATACAGCTCTCAAAAAGAAGCGATGAACTAACAAGATTTGTTTAATCAAAAATAGTTATTTTAGTGGAAAAGTAATTAACCATCAAATAAAGTACATAAATGAGGTATCGCCATAATCGTACCGACCTGCAGAATAAAACGATCATGTTATTGATCATGCATGGTGAACGCCGTAAAAAATAATAATAATACTTTTGACAAAATTACAAATTTTGGGAAATGCCTCCTCACTAAAAATTTCATAAAATGTGATAAAAATGTCAGATATATCCTAAAATAGTACTTTTCAAAACCGCTACCTTTCCTGCAAAAAATAAGACCCCACACAGTTCCAATAGACTGCTATTAGCAAGAATTACAGCAAAGTATTGGTAAAGACACCAATTATGGAGATGGTAAGGAAGGCTATAAGGGGAGGAGGAGGCCTCCATTTGGGCACAGGGTCTTATGTTTCCCTGTGTTTAGAATATTAAATAAAAACGGTACCAATGCCGCCTCTGTAAAACTAAAATAAAAAGTGATCAAAATGACCCATGTACTCCAAAATGGTACCACTACGAATGTCAACTCTTCATGGAAAATATTTACAATCACACAACATTGTTGGAATAAAAATAAAAAAGAATACAGCTCTCAAAAAGTAGCGATGCGCTTACAAGATTTTTTTAAATCAAAAATAGTTTTTTTGATAGTGTAAAAGTAATAAACCATCAAATAAAGGACATAAATGAGGTATCACCATAATTGTGCCGACCTGAAGAATGAAAAGGTCATGTTATTGATAATGCACGGTGAACATTGTAAAAAAAAATTTAATAATAATAATCCTGCCAAAATTACTGATTTTGGGTAATGCCTACTCAATTAAAATGTCATAAAATGTGATTAAAATGTCAGATATTCCCAAAATTAGTACTATTCAAAATCGCTACCTATCCTGCAGAAAAAAAGACCCCACACAGTTCCAATAGATGGCTATTAGCAAGAATTACAGCAAAGTATTGGTAAAGACACCAATTATGGAGATGGTAAGGAAGGCTATAAGGGGAGGAGGAGGCCTCCATTTGGGCACAGGGTCTTATGCTTCCCTGTGCTCAGAATATTAAATAAAAACGGTGCCAATGCCGCCTCTGTAAAACTAAAATAAAAAGTGATCAAAATGACCCATGTACTCCAAAATGGTACCACTACGAATGTCAACTCTTCATGGAAAAAATTTGCCATCACACAACATTGTTGGCATAAAAATAAAAAAATACAGCTCTCAAAAAGAAGCGATGAACTAACAAGATGTGTTTAATCAAAAATAGTTATTTTAGTGGAAAAGTAATTAACCATCAAATAAAGTACATAAATGAGGTATCGCCATAATCGTACCGACCTGCAGAATAAAACGATCATGTTATTGATCATGCATGGTGAACGCCGTAAAAAATCATAATAATACTTTTGACAAAATTACAAATTTTGGGAAATGCCTCCTCACTAAAAATTTCATAAAATGTGATAAAAATGTCAGATATATCCTAAAATAGTACTTTTCAAAACCGCTACCTTACCTGCAAAAAATAAGACCCCACACAGTTCCAATAGACTGCTATTAGCAAGAATTACAGCAAAGTATTGGTAAAGACACCAATTATGGAGATGGTAAGGAAGGCTATAAGGGGAGGAGGAGGCCTCCATTTGGGCACAGGGTCTTATGTTTCCCTGTGTTTAGAATATTAAATAAAAACGGTACCAATGCCGCCTCTGTAAAACTAAAATAAAAAGTGATCAAAATGACCCATGTACTCCAAAATGGTACCACTACGAATGTCAACTCTTCATGGAAAATATTTGCAATCACACAACATTGTTGGAATAAAAATAAAAAAGAATACAGCTCTCAAAAAGTAGCGATGCGCTAACAAGATTTTTTTTAAATCAAAAATAGTTTTTTTGATAGTGTAAAAGTAATAAACCATCAAATAAAGTACATTAATGAGGTATCACCATAATTGTGCCGACCTGAAGAATGAAAAGGTCATGTTATTGATAATGCACGGTGAACATTGTAAAAAAAAAATTAATAATAATAATCCTGCCAAAATTACTGATTTTGGGTAATGCCTACTCAATTAAAATGTCATAAAATGTGATTAAAATGTCAGATATTCCCAAAATTAGTACTATTCAAAATCGCTACCTATCCTGCAGAAAAAAAGACCCCACACAGTTCCAATAGATGGCTATTAGCAAGAATTACAGCAAAGTATTGGTAAAGACACCAATTATGGAGATGGTAAGGAAGGCTATAAGGGGAGGAGGAGGCCTCCATTTGGGCACAGGGTCTTATGCTTCCCTGTGCTCAGAATATTAAATAAAAACGGTGCCAATGCCGCCTCTGTAAAACTAAAATAAAAAGTGATCAAAATGACCCATGTACTCCAAAATGGTACCACTACGAATGTCAACTCTTCATGGAAAAAATTTGCCATCACACAACATTGTTGGCATAAAAATAAAAAAATACAGCTCTCAAAAAGAAGCGATGAACTAACAAGATTTGTTTAATCAAAAATAGTTATTTTAGTGGAAAAGTAATTAACCATCAAATAAAGTACATAAATGAGGTATCGCCATAATCGTACCGACCTGCAGAATAAAACGATCATGTTATTGATCATGCATGGTGAACGCCGTAAAAAATAATAATAATACTTTTGACAAAATTACAAATTTTGGGAAATGCCTCCTCACTAAAAATTTCATAAAATGTGATAAAAATGTCAGATATATCCTAAAATAGTACTTTTCAAAACCGCTACCTTACCTGCAAAAAATAAGACCCCCACACAGTTCCAATAGACTGCTATTAGCAAGAATTACAGCAAAGTATTGGTAAAGACACCAATTATGGAGATGGTAAGGAAGGCTGTAAGGGGAGGAGGAGGCCTCCATTTGGGCACAGGGTCTTATGTTTCCCTGTGTTTAGAATATTAAATAAAAACGGTACCAATGCCGCCTCTGTAAAACTAAAATAAAAAGTGATCAAAATGACCCATGTACTCCAAAATGGTACCACTACGAATGTCAACTCTTCATGGAAAATATTTGCAATCACACAACATTGTTGGAATAAAAATAAAAAAGAATACAGCTCTCAAAAAGTAGCGATGCGCTTACAAGATTTTTTTAAATCAAAAATAGTTTTTTTGATAGTGTAAAAGTAATAAACCATCAAATAAAGGACATAAATGAGGCATCACCATAATTGTGCCGACCTGAAGAATGAAAAGGTCATGTTATTGATAATGCATGGTGAACATTGTAAAAAAAATTTAATAATAATAATAATAATCCTGCCAAAATTACTGATTTTGGGTAATGCCTACTCAATTAAAATGTCATAAAATGTGATTAAAATGTCAGATATTCCCAAAATTAGTACTATTCAAAATCGCTACCTATCCTGCAGAAAAAAAGACCCCACACAGTTCCAATAGATGGCTATTAGCAAGAATTACAGCAAAGAATTGGTAAAGACACCAATTATGGAGATGGTAAGAAAGGCTATAAGGGGAGGAGGAGGCCTCCATTTGGGCACAGAGTTTAATGTTTCTCTGTGCTCCGAATATTAAATAAAAACCGTGCCAATGCCGCCTCTGGAAAACTAACATAAAAAGTGATCAAAATGTCCCATGTACTCCAAAATGATACCACTAGGAATGTCAACTCTTCATGGAAAAAATTTGCCATCACACATCATTGTTGGTATAAAAATAAAAAAATACAGCTCTCAAAAAGAAGCGATGAACTAACAAGATTTGTTTAATTAAAAATAGTTTTTGTGACACTCACCGGAGAAGACTGGAGGTGGATCCGCTGAGCACCGCGTGACAGATGTAGAGAGCCGCACCAGGGAGCGGAATCTAAGACGCCGCTGGTCTTCACCAGAGCCCGCCGCGAAGCAGGACGGACTTGCTGCGGCAGGCAACGTCCAGGTCGCTTCCGCTGGTACGACTCGACCACGCGGGCGGCCGAGGTGGTACTTGGCACAGAGAGGAGTCACCGGGAGGTAGGGAGCGGGCAACCTGTCGGGCTGATGGTAGGTCGTGGGCTGGGTAAAGCTAAGGTCTGAGGCTGGAGACTGGGTGCGTAGTCAGGGACGTAGCAGAAGGTCAAGGGCTGGCGGCTAAGGTACAAAGTCGGGGACGTAGCTTAAAGGTCAGGTAGCACAGGTAGTCAACAGTAGTGGTACGCTTTCTCTAGGGCAATAGCACAAAGATCCGGCAGGGAACAAGGGAAGTGAAATGCTTAAATAAGGTGGGACCAACTAAGTGACAAATAGAAAGGGTACTGCCCCTTTAAATCTCAAAGAGTGGCGCTCTCGCGCCCTGGGGGAGAGACGCGCGCGCACCAGCACTGAAGGAGGATGCACAAGAGACACACCGAGAGAAGCTCAAGGACGCGGCTCTCGTGCGAGCGGGACGAGGATGCTGCCCAGCGGGAGTGACAGAGGAGGAAGGTAAGTGGCGGGGAGAAGAATGCCGGGGTACGGGCACACAGGAGCGGGAGAGGAGGCGCAGACGGTCCCGCGCAGGGCACCGGCACACGGTGCGGGCCGTGACAGTTTTTATAGTGGAAAAGTAATAAACCATCAAATAAAGTACATGAATGAGATATCGCCATAATCGTACCGACCTGCAGAATAAAATGATCATGTTATTGATAATGCATGGTGAACGCCGTAAAAAATAATAATAATACTTTTGACAAAATTACAAATTTTGGGAAATGCCTCCTCACTAAAAATTTCATAAAATGTGATCAAAATGTCAGATATTCCCAAAATTAGTACTATTCAAAACCGCTACCTTTTCTGCAAAAAATAAGACCCCACACAGTTCCAATAGACTGCTATTAGCAAAAATTACAGCAAAGTATTGGTAAAGACACCAATTATGGAGATGGTAAGGAAGGCTATAAGGGGAGGAGGAGGCCTCTATCTGGGCACAGGGTCTTATGTTTCCCTGTGTTTAGAATATTAAATAAAAACGGTACCAATGCCGCCTCTGTAAAACTAAAATAAAAAGTGATCAAAATGACCCATGTACTCCAAAATGGTACCACTACGAATGTCAACTCTTCATGGAAAATATTTGCAATCACACAACATTGTTGGAATAAAAATAAAAAAGAATACAGCTTTCAAAAAGTAGCGATGCGCTTAAAAGATTTTTTTAAATCAAAAATCGTTTTTTTGATAGTGAAAAAGTATTAAACCATCAAATAAAGGACATAAATGAGGTATCACCATAATTGTGCCGACCTGAAGAATGAAAAGGTCATGTTATTGATAATGCACGGTGAACACCGTAAAAAAAATTGTAATAATAATAATCCCGCCAAAATTACTGATTTTGGGTAATGCCTCCTCACTTAAAATATCATAAAATGTGATCAAAATGTCAGATATTCCCAAAATTAGTACTATTCAAAACCGCTACCTATCCTGCAGAAAACAAGACCCCACACAGTTCCAATAGATGGCTATTAGCAAGAATTACAGCAAAGAATTGGTAAAGACACCAATTATGGAGATGGTAAGGAAGGCTATAAGGGGAGGAGGAGGCCTCCATTTGGGCACAGGGTCTAATGTTTCTCTGTGCTCCGAATATTAAATAAAAACCGTGCCAATGCCGCCTCTGGAAAACTAACATAAAAAGTGATCAAAATGTCCCATGTACTCCAAAATCATACCACTAGGAATGTCAACTCTTCATGGAAAAAAATTGCCATCACACAACATTGATGGTATAAAAAAAATAAAAATACAGCTCTCAAAAAGAAGCGATGAACTAACAAGATTTGTTTCATCAAAAATAGTTATTTTAATGGAAAAGTAATAAACCATCAAATAAAGTACATAAATGAGGTATCGCCATAATCGTACCGACCTGCAGAATAAAATGATCATGTTATTGATCATGACGGTGAACAACGTAAAAAATAATAATAATACTTTTGACAAAATTACAAATTTTGGGTAATGCCTCCTCACTAAAAATTTCATAAAATGTGATCAAAATGTCAAATATACCCTAAAATAGTACTTTTCAAAACCGCTATCTTTCCTGCAAAAAATAAGACCCCACACAGTTCCAATAGACTGCTATTAGCAAGAATTACAGCAAAGTATTGGTAAAGACACCAATTATGGAGATGGTAAGGAAGGCTATAAGGGGAGGAGGAGGCCTCTATCTGGGCACAGGGTCTTATGTTTCCCTGTGCTCAGAATATTAAATAAAAACCGTGCCAATGCCGCCCCTGTAAAACTAAAATAAAAAGTGATCAAAATGACCCATGTACTCCAAAATGGTACCACTACGAATGTCAACTCTTCATGGAAAATATTTGCAATCACACAACATTGTTGGAATAAAACAAAAAACAAAATACAGCTCTCAAAAAGTAGCAATGAACTATCAAGATTTTTTTGAATCAAAAATAGTTTTTTTGATAGTGTAAAAGTAATAAACCATCAAATAAAGGACATAAATGAGGTATCACCATAATTGTGCCAACCTGAAGAATGAAAAGGTCAAGTTATTGATAATGCACGGTAAACACCGTAAAAAAAATTTAAATAATAATAATCCTGCCAAAATTACTGATTTTGGGTAATGCCTCCTCAATTAAAATGTCATAAAATGTGATCAAAATGTCAGATATTCCCAAAATTAGTACTATTCAAAACCGCTACCTATCCTGCAGAAAACAAGACCCCACACAGTTCCAATAGATGGCTATTAGCAAGAATTACAGCAAAGAATTGGTAAAGACACCAATTATGGAGATGGTAAGGAAGGCTATAAGGGGAGGAGGAGGCCTCCATTTGGGCACAAGGTCTAATGTTTCCCTGTGCTCCGAATATTAAATAAAAACCGTGCCAATGCCGCCTCTGGAAAACTAACATAAAAAGTGATCAAAATGTCCCATGTACTCCAAAATGATACCACTAGGAATGTCAACTCTTCATGGAAAAAATGTGCCATCACGCAACATTGTTGGCATAAAAATAAAAAAATACAGCTCTCAAAAAGAAGCGATGAACTAACAAAATTTGTTTCATCAAAAATAGTTATTTTAATGGAAAAGTAATAAACCATCAAATAAAGTACATAAATGAGGTATCGCCATAATCGTACCGACCTGCAGAATAAAATGATCATGTTATTGATCATGACGGTGAACAACGTAAAAAATAATAATAATACTTTTGACAAAATTACAAATTTTGGGTAATGCCTCCTCACTAAAAATTTCATAAAATGTGATCAAAATGTCAAATATACCCTAAAATAGTACTTTTCAAAACCGCTATCTTTCCTGCAAAAAATAAGACCCCACACAGTTCCAATAGACTGCTATTAGCAAGAATTACAGCAAAGTATTGGTAAAGACACCAATTATGGAGATGGTAAGGAAGGCTATAAGGGGAGGAGGAGGCCTCTATCTGGGCACAGGGTCTTATGTTTCCCTGTGCTCAGAATATTAAATAAAAACCGTGCCAATGCCGCCCCTGTAAAACTAAAATAAAAAGTGATCAAAATGACCCATGTACTCCAAAATGGTACCACTACGAATGTCAACTCTTCATGGAAAATATTTGCAATCACACAACATTGTTGGAATAAAACAAAAAACAAAATACAGCTCTCAAAAAGTAGCAATGAACTAACAAGATTTTTTTGAATCAAAAATAGTTTTTTTGATAGTGTAAAAGTAATAAACCATCAAATAAAGGACATAAATGAGGTATCACCATAATTGTGCCAACCTGAAGAATGAAAAGGTCAAGTTATTGATAATGCACGGTAAACACCGTAAAAAAAAATTAAATAATAATAATCCTGCCAAAATTACTGATTTTGGGTAATGCCTCCTCAATTAAAATGTCATAAAATGTGATCAAAATGTCAGATATTCCCAAAATTAGTACTATTCAAAACCGCTACCTATCCTGCAGAAAACAAGACCCCACACAGTTCCAATAGATGGCTATTAGCAAGAATTACAGCAAAGAATTGGTAAAGACACCAATTATGGAGATGGTAAGGAAGGCTATAAGGGGAGGAGGAGGCCTCCATTTGGGCACAAGGTCTAATGTTTCCCTGTGCTCCGAATATTAAATAAAAACCGTGCCAATGCCGCCTCTGGAAAACTAACATAAAAAGTGATCAAAATGTCCCATGTACTCCAAAATGATACCACTAGGAATGTCAACTCTTCATGGAAAAAATGTGCCATCACGCAACATTGTTGGCATAAAAATAAAAAAATACAGCTCTCAAAAAGAAGCGATGAACTAACAAAATTTGTTTAATCAAAAATAGTTATTTTAGTGGAAAAGTAATAAACCATCAAATAAAGTACATAAATGAGGTATCGCCATAATCGTACCGACCTGCAGAATAAAATGATCATGTTATTGATAATGCATGGTGAACGCCGTAAAAAATAATAATAATACTTTTGACAAAATTACAAATTTTGGGAAATGCCTCCTAACTAAAAATTTCATAAAATGTGATCAAAATGTCAGATATACCCTAAAATAGTACTTTTCAAAACCGCTACCTTTCCTGCAAAAAATAAGACCCCACACAGTTCCAATAGACTGCTATTAGCAAGAATTACAGCAAAGTATTGGTAAAGACACCAATTATGGAGATGGTAAGGAAGGCTATAAGGGGAGGAGGAGGCCTCCATTTGGGCACAGGGTCTTATGTTTCCCTGTGCTCCTATTTATTAAATAAAAACCGTGCCAATGCCGCCTCTGGAAAACTAACATAAAAAGTGATCAAAATGTCCCATGTACTCCAAAATGATACCACTAGGAATGTAAACTCTTCATGGAAAAAATTTGCCATCACACAAAATTGTTGGCATAAAAATAAAAAAATACAAATCTCAAAAAGAAACGTTGAACTAACAAGATTTGTTTAATCAAAAATAGTTATTTTAGTGGAAAAGTAATAAACCATCAAATAAAGTACATAAATGAGGTATCGGTATAATCGTACCGACCTGCAGAATAAAATGATCATGTTATTGATAATGCATGGTGAACACCGTAAAAAATATTGTAATATTAATAATCCCGCCAAAATTACTGATTTGGGGTAATGCCTCCTCAATTAAAATGTCATAAAATGTGATCAAAATGTCAGATATTCCCAAAATTAGTACTATTCAAAACCGCTACCTATCCTGCAGAAAACAAGACCCCACACAGTTCCAATAGATGGCTATTAGCAAGAATTACAGCAAAGAATTGGTAAAGACACCAATTATGGAGATGGTAAGGAAGGCTATAAGGGGAGGAGGAGGCCTCCATTTGGGCACAGGGTCTAATGTTTCCCTGTGCTCCGAATATTAAATAAAAACCGTGCCAATGCCGCCTCTGGAAAACTAACATAAAAAGTGATCAAAATGTCCCATGTACTCCAAAATCATACCACTAGGAATGTCAACTCTTCATGGAAAAAAATTGCCATCACACAACATTGTTGGTATAAAAAAATAAAAATACAGCTCTCAAAAAGAAGCGATGAACTAACAAGATTTGTTTAATCAAAAATAGTTTTTATAGTGGAAAAGTAATAAACCATCAAATAAAGTACATAAATGAGGTATCGCCATAATCGTACCGACCTGCAGAATAAAATGATCATGTTATTGATAATGCATGGTCAACGCCGTCAAAAATAATAATAATACTTTTGACAAAATTACAAATTTTAGGAAATGCCTCCTCACTAAAAATTTCATAAAATGTGATCAAAATGTCAGATATATCCTAAAATAGTACTTTTCAAAACCGCTACCTTTTCTGCAAAAAATAAGACCCCACACAGTTCCAATAGACTGCTATTAGCAAGAATTACAGCAAAGTATTGGTAAAGACACCAATTAGGGAGATGGTAAGGAAGGCTATAAGGGGAGGAGGAGGCCTCTATCTGGGCACAGGGTCTTATGTTTCCCTGTGTATAGAATATTAAATAAAAACGGTACCAATGCCGCCTCTGTAAAACTAAAATAAAAAGTGATCAAAATGACCCATGTACTCCAAAATGGTACCACTACGAATGTCATCTCTTCATGGAAAATATTTGCAATCACACAACATTGTTGGAATAAAAATAAAAAAGAATACAGCTCTCAAAAAGTAGCGATGCGCTTACAAGATTTTTTAAATCAAAAATCATTTTTTTTGATAGTGTAAAAGTATTAAACCATCAAATAAAGGACATAAATGAGTTATCACCATAATTGTGCCGACCTGAAGAATGAAAAGGTCATGTTATTGATAATGCACGGTGAACACCGTAAAAAAAATTGTAATAATAATAATCCCGCCAAAATTACTGATTTTGGGTAATGCCTCCTCAATTAAAATATCATAAAATGTGATCAAAATGTCAGATATTCCCAAAATTAGTACTATTCAAAACCGCTACCTATCCTGCTGAAAACAAGACCCCACACAGTTCCAATAGATGGCTATTAGCAAGAATTACAGCAAAGAATTGGTAAAGACACCAATTATGGAGATGGTAAGGAAGGCTATAAGGGGAGGAGGAGGCCTCCATTTGGGCACAGGGTCTAATGTTTCCCTGTGCTCCAAATATTAAATAAAAACCGTGCCAATGCCGCCTCTGGAAAACTAACATAAAAAGTGATCAAAATGTCCCATGTACTCCAAAATCATACCACTAGGAATGTCAACTCTTCATGGAAAAAAATTGCCATCACACAACATTGTTGGTATAAAAAAAATAAAAATACAGCTCTCAAAAAGAAGCGATGAACTAACAAGATTTGTTTAATCAAAAATAGTTTTTATAGTGGAAAAGTAATAAACCATCAAATAAAGTACATAAATGAGGTATCGCCATAATCGTACCGAACTGCAGAATAAAATGATCATGTTATTGATAATGCATGGTGAACACAGTAAAAAATAATAATAATAATTTTGACAAAATTACAAATTTTGGGTAATGCCTCCTCACAAAAAATTTCATAAAATGTGATCAAAATGTCAGATATACCCTAAAATAGTACTTTTCAAAACCGCTCCCTATCCTGCAAAAAATAAGACCCCACACAGTTCCAATAGACTCCTGTTAGCAAGAATTACAGCAAAGTATTGGTAAAGACACCAAATATGGAGATGGTAAGGAAGGCTATAAGGGGAGGAGGAGGCCTCTATCTGGGCACAGGGTCTTATGTTTCCCTGTGCTCAGAATATTAAATAAAAACGGTGCCAATGCCGCCTCTGTAAAACTAAAATAAAAAGTGATCAAAATGACCCATGTACTCCAAAATGGTACCACTACGAATGTCAACTCTTCATGGAAAATATTTGCAATCACACAACATTGTTGGAATAAAAAAGAATACAGATCTCAAAAAGTAGCGATGCGCTAACAAGATTTTTTTAAATCAAAACTAGTTTTTTTGATAGTGTAAAAGTAATAAACCATCAAATAAAGGACATAAATGAGGTATCACCATAATTGTGCCGACCTGAAGAATGAAAAGGTCATGTTATTGATAATGCACGGTGAGCACCATAAAAAAAAATTTTAATAATAATAATCCTGCCAAAATTATTGATTTTGGGTAATGCCTCCTCAATTAAAATGTCATAAAATGTGATCAAAATGTCAGATATTCCCAAAATTTGTACTATTAAAAACCGCTACCTATCCTGCAGAAAACAAGACCCCACACAGTTCCAATAGATGGCTATTAGCAAGAATTACAGCTAAGAATTGGTAAAGACACCAATTATGGAGATGGTAAGGAAGGCTATAAGGGGAGGAGGAGGCCTCTATCTGGGCACAGACTCTTATGTTTCCCTGTGTTTAGAATATTAAATAAAAACGGTACCAATGCCGCCTCTGTAAAACTAAAATAAAAAGTGATCAAAATGACCCATGTACTCCAAAATGGTACCACTACGAATGTCAACTCTTCATGGAAAATATTTGAAATCAGACAACATTGTTGGAATAAAAATAAAAAAGAATACAGCTCTCAAAAAGTAGCAATGCGCTAACAAGATTTTTCAAAATCAAAAATAGTTTTTTTGATAGTGTAAAAGTAATAAACCATCAAATAAAGGACATAAATGAGGTATCACCATAATTGTGCCGACCTGAAGAATGAAAAGGTCATGTTATTGATAATGCACGGTGAACACCGTAAAAAAAATTGTAATAATAATAATCCTGCCAAAATTACTGATTTTGGGTAATGCCTCCTCAATTAAAATGTCATAAAATGTGATCAAAATGTCAGATATTCCCAAAATTAGTACTATTAAAAACCGCTACCTATCCTGCAGAAAACAAGACCCCACACAGTTCCAATAGATGGCTATTAGCAAGAATTACAGCAAAGAATTGGTAAAGACACCAATTATGGAGATGGTAAGGAAGGCTATAAGGGCAGGAGGAGGCCTCCATTTGGGCACAGGGTCTAATGTTTCCCTGTGCTCCGAATATTAAATAAAAACCGTGCCAATGCCGCCTCTGGAAAACTAACATAAAAAGTGATCAAAATGTCCCATGTACTCCAAAATGATACCACTAGGAATGTCAACTCTTCATGGAAAAAATTTGCCATCACACAACATTGTTGGCATAAAAATAAAAAAATACAGCTCTCAAAAAGAAGCGATGAACTAACAAGATTTGTTTAATCAAAAATAGTTATTTTAGTGGAAAAGTAATTAACCATCAAATAAAGAACATAAATGAGATATCGCCATAATCGTACCGACCTGCAGAATAAAACGATCATGTTATTGATCATGCATGGTGAACGCCGTAAAAAATAATAATAATACTTTTGACAAAATTACAAATTTTGGGAAATGCCTCCTCACTAAAAATTTCATAAAATGTGATCAAAATGTCAGATATACCCTAAAATAGTACTTTTCAAAACCGCTACCTTTCCTGCAAAAAATAAGACCCCACACAGTTCCAATAGACTGCTATTAGCAAGAATTACAGCAAAGTATTGGTAAAGACACCAATTATGGAGATGGTAAGGAAGGCTATAAGGGGAGGAGGAGGCCTCTATCTGGGCACAGGGTCTTATGTTTCCCTGTGCTCAGAATATTAAATAAAAACGGTGCCAATGCCGCCTCTGTAAAACTAAAATAAAAAGTGATCAAAATGACCCATGTACTCCAAAATGGTACCACTACGAATGTCAACTCTTCATTGAAAATATTTGCAATCACACATCATTGTTGGAATAAAACAAAAAACAAAATACAGCTTTCAAAAAGTAGCAATGCGCTAACAAGATTTTTTTTTTATCAAAAATAGTTTTTTTGATAGTGTAAAAGTAATAAACCATCAAATAAAGGACATAAATGAGGTATCACCATAATTGTGCCAACCTGAAGAATGAAAAGGTCATGTTATTGATAATGCACGGTAAACACTGTAAAAAAAATAGTAATATTAATAATCCTACCAAAATTACTGATTTTGGGTAATGCCTCCTCAATTAAAATGTCATAAAATGTGATCAAAATGTCAGATATTCCCAAAATTAGTACTATTCAAAACCGCTACCTATCCTGCAGAAAACAAGACCCCACACAGTTCCAATAGATGGCTATTAGCAAGAAGTACAGCAAAGAATTGGTAAAGACACCAATTATGGAGATGGTAAGGAAGGCTATAAGGGGAGGAGGAGGCCTCCATTTGGGCACAGGGTCTAATGTTTACCTGTGCTCAGAATATTAAATAAAAACCGTGCCAATGCCGCCTCTGGAAAACTAACATAAAAAGTGATCAAAATGTCCCATGTACTCCAAAATGATCCCACTAGGAATGTCAACTCTTCATGCAAAAAAATTGCCATCACACAACATTGTTGGCATAAAAATAAAAAAATACAGCTCTCAAAAAGAAGCATTGAACTAACAAGATTTGTTTAATCAAAATAGTTATTTTAGTGGAAAAGTAATAAACCATCAAATAAAGTACATAAATGAGGTATCGGTATAATCGTACCGACCTGCAGAATAAAATGATCATGTTATTGATCATGCATGGTGAACACCGTAAAAAATAATAATAATAATTTTGACAAAATTACAAATTTTGGGTAATGCCTCCTCACAAAAAATTTCATAAACTGTGATCAAAATGTCAGAGATACCCTAAAATAGTACTTTTCAAAACCGCTCCCTTTCCTGCAAAAAATAAGACCCCACACAGTTCCAATAGACTGCTATTAGCAAGAATTACAGCAAAGTATTGGTAAAGACACCAATTATGGAGATGGTAAGGAAGGCTATAAGGGGAGGAGGAGGCCTCTATCTGGGCACAGGGTCTTATGCTTCCCTGTGCTCAGAATATTAAATAAAAACGGTGCCAATGCCGCCTCTGTAAAACTAAAATAAAAAGTGATCAAAATGACCCATGTACTCCAAAATGGTACCACTACGAATGTCAACTCTTCATGGAAAAAATTTGCCATCACACAACATTGTTGGCATAAAAATAAAAAAATACAGCTCTCAAAAAGAAGCGATGAACTAACAAGATTTGTTTAATCAAAAATAGTTATTTTAGTGGAAAAGTAATTAACCATCAAATAAAGTACATAAATGAGGTATCGCCATAATCGTACCGACCTGCAGAATAAAACGATCATGTTATTGATCATGCATGGTGAACGCCGTAAAAAATAATAATAATACTTTTGACAAAATTACAAATTTTGGGAAATGCCTCCTCACTAAAAATTTCATAAAATGTGATAAAAATGTCAGATATATCCTAAAATAGTACTTTTCAAAACCGCTACCTTTCCTGCAAAAAATAAGACCCCACACAGTTCCAATAGACTGCTATTAGCAAGAATTACAGCAAAGTATTGGTAAAGACACCAATTATGGAGATGGTAAGGAAGGCTATAAGGGGAGGAGGAGGCCTCCATTTGGGCACAGGGTCTTATGTTTCCCTGTGTTTAGAATATTAAATAAAAACGGTACCAATGCCGCCTCTGTAAAACTAAAATAAAAAGTGATCAAAATGACCCATGTACTCCAAAATGGTACCACTACGAATGTCAACTCTTCATGGAAAATATTTACAATCACACAACATTGTTGGAATAAAAATAAAAAAGAATACAGCTCTCAAAAAGTAGCGATGCGCTTACAAGATTTTTTTAAATCAAAAATAGTTTTTTTGATAGTGTAAAAGTAATAAACCATCAAATAAAGGACATAAATGAGGTATCACCATAATTGTGCCGACCTGAAGAATGAAAAGGTCATGTTATTGATAATGCACGGTGAACATTGTAAAAAAAAATTTAATAATAATAATCCTGCCAAAATTACTGATTTTGGGTAATGCCTACTCAATTAAAATGTCATAAAATGTGATTAAAATGTCAGATATTCCCAAAATTAGTACTATTCAAAATCGCTACCTATCCTGCAGAAAAAAAGACCCCACACAGTTCCAATAGATGGCTATTAGCAAGAATTACAGCAAAGTATTGGTAAAGACACCAATTATGGAGATGGTAAGGAAGGCTATAAGGGGAGGAGGAGGCCTCCATTTGGGCACAGGGTCTTATGCTTCCCTGTGCTCAGAATATTAAATAAAAACGGTGCCAATGCCGCCTCTGTAAAACTAAAATAAAAAGTGATCAAAATGACCCATGTACTCCAAAATGGTACCACTACGAATGTCAACTCTTCATGGAAAAAATTTGCCATCACACAACATTGTTGGCATAAAAATAAAAAAATACAGCTCTCAAAAAGAAGCGATGAACTAACAAGATGTGTTTAATCAAAAATAGTTATTTTAGTGGAAAAGTAATTAACCATCAAATAAAGTACATAAATGAGGTATCGCCATAATCGTACCGACCTGCAGAATAAAACGATCATGTTATTGATCATGCATGGTGAACGCCGTAAAAAATCATAATAATACTTTTGACAAAATTACAAATTTTGGGAAATGCCTCCTCACTAAAAATTTCATAAAATGTGATAAAAATGTCAGATATATCCTAAAATAGTACTTTTCAAAACCGCTACCTTACCTGCAAAAAATAAGACCCCACACAGTTCCAATAGACTGCTATTAGCAAGAATTACAGCAAAGTATTGGTAAAGACACCAATTATGGAGATGGTAAGGAAGGCTATAAGGGGAGGAGGAGGCCTCCATTTGGGCACAGGGTCTTATGTTTCCCTGTGTTTAGAATATTAAATAAAAACGGTACCAATGCCGCCTCTGTAAAACTAAAATAAAAAGTGATCAAAATGACCCATGTACTCCAAAATGGTACCACTACGAATGTCAACTCTTCATGGAAAATATTTGCAATCACACAACATTGTTGGAATAAAAATAAAAAAGAATACAGCTCTCAAAAAGTAGCGATGCGCTAACAAGATTTTTTTTAAATCAAAAATAGTTTTTTTGATAGTGTAAAAGTAATAAACCATCAAATAAAGTACATTAATGAGGTATCACCATAATTGTGCCGACCTGAAGAATGAAAAGGTCATGTTATTGATAATGCACGGTGAACATTGTAAAAAAAAAATTAATAATAATAATCCTGCCAAAATTACTGATTTTGGGTAATGCCTACTCAATTAAAATGTCATAAAATGTGATTAAAATGTCAGATATTCCCAAAATTAGTACTATTCAAAATCGCTACCTATCCTGCAGAAAAAAAGACCCCACACAGTTCCAATAGATGGCTATTAGCAAGAATTACAGCAAAGTATTGGTAGAGACACCAATTATGGAGATGGTAAGGAAGGCTATAAGGGGAGGAGGAGGCCTCCATTTGGGCACAGGGTCTTATGCTTCCCTGTGCTCAGAATATTAAATAAAAACGGTGCCAATGCCGCCTCTGTAAAACTAAAATAAAAAGTGATCAAAATGACCCATGTACTCCAAAATGGTACCACTACGAATGTCAACTCTTCATGGAACAAATTTGCCATCACACAACATTGTTGGCATAAAAATAAAAAAATACAGCTCTCAAAAAGAAGCGATGAACTAACAAGATTTGTTTAATCAAAAATAGTTATTTTAGTGGAAAAGTAATTAACCATCAAATAAAGTACATAAATGAGGTATCGCCATAATCGTACCGACCTGCAGAATAAAACGATCATGTTATTGATCATGCATGGTGAACGCCGTAAAAAATAATAATAATACTTTTGACAAAATTACAAATTTTGGGAAATGCCTCCTCACTAAAAATTTCATAAAATGTGATAAAAATGTCAGATATATCCTAAAATAGTACTTTTCAAAACCGCTACCTTACCTGCAAAAAATAAGACCCCCACACAGTTCCAATAGACTGCTATTAGCAAGAATTACAGCAAAGTATTGGTAAAGACACCAATTATGGAGATGGTAAGGAAGGCTGTAAGGGGAGGAGGAGGCCTCCATTTGGGCACAGGGTCTTATGTTTCCCTGTGTTTAGAATATTAAATAAAAACGGTACCAATGCCGCCTCTGTAAAACTAAAATAAAAAGTGATCAAAATGACCCATGTACTCCAAAATGGTACCACTACGAATGTCAACTCTTCATGGAAAATATTTGCAATCACACAACATTGTTGGAATAAAAATAAAAAAGAATACAGCTCTCAAAAAGTAGCGATGCGCTTACAAGATTTTTTTAAATCAAAAATAGTTTTTTTGATAGTGTAAAAGTAATAAACCATCAAATAAAGGACATAAATGAGGCATCACCATAATTGTGCCGACCTGAAGAATGAAAAGGTCATGTTATTGATAATGCATGGTGAACATTGTAAAAAAAATTTAATAATAATAATAATAATCCTGCCAAAATTACTGATTTTGGGTAATGCCTACTCAATTAAAATGTCATAAAATGTGATTAAAATGTCAGATATTCCCAAAATTAGTACTATTCAAAATCGCTACCTATCCTGCAGAAAAAAAGACCCCACACAGTTCCAATAGATGGCTATTAGCAAGAATTACAGCAAAGAATTGGTAAAGACACCAATTATGGAGATGGTAAGAAAGGCTATAAGGGGAGGAGGAGGCCTCCATTTGGGCACAGAGTTTAATGTTTCTCTGTGCTCCGAATATTAAATAAAAACCGTGCCAATGCCGCCTCTGGAAAACTAACATAAAAAGTGATCAAAATGTCCCATGTACTCCAAAATGATACCACTAGGAATGTCAACTCTTCATGGAAAAAATTTGCCATCACACATCATTGTTGGTATAAAAATAAAAAAATACAGCTCTCAAAAAGAAGCGATGAACTAACAAGATTTGTTTAATTAAAAATAGTTTTTGTGACACTCACCGGAGAAGACTGGAGGTGGATCCGCTGAGCACCGCGTGACAGATGTAGAGAGCCGCACCAGGGAGCGGAATCTAAGACGCCGCTGGTCTTCACCAGAGCCCGCCGCGAAGCAGGACGGACTTGCTGCGGCAGGCAACGTCCAGGTCGCTTCCGCTGGTACGACTCGACCACGCGGGCGGCCGAGGTGGTACTTGGCACAGAGAGGAGTCACCGGGAGGTAGGGAGCGGGCAACCTGTCGGGCTGATGGTAGGTCGTGGGCTGGGTAAAGCTAAGGTCTGAGGCTGGAGACTGGGTGCGTAGTCAGGGACGTAGCAGAAGGTCAAGGGCTGGCGGCTAAGGTACAAAGTCGGGGACGTAGCTTAAAGGTCAGGTAGCACAGGTAGTCAACAGTAGTGGTACGCTTTCTCTAGGGCAATAGCACAAAGATCCGGCAGGGAACAAGGGAAGTGAAATGCTTAAATAAGGTGGGACCAACTAAGTGACAAATAGAAAGGGTACTGCCCCTTTAAATCTCAAAGAGTGGCGCTCTCGCGCCCTGGGGGAGAGACGCGCGCGCACCAGCACTGAAGGAGGATGCACAAGAGACACACCGAGAGAAGCTCAAGGACGCGGCTCTCGTGCGAGCGGGACGAGGATGCTGCCCAGCGGGAGTGACAGAGGAGGAAGGTAAGTGGCGGGGAGAAGAATGCCGGGGTACGGGCACACAGGAGCGGGAGAGGAGGCGCAGACGGTCCCGCGCAGGGCACCGGCACACGGTGCGGGCCGTGACAGTTTTTATAGTGGAAAAGTAATAAACCATCAAATAAAGTACATGAATGAGATATCGCCATAATCGTACCGACCTGCAGAATAAAATGATCATGTTATTGATAATGCATGGTGAACGCCGTAAAAAATAATAATAATACTTTTGACAAAATTACAAATTTTGGGAAATGCCTCCTCACTAAAAATTTCATAAAATGTGATCAAAATGTCAGATATTCCCAAAATTAGTACTATTCAAAACCGCTACCTTTTCTGCAAAAAATAAGACCCCACACAGTTCCAATAGACTGCTATTAGCAAAAATTACAGCAAAGTATTGGTAAAGACACCAATTATGGAGATGGTAAGGAAGGCTATAAGGGGAGGAGGAGGCCTCTATCTGGGCACAGGGTCTTATGTTTCCCTGTGTTTAGAATATTAAATAAAAACGGTACCAATGCCGCCTCTGTAAAACTAAAATAAAAAGTGATCAAAATGACCCATGTACTCCAAAATGGTACCACTACGAATGTCAACTCTTCATGGAAAATATTTGCAATCACACAACATTGTTGGAATAAAAATAAAAAAGAATACAGCTCTCAAAAAGTAGCGATGCGCTTAAAAGATTTTTTTAAATCAAAAATCGTTTTTTTGATAGTGAAAAAGTATTAAACCATCAAATAAAGGACATAAATGAGGTATCACCATAATTGTGCCGACCTGAAGAATGAAAAGGTCATGTTATTGATAATGCACGGTGAACACCGTAAAAAAAATTGTAATAATAATAATCCCGCCAAAATTACTGATTTTGGGTAATGCCTCCTCACTTAAAATATCATAAAATGTGATCAAAATGTCAGATATTCCCAAAATTAGTACTATTCAAAACCGCTACCTATCCTGCAGAAAACAAGACCCCACACAGTTCCAATAGATGGCTATTAGCAAGAATTACAGCAAAGAATTGGTAAAGACACCAATTATGGAGATGGTAAGGAAGGCTATAAGGGGAGGAGGAGGCCTCCATTTGGGCACAGGGTCTAATGTTTCTCTGTGCTCCGAATATTAAATAAAAACCGTGCCAATGCCGCCTCTGGAAAACTAACATAAAAAGTGATCAAAATGTCCCATGTACTCCAAAATCATACCACTAGGAATGTCAACTCTTCATGGAAAAAAATTGCCATCACACAACATTGATGGTATAAAAAAAATAAAAATACAGCTCTCAAAAAGAAGCGATGAACTAACAAGATTTGTTTCATCAAAAATAGTTATTTTAATGGAAAAGTAATAAACCATCAAATAAAGTACATAAATGAGGTATCGCCATAATCGTACCGACCTGCAGAATAAAATGATCATGTTATTGATCATGACGGTGAACAACGTAAAAAATAATAATAATACTTTTGACAAAATTACAAATTTTGGGTAATGCCTCCTCACTAAAAATTTCATAAAATGTGATCAAAATGTCAAATATACCCTAAAATAGTACTTTTCAAAACCGCTATCTTTCCTGCAAAAAATAAGACCCCACACAGTTCCAATAGACTGCTATTAGCAAGAATTACAGCAAAGTATTGGTAAAGACACCAATTATGGAGATGGTAAGGAAGGCTATAAGGGGAGGAGGAGGCCTCTATCTGGGCACAGGGTCTTATGTTTCCCTGTGCTCAGAATATTAAATAAAAACCGTGCCAATGCCGCCCCTGTAAAACGAAAATAAAAAGTGATCAAAATGACCCATGTACTCCAAAATGGTACCACTACGAATGTCAACTCTTCATGGAAAATATTTGCAATCACACAACATTGTTGGAATAAAACAAAAAACAAAATACAGCTCTCAAAAAGTAGCAATGAACTATCAAGATTTTTTTGAATCAAAAATAGTTTTTTTGATAGTGTAAAAGTAATAAACCATCAAATAAAGGACATAAATGAGGTATCACCATAATTGTGCCAACCTGAAGAATGAAAAGGTCAAGTTATTGATAATGCACGGTAAACACCGTAAAAAAAATTTAAATAATAATAATCCTGCCAAAATTACTGATTTTGGGTAATGCCTCCTCAATTAAAATGTCATAAAATGTGATCAAAATGTCAGATATTCCCAAAATTAGTACTATTCAAAACCGCTACCTATCCTGCAGAAAACAAGACCCCACACAGTTCCAATAGATGGCTATTAGCAAGAATTACAGCAAAGAATTGGTAAAGACACCAATTATGGAGATGGTAAGGAAGGCTATAAGGGGAGGAGGAGGCCTCCATTTGGGCACAAGGTCTAATGTTTCCCTGTGCTCCGAATATTAAATAAAAACCGTGCCAATGCCGCCTCTGGAAAACTAACATAAAAAGTGATCAAAATGTCCCATGTACTCCAAAATGATACCACTAGGAATGTCAACTCTTCATGGAAAAAATGTGCCATCACGCAACATTGTTGGCATAAAAATAAAAAAATACAGCTCTCAAAAAGAAGCGATGAACTAACAAAATTTGTTTCATCAAAAATAGTTATTTTAATGGAAAAGTAATAAACCATCAAATAAAGTACATAAATGAGGTATCGCCATAATCGTACCGACCTGCAGAATAAAATGATCATGTTATTGATCATGACGGTGAACAACGTAAAAAATAATAATACTTTTGACAAAATTACAAATTTTGGGTAATGCCTCCTCACTAAAAATTTCATAAAATGTGATCAAAATGTCAAATATACCCTAAAATAGTACTTTTCAAAACCGCTATCTTTCCTGCAAAAAATAAGACCCCACACAGTTCCAATAGACTGCTATTAGCAAGAATTACAGCAAAGTATTGGTAAAGACACCAATTATGGAGATGGTAAGGAAGGCTATAAGGGGAGGAGGAGGCCTCTATCTGGGCACAGGGTCTTATGTTTCCCTGTGCTCAGAATATTAAATAAAAACCGTGCCAATGCCGCCCCTGTAAAACTAAAATAAAAAGTGATCAAAATGACCCATGTACTCCAAAATGGTACCACTACGAATGTCAACTCTTCATGGAAAATATTTGCAATCACACAACATTGTTGGAATAAAACAAAAAACAAAATACAGCTCTCAAAAAGTAGCAATGAACTAACAAGATTTTTTTGAATCAAAAATAGTTTTTTTGATAGTGTAAAAGTAATAAACCATCAAATAAAGGACATAAATGAGGTATCACCATAATTGTGCCAACCTGAAGAATGAAAAGGTCAAGTTATTGATAATGCACGGTAAACACCGTAAAAAAAAATTAAATAATAATAATCCTGCCAAAATTACTGATTTTGGGTAATGCCTCCTCAATTAAAATGTCATAAAATGTGATCAAAATGTCAGATATTCCCAAAATTAGTACTATTCAAAACCGCTACCTATCCTGCAGAAAACAAGACCCCACACAGTTCCAATAGATGGCTATTAGCAAGAATTACAGCAAAGAATTGGTAAAGACACCAATTATGGAGATGGTAAGGAAGGCTATAAGGGGAGGAGGAGGCCTCCATTTGGGCACAAGGTCTAATGTTTCCCTGTGCTCCGAATATTAAATAAAAACCGTGCCAATGCCGCCTCTGGAAAACTAACATAAAAAGTGATCAAAATGTCCCATGTACTCCAAAATGATACCACTAGGAATGTCAACTCTTCATGGAAAAAATGTGCCATCACGCAACATTGTTGGCATAAAAATAAAAAAATACAGCTCTCAAAAAGAAGCGATGAACTAACAAAATTTGTTTAATCAAAAATAGTTATTTTAGTGGAAAAGTAATAAACCATCAAATAAAGTACATAAATGAGGTATCGCCATAATCGTACCGACCTGCAGAATAAAATGATCATGTTATTGATAATGCATGGTGAACGCCGTAAAAAATAATAATAATACTTTTGACAAAATTACAAATTTTGGGAAATGCCTCCTAACTAAAAATTTCATAAAATGTGATCAAAATGTCAGATATACCCTAAAATAGTACTTTTCAAAACCGCTACCTTTCCTGCAAAAAATAAGACCCCACACAGTTCCAATAGACTGCTATTAGCAAGAATTACAGCAAAGTATTGGTAAAGACACCAATTATGGAGATGGTAAGGAAGGCTATAAGGGGAGGAGGAGGCCTCCATTTGGGCACAGGGTCTTATGTTTCCCTGTGCTCCTATTTATTAAATAAAAACCGTGCCAATGCCGCCTCTGGAAAACTAACATAAAAAGTGATCAAAATGTCCCATGTACTCCAAAATGATACCACTAGGAATGTAAACTCTTCATGGAAAAAATTTGCCATCACACAAAATTGTTGGCATAAAAATAAAAAAATACAAATCTCAAAAAGAAACGTTGAACTAACAAGATTTGTTTAATCAAAAATAGTTATTTTAGTGGAAAAGTAATAAACCATCAAATAAAGTACATAAATGAGGTATCGGTATAATCGTACCGACCTGCAGAATAAAATGATCATGTTATTGATAACGCATGGTGAACACCGTAAAAAATATTGTAATATTAATAATCCCGCCAAAATTACTGATTTGGGGTAATGCCTCCTCAATTAAAATGTCATAAAATGTGATCAAAATGTCAGATATTCCCAAAATTAGTACTATTCAAAACCGCTACCTATCCTGCAGAAAACAAGACCCCACACAGTTCCAATAGATGGCTATTAGCAAGAATTACAGCAAAGAATTGGTAAAGACACCAATTATGGAGATGGTAAGGAAGGCTATAAGGGGAGGAGGAGGCCTCCATTTGGGCACAGGGTCTAATGTTTCCCTGTGCTCCGAATATTAAATAAAAACCGTGCCAATGCCGCCTCTGGAAAACTAACATAAAAAGTGATCAAAATGTCCCATGTACTCCAAAATCATACCACTAGGAATGTCAACTCTTCATGGAAAAAAATTGCCATCACACAACATTGTTGGTATAAAAAAATAAAAATACAGCTCTCAAAAAGAAGCGATGAACTAACAAGATTTGTTTAATCAAAAATAGTTTTTATAGTGGAAAAGTAATAAACCATCAAATAAAGTACATAAATGAGGTATCGCCATAATCGTACCGACCTGCAGAATAAAATGATCATGTTATTGATAATGCATGGTCAACGCCGTCAAAAATAATAATAATACTTTTGACAAAATTACAAATTTTAGGAAATGCCTCCTCACTAAAAATTTCATAAAATGTGATCAAAATGTCAGATATATCCTAAAATAGTACTTTTCAAAACCGCTACCTTTTCTGCAAAAAATAAGACCCCACACAGTTCCAATAGACTGCTATTAGCAAGAATTACAGCAAAGTATTGGTAAAGACACCAATTAGGGAGATGGTAAGGAAGGCTATAAGGGGAGGAGGAGGCCTCTATCTGGGCACAGGGTCTTATGTTTCCCTGTGTATAGAATATTAAATAAAAACGGTACCAATGCCGCCTCTGTAAAACTAAAATAAAAAGTGATCAAAATGACCCATGTACTCCAAAATGGTACCACTACGAATGTCATCTCTTCATGGAAAATATTTGCAATCACACAACATTGTTGGAATAAAAATAAAAAAGAATACAGCTCTCAAAAAGTAGCGATGCGCTTACAAGATTTTTTTAAATCAAAAATCGTTTTTTTGATAGTGTAAAAGTATTAAAATATCAAATAAAGGACATAAATGAGGTATTACCATAATTGTGCCGACCTGAAGAATGAAAAGGTCATGTTATTGATAATGCACGGTGAACACCGTAAAAAAAATTGTAATAATAATAATCCCGCCAAAATTACTGATTTTGGTTAATGCCTCCTCAATTAAAATATCATAAAATGTGATCAAAATGTCAGATATTCCCAAAATTAGTACTATTCAAAACCGCTACCTATCCTGCAGAAAACAATACCCCACACAGTTCCAATAGATGGCTATTAGCAAAAATTACAGCAAAGAATTGGTAAAGACACCAATTATGGAGATGGTAAGGAAGGCTATAAGGGGAGGAGGAGGCCTCCATTTGGGCACAGGGTCTAATGTTTCCCTGTGCTCCGAATATTAAATAAAAACCGTGCCAATGCCGCCTCTGGAAAACTAACATAAAAAGTGATCAAAATGTCCCATGTACTCCAAAATGATACCACTAGGAATGTCAACTCTTCATGGAAAAAATTTGCCATCACACAACATTGTTGACATAAAAATAAAAAATACAGCTCTCAAAAAGAAGCGATGAAATAACAAGATTTGTTTAATCAAAAATAGTTATTCTAGTGGAAAAGTAATAAACCACCAAATAAAGTACATAAATGAGGTATCGCCATAATCGTACCGACCTGCAGAATAAAATGATCATGTTATTGATAATGCATGGTGAACACCGTAAAAATAATAATAATACTTTTGACAAAATTACAAATTTTGGGTAATGCCTCCTCACTAAAAATTTCATAAAATGTGATCAAAATGTCAGATATACCCTAAAATAGTACTTTTCAAAACCGCTACCTTTCCTGCAAAAAATAAGACCCCACACAGTTCCAATAGACTGCTATTAGCAACAATTACAGCAAAGTATTGGTAAAGACACCAATTATGGAGATGGTAAGGAAGGCTATAAGGGGAGGAGGAGGCCTCTATCTGGGCACAGGGTCTTATGTTTCCCTGTGTTTAGAATATTAAATAAAAACGGTACCAATACTGCCTCTGTAAAACTAAAATAAAAAGTGATCAAAATGACCCATGTACTCCAAAATGGTACCACTACGAATGTCAACTCTTCATGGAAAATATTTGCAATCACACAACATTGTTGAAATAAAAATAAAAAAGAATACACCTCTCAAAAAGTAGCGATGCGCTAACAAGATTTTTTTAAATCAAAAATAGTTTTTTTGATAGTGTAAAAGTAATAAACCATCAAATAAAGGACATAAATGAAGTATCACCATAATTGTGCCGACCTGAAGAATGAAAAGGTCATGTTATTGATCATGCACGGTGAACACCGTAAAAAAACTTGTAATAATAATAATTCTGCCAAAATTACTGATTTTGGGTAATGCCTCCTCAATTAAAATGTCATGAAATGTGATCAAAATGTCAGATATTCCCAAAATTAGTACTATTCAAAACCGCTACCTATCCTGCTGAAAACAAGACCCCACACAGTTCCAATAGATTGCTATTAGCAAGAATTACAGCAAAGAATTGGTAAAGACACCAATTATGGAGATGGTAAGGAAGGCTATAAGGGGAGGAGGAGGCCTCCATTTGGGCACAGGGTCTAATGTTTCCCTGTGCTCCGAATATTAAATAAAAACCGTGCCAATGCCGCCTCTGGAAAACTAACATAAAAAGTGATCAAAATGTCCCATGTACTCCAAAATGATACCACTAGGAATGTCAACTCTTCATGGAAAAAAGTTGCCATCACACAACATTGTTGCTATAAAAAAGAAAAATATATATACAGCTCTCAAAAAGAAGCGATGAACTAACAAGATTTGTTTAATCAAAAATAGTTTTTATTATGGAAAAGTAATAAACCATCAAATAAAGTACATAAATGAGGTATCGCCATAATCGTACCGAACTGCAGAATAAAATGATCATGTTATTGATAATGTATGGTGAACACCGTAAAAAATAATAGTAATAATTTTGACAAAATTACAAATTTTGGGTAATGCCTCCTCACGAAAAATTTCATAAAATGTGATCAAAATGTCAGATATACCCTAAAATAGTACTTTTCAAAACCGCTCCCTTTCCTGCAAAAAATAAGACCCCACACAGTTCCAATAGACTGCTATTAGCAAGAATTACAGCAAAGTATTGGTAAAGACACCAATTATGGAGATGGTAAGGAAGGCTATAAGGGGAGGAGGAGGCCTCTATCTGGGCACAGGGTCTTATGTTTCCCTGTGCTCAGAATATTAAATAAAAACGGTGCCAATGCCGCCTCTGTAAAACTAAAATAAAAAGTGATCAAAATGACCCATGTACTCCAAAATGGTACCACTACGAATGTCAACTCTTCATGGAAAATATTTGCAATCACACAACATTGTTGGAATAAAAAAGAATACAGCTCTCAAAAAGTAGCGATGCGCTAACAAGATTTTTTTAAATCAAAACTAGTTTTTTTGATAGTGTAAAAATAATAAACCATCAAATAAAGGACATAAATGAGTTATCACCATAATTGTGCCGACCTGAAGAATGAAAAGGTCATGTTATTGATAATGCACAGTGAACACCATAAAAAAAAATTGTAATAATAATAATCCTGCCAAAATTACTGATTTTGGGTAATGCCTCCTCAATTAAAATGTCATAAAATGTGATCAAAATGTCAGATATTCCCAAAATTAGTACTATTCAAAACCGCTACCTATCCTGCAGAAAACAAGATCCTACACAGTTCCAATAGATGGCTATTATCAAGAATTACAGCGAAGAATTGGTAAAGACACCAATTATGGAGGTGGTAAGGAAGGCTATAAGGGGAGGAGGAGGCCTCCATTTGGGCACAGGGTCTTATGTTTCCCTGTGCTCTGAATATTAAATAAAACCGTGCCAATGCCGCCTCTGGAAAACTAACATAAAAAGTGATCAAAATGTCCCATGTACTCCAAAATGATACCACTAGTAATGTCAACTCTTCATGGAATAAATTTGCCATCACACAACATTATTGGCATAAAAATAAAAAATATACAGCTCTCAAAAAGAAGCGATGAACTAACAAGATTTGTTTAATCAAAAAATGTTTTATAGTGTAAAAGTAATAAACCATCAAATAAAGTACATAAATGAGGTATCGCCATAATCGTACCGACCTGCAGAATAAAATGATCATGTTATTGATCATGCATGGTGAACACTGTAAAAAATAATAATAATAATTTTGAATAAATTACAAATTTTGGGTAATGCTTCCTCACAAAAAATTTCATAAAATGTGATCAAAATGTCAGATATACCCTAAAATAGTACTTTTCAAAACCGCTACCTTTCCTGCAAAAAATAAGACCCCACACAGTTCCAATAGACTGCTATTAGCAAGAATTACAGCAAAGTATTGGTAAAGACACCAATTATGGAGATGGTAAGGAAGGCTATAAGGGGAGGAGGAGGCCTCTATCTGGGCACAGGGTCTTATGTTTCCCTGTGTTTAGAATATTAAATAAAAACGGTACCAATGCCGCCTCTGTAAAACTAAAATAAAAAGTGATCAAAATGACCCATGTACTCCAAAATGGTACCACTACGAATGTCAACTCTTCATGGAAAATATTTGCAATCACACAACATTGTTGGAATAAAAATAAAAAAGAATACAGCTCTCAAAAAGTTGCGATCTAACAAGATTTTTTAAAATCAAAAATAGTTTTTTTGATAATGTAAAAGTAATAAACCATCAAATAAAGTACATAAATGAGGTATCACCATAATTGTGCCGACCTGAAGAATGAAAAGGTCATGTTATTGATCATGCACGGTGAACACCGTAAAAAAACTTGTAATAATAATAATTCTGCCAAAATTACTGATTTTGGGTAATGCCTCCTCAATTAAAATGTCATGAAATGTGATCAAAATGTCAGATATTCCCAAAATTAGTACTATTCAAAACCGCTACCTATTCTGCAGAAAACAAGACCCCAAACAGTTCAAATAGATGGCTATTGGCAAGAATTACAGCAAAGAATTGGTAAAGACACCAATTATGGAGATGGTAAGGAAGGCTATAAGGGGAGGAGGAGGCCTCCATTTGGGCACAGGGTCTAATGTTTCCCTGTGCTCCGAATATTAAATAAAAACCGTGCCAATGCCGCCTCTGGAAAACTAACATAAAAAGTGATCAAAATGTCCCATGTACTCCAAAATGATACCACTAGGAATGTCAACTCTTCATGGAAAAAATGTGCCATCACGCAACATTGTTGGCATAAAAATAAAAAAATACAGCTCTCAAAAAGAAGCGATGAACTAACAAGATTTGTTTAATCAAAAATAGTTATTTTAGTGGAAAAGTAATAAACCATCAAATAAAGTACATAAATGAGGTATCGCCATAATCGTACCGACCTGCAGAATAAAATGATCATGTTATTGATCATGCATGGTGAACACCGTAAAAAATAATAATAATACTTTTGACAAAATTACAAATTTTGGGTAATGCCTCCTCACTAAAAATTTCATAAAATGTGATCAAGATGTCAGATATACCCTAAAATAGTACTTTTCAAAACCGCTAACTTTCCTGCAAAAAAAAAGACCCCACACAGTTCCAATAGACTGCTATTAGCAAGAATTACAGCAAAGTATTGGTAAAGCCACCAATTATGGAGATGGTAAGGAAGGCTATAAGGGGAGGAGGAGGCCTCCATTTGGGCACAGGGTCTTATGTTTCCCTGTGCTCAGAATATTAAATAAAAACGGTGCCAATGCCGCCTCTGTAAAACTAAAATAAAAAGTGATCAAAATGACCCATGTACTCCAAAATGGTACCACTACGAATGTCAACTCTTCATGGAAAATATTTGCAATCACACAACATTGTTGGAATAAAAAAGAATACAGCTCTCAAAAAGTAGCGATGCGCTAACAAGATTTTTTTAAATCAAAACTAGTTTTTTTGATAGTGTAAAAATAATAAACCATCAAATAAAGGACATAAATGAGTTATCACCATAATTGTGCCGACCTGAAGAATGAAAAGGACATGTTATTGATAATGCACGGTGAACACCGTAAAAAAAATTGTAATAATAATAATCCTGCCAAAATTACTGATTTTGGGTAATGCCTCCTAAATTAAAATGTCATAAAATGTGATCAAAATGTCAGATATTCCCCAAATTAGTACTATTTAAAACCGCTACCTATCCTGCAGAAAACAAGACCCCACACAGTTCCAATAGATGGCTATTAGTAAGAATGACAGCAAAGAATTGGTAAAGACACCAATGATGGAGATGGTAAGGAAGGCTATAAGGGGAGGAGAAGGCCTCCATTTGGGCACAGGGTCTTATGTTTCCCTGTGCTCTGAATATTTAATAAAACCGTGCCAATGCCGCCTCTGGAAAACTAACATAAAAAGTGATCAAAATGTCCCATGTATTCCAAAAAGGATACCACTAGGAATGTCAACTCTTCATGGAAAAAATTTGCCATCACACAACATTGTTGGCATAAAAAAAATACAGCTCTCAAAAAGAAGCGATGAACTAACAAGATTTGTTTAATCAAAAATTGTTTTTATAGTGGAAAAGTAATAAACCATCAAATAAAGTACATAAATGAGGTATCGCCATAATCGTACCGACCTGCAGAATAAAATGATCATGTTATTGATCATGCACGGTGAACACTGTATAAAAATTGTAATAATAATAATTCTGCCAAAATTACTGATTATGGGTAATGCCTCCTCAATTAAAATGTCATAAAATGTGATCAAAATTTCAGATATTCCCAAAATTAGTACTATTCAAAACCGCTACCTATCCTGCAGAAAACAAGACCCCACACAGTTCCAATAGATGGCTATTAGAAGGAATTACAGCAAAGAATTGGTAAAGACACCAATTATGGAGATGGTAAGGAAGGCTATAAGGGGAGGAGGAGGCCTCCATTTGGGCACAGGGTCTAATGTTTCTCTGTGCTCCGAATATTAAATAAAAACCGTGCCAATGCCGCCTCTGGAAAACTAACATAAAAAGTGATCAAAATGTCCCATGTACTCCAAAATGATACCACTAGGAATGTCAACTCTTCATGGAAAAAATTTGCCATCACACAACATTGTTGACATAAAAATAAAAAATACAGCTCTCAAAAAGAAGCGATGAAATAACAAGATTTGTTTAATCAAAAATAGTTATTCTAGTGGAAAAGTAATAAACCACCAAATAAAGTACATAAATGAGGTATCGCCATAATCGTACCGACCTGCAGAATAAAATGATCATGTTATTGATAATGCATGGTGAACACCGTAAAAATAATAATAATACTTTTGACAAAATTACAAATTTTGGGTAATGCCTCCTCACTAAAAATTTCATAAAATGTGATCAAAATGTCAGATATACCCTAAAATAGTACTTTTCAAAACCGCTACCTTTCCTGCAAAAAATAAGACCCCTCAAAGTTCCAATAGACTGCTATTAGCAACAATTACAGCAAAGTATTGGTAAAGACACCAATTATGGAGATGGTAAGGAAGGCTATAAGGGGAGGAGGAGGCCTCTATCTGGGCACAGGGTCTTATGTTTCCCTGTGTTTAGAATATTAAATAAAAACGGTACCAATACTGCCTCTGTAAAACTAAAATAAAAAGTGATCAAAATGACCCATGTACTCCAAAATGGTACCACTACGAATGTCAACTCTTCATGGAAAATATTTGCAATCACACAACATTGTTGGAATAAAAATAAAAAAGAATACACCTCTCAAAAAGTAGCGATGCGCTAACAAGATTTTTTTAAATCAAAAATAGTTTTTTTGATAGTGTAAAAGTAATAAACCATCAAATAAAGGACATAAATGAAGTATCACCATAATTGTGCCGACCTGAAGAATGAAAAGGTCATGTTATTGATCATGCACGGTGAACACCGTAAAAAAATTGTAATAATAATAATCATGCCAAAATTACTGATTTTGGGTAATGCCTCCTCAATTAAAATGTCATAAAATGTGATCAAAATGTCAGATATTCCCAAAATTAGTACTATTCAAAACCGCTACCTATCCTGCAGAAAACAAGACCCCACACAGTTCAAATAGATGGCTATTAGCAAGAATTACAGCAAAGAATTGGTAAAGACACCAATTATGGAGATGGTAAGGAAGGCTATAAGGGGAGGAGGAGGCCTCCATTTGGGCACAGGGTCTAATGTTTCCCTGTGCTCCGAATATTAAATAAAAACCGTGCCAATGCCGCCTCTGGAAAACTAACATAAAAAGTGATCAAAATGTCCCATGTACTCCAAAATGATACCACTAGGAATGTCAACTCTTCATGGCAAAAATGTGCCATCACGCAACATTGTTGGCATTAAAATAAAAAAATACAGCTCTCAAAAAGAAGCGATGAACTAACAAGATTTGTTTAATCAAAAATAGTTATTTTAGTGGAAAAGTAATAAACCATCAAATAAAGTACATAAATGAGGTATCGCCATAATCGTACCGACCTGCAGAATAAAATGATCATGTTATTGATCATGCATGGTGAACACCGTAAAAAATAATAATAATACTTTTGACAAAATTACAAATTTTGGGTAATGCCTCCTCACTAAAAATTTCATAAAATGTGATCAAGATGTCAGATATACCCTAAAATAGTACTTTTCAAAACCGCTAACTTTCCTGCAAAAAAAAAGACCCCACACAGTTCCAATAGACTGCTATTAGCAAAAATTACAGCAAAGTATTGGTAAAGCCACCAATTATGGAGATGGTAAGGAAGGCTATAAGGGGAGGAGGAGGCCTCCATTTGGGCACAGGGTCTTATGTTTCCCTGTGCTCAGAATATTAAATAAAAACGGTGCCAATGCCGCCTCTGTAAAACTAAAATAAAAAGTGATCAAAATGACCCATGTACTCCAAAATGGTACCACTACGAATGTCAACTCTTCATGGAAAATATTTGCCAACATTGTTGGAATAAAAAAGAATACAGCTCTCAAAAAGTAGCGATGCGCTAACAAGATTTTTTTAAATCAAAACTAGTTTTTTTGATAGTGTAAAAATAATAAACCATCAAATAAAGGACATTAATGAGTTATCACCATAATTGTGCCGACCTGAAGAATGAAAAGGACATGTTATTGATAATGCACGGTGAACACCGTAAAAAAATTGTAATAATAATAATCCTGCCAAAATTACTGATTTTGGGTAATGCCTCCTAAATTAAAATGTCATAAAATGTGATCAAAATGTCAGATATTCCCCAAATTAGTACTATTTAAAACCGCTACCTATCCTGCAGAAAACAAGACCCCACACAGTTCCAATAGATGGCTATTAGTAAGAATTACAGCAAAGAATTGGTAAAGACACCAATTATGGAGATGGTAAGGAAGGCTATAAGGGGAGGAGGAGGCCTCCATTTGGGCACAGGGTCTTATGTTTCCCTGTGCTCTGAATATTTAATAAAACCGTGCCAATGCCGCCTCTGGAAAACTAACATAAAAAGTGATCAAAATGTCCCATGTATTCCAAAAAGGATACCACTAGGAATGTCAACTCTTCATGGAAAAAATTTGCCATCACACAACATTGTTGGCATAAAAAAAAATACAGCTCTCAAAAAGAAGCGATGAACTAACAAGATTTGTTTAATCAAAAATTGTTTTTATAGTGGAAAAGTAATAAACCATCAAATAAAGTACATAAATGAGGTATCGCCATAATCGTACCGACCTGCAGAATAAAATGATCATGTTATTGATCATGCACGGTGAACACCGTATAAAAATTGTAATAATAATAATTCTGCCAAAATTACTGATTTTGGGTAATGCCTCCTCAATTAAAATGTCATAAAATGTGATCAAAATTTCAGATATTCCCAAAATTAGTACTATTCAAAACCGCTACCTATCCTGCAGAAAACAAGACCCCACACAGTTCCAATAGATGGCTATTAGAAGGAATTACAGCAAAGAATTGGTAAAGACACCAATTATGGAGATGGTAAAGAAGGCTATAAGGGGAGGAGGAGGCCTCCATTTGGGCACAGGGTCTAATGTTTCTCTGTGCTCCGAATATTAAATAAAAACCGTGCCAATGCCGCCTCTGGAAAACTAACATAAAAAGTGATCAAAATGTCCCATGTACTCCAAAATGATACCACTAGGAATGTCAACTCTTCATGGAAAAAATTTGCCATCACACAACATTGTTGACATAAAAATAAAAAATACAGCTCTCAAAAAGAAGCGATGAAATAACAAGATTTGTTTAATCAAAAATAGTTATTCTAGTGGAAAAGTAATAAACCACCAAATAAAGTACATAAATGAGGTATCGCCATAATCGTACCGACCTGCAGAATAAAATGATCATGTTATTGATAATGCATGGTGAACACCGTAAAAATAATAATAATACTTTTGACAAAATTACAAATTTTGGGTAATGCCTCCTCACTAAAAATTTCATAAAATGTGATCAAAATGTCAGATATACCCTAAAATAGTACTTTTCAAAACCGCTACCTTTCCTGCAAAAAATAAGACCCCACACAGTTCCAATAGACTGCTATTAGCAAGAATTACAGCAAAGTATTGGTAAAGACACCAATTATGGAGATGGTAAGGAAGGCTATAAGGGGAGGAGGAGGCCTCTATCTGGGCACAGGGTCTTATGTTTCCCTGTGTTTAGAATATTAAATAAAAACGGTACCAATACTGCCTCTGTAAAACTAAAATAAAAAGTGATCAAAATGACCCATGTACTCCAAAATGGTACCACTACGAATGTCAACTCTTCATGGAAAATATTTGCAATCACACAACATTGTTGGAATAAAAATAAAAAAGAATACACCTCTCAAAAAGTAGCGATGCGCTAACAAGATTTTTTTAAATCAAAAATAGTTTTTTTGATAGTGTAAAAGTAATAAACCATCAAATAAAGGACATAAATGAAGTATCACCATAATTGTGCCGACCTGAAGAATGAAAAGGTCATGTTATTGATCATGCACGGTGAACACCGTAAAAAATTGTAATAATAATAATCATGCCAAAATTACTGATTTTGGGTAATGCCTCCTCAATTAAAATGTCATAAAATGTGATCAAAATGTCAGATATTCCCAAAATTAGTACTATTCAAAACTCCAAAATGATACCACTAGGAATGTCAACTCTTCATGGAAAAAATGTGCCATCACGCAACATTGTTGGCATAAAAATAAAAAAATACAGCTCTCAAAAAGAAGCGATGAACTAACAAGATTTGTTTAATCAAAAATAGTTATTTTAGTGGAAAAGTAATAAACCATCAAATAAAGTACATAAATGAGGTATCGCCATAATCGTACCGACCTGCAGAATAAAATGATCATGTTATTGATCATGCATGGTGAACACCGTAAAAAATAATAATAATACTTTTGACAAAATTACAAATTTTGGGTAATGCCTCCTCACAAAAAATTTCATAAAATGTGATCAAGATGTCAGATATACCCTAAAATAGTACTTTTCAAAACCGCTAACTTTCCTGCAAAAAATAAGACCCCACACAGTTCCAATAGACTGCTATTAGCAAGAATTACAGCAAAGTATTGGTAAAGCCACCAATTATGGAGATGGTAAGGAAGGCTATAAGGGGAGGAGGAGGCCTCCATTTGGGCACAGGGTCTTATGTTTCCCTGTGCTCAGAATATTAAATAAAAACGGTGCCAATGCCGCCTCTGTAAAACTAAAATAAAAAGTGATCAAAATGACCCATGTACTCCAAAATGGTACCACTACGAATGTCAACTCTTCATGGAAAATATTTGCAATCACACAACATTGTTGGAATAAAAAAGAATACAGCTCTCAAAAAGTAGCGATGCGCTAACAAGATTTTTTTAAATCAAAACTAGTTTTTTTGATAGTGTAAAAATAATAAACCATCAAATAAAGGACATAAATGAGTTATCAACATAATTGTACCGACCTGAAGAATTCAAAGGTCATGTTATTGATAATGCACGGTGAACACCGTCAAAAAAATTGTAATAATAATAATCCTGCCAAAATTACTGATTTTGGGTAATGCCTCCTCAATTAAAATGTCATAAAATGTGATCATAATGTCAGATATTCCCAAAATTAGTACTATTCAAAACCGCTACCTATCCTGCAGAAAACAAGACCCTACACAGTTCCAATAGATGGCTATTATCAAGAATTACAGCAAAGAATTGGTAAAGACACCAATTATGGAGATGGTAAGGAAGGCTATAAGGGGAGGAGGAGGCCTCCATTTGGGCACAGGGTCTTATGTTTCCCTGTGCTCTGAATATTTAATAAAACCGTGCCAATGCCGCCTCTGGAAAACTAACATAAAAAGTGATCAAAATGTCCCATGTATTCCAAAAAGGATACCACTAGGAATGTCAACTCTTCATGGAAAAAATTTGCCATCACACAACATTGTTGGCATAAAAATAAAAAAAATACAGCTCTCAAAAAGAAGCGATGAACTAACAAGATTTGTTTAATCAAAAATTGTTTTTATAGTGGAAAAGTAATAAACCATCAAATAAAGTACATAAATGAGGTATCGCCATAATCGTACCGACCTGCAGAATAAAATGATCATGTTATTGATCATGCACGGTGAACACCGTAAAAAAATTGTAATAATAATAATTCTGCCAAAATTACTGATTTTGGGTAATGCCTCCTCAATTAAAATGTCATAAAATGTGATCAAAATTTCAGATATTCCCAAAATTAGTACTATTCAAAACCGCTACCTATCCTGCAGAAAACAAGACCCCACACAGTTCCAATAGATGGCTATTAGAAGGAATTACAGCAAAGAATTGGTAAAGACACCAATTATGGAGATGGTAAGGAAGGCTATAAGGGGAGGAGGAGGCCTCCATTTGGGCACAGGGTCTAATGTTTCTCTGTGCTCCGAATATTAAATAAAAACCGTGCCAATGCCGCCTCTGGAAAACTAACATAAAAAGTGATCAAAATGTCCCATGTACTCCAAAATGATACCACTAAGAATGTCAACTCTTCATGGAAAATATTTGCCATCACACAACATTGTTGACATAAAAATAAAAAATACAGCTCTCAAAAAGAAGCGATGAAATAGCAAGATTTGTTTAATCAAAAATAGTTATTCTAGTGGAAAAGTAATAAACCACCAAATAAAGTACATAAATGAGGTATCGCCATAATCGTACCGACCTGCAGAATAAAATGATCATGTTATTGATAATGCATGGTGAACACCGTAAAAATTATAATAATACTTTTGACAAAATTACAAATTTTGGGTAATGCCTCCTCACTAAAAATTTCATAAAATGTGATCAAAATGTCAGATATACCCTAAAATAGTACTTTTCAAAACCGCTACCTTTCCTGCAAAAAATAAGACCCCACACAGTTCCAATAGACTGCTATTAGCAAGAATTACAGCAAAGTATTGGTAAAGACACCAATTATGGAGATGGTAAGGAAGGCTATAAGGGGAGGAGGAGGCCTCTATCTGGGCACAGGGTCTTATGTTTCCCTGTGTTTAGAATATTAAATAAAAACGGTACCAATACTGCCTCTGTAAAACTAAAATAAAAAGTGATCAAAATGACCCATGTACTCCAAAATGGTACCACTACGAATGTCAACTCTTCATGGAAAATATTTGCAATCACACAACATTGTTGGAATAAAAATAAAAAAGAATACACCTCTCAAAAAGTAGCGATGCGCTAACAAGATTTTTTTAAATCAAAAATAGTTTTTTTGATAGTGTAAAAGTAATAAACCATCAAATAAAGGACATAAATGAGGTATCACCATAATTGTGCCGACCTGAAGAATGAAAAGGTCATGTTATTGATCATGCACGGTGAACACCGTAAAAAAATTGTAGTAATAATAATCCTGCCAAAATTACTGATTTTGGGTAATGCCTCCTCAATTAAAATGTCATAAAATGTGATCATAATGTCAGATAATCCCAAAATTAGTACTATTCAAAACTGCTACCTATCCTGCAGAAAAAAAGACCCCACACAGTTCCAATAGATGGCTATTAGAAGGAATTACAGCAAAGAATTGGTAAAGACACCAATTATGGAGATGGTAAGGAAGGCTATAAGGGGAGGAGGAGGCCTCCATTTGGGCACAGGGTCTAATGTTTCCCTGTGCTCCGAATATTAAATAAAAACCGTGCCAATGCCTCCTCTGGAAAACTAACATAAAAAGTGATCAAAATGTCCCATGTACTCTAAAATGATACCACTAGGAATGTCAACTCTTCATGGAAAAAATTTGCCATCACACAATATTGTTGGCATAAAAATAAAAAAAATACAGCTCTCAAAAAGAAGCGATGAACTATCAAGATTTGTTTAATCAAAAATAGTTATTTTAGTGGAAAAGTAATAAACCATCAAATTAAGTACATAAATGAGGTATCGCCATAATCGTACCGACCTGCAGAATAAAATGATCATGTTATTGATCATGCATGGTGAACACCGTAAAAAATAATAATAATACTTTTGACAAAATTACAAATTTTGGGAAATGCCTCCTCACTAAAAATTTCATGAAATGTCATCAAAATGTCAGATATACCCTAAAATAGTACTTTTCAAAACCGCTACCTTTCCTGCAAAAAATAAGACCCCACACAGTTCCAATAGACTGCTATTAGCAAGAATTACAGCAAAGTATTGGTAAAGACACCAATTATGGAGATGGTAAGGAAGGCTATAAGGGGAGGAGGAGGCCTCTATCTGGGTACAGGGTCTTATGTTTCCCTGTGTTTAGAATATTAAATAAAAACGGTACCAATGCCGCCTCTGTAAAACTAAAATAAAAAGTGATCAAAATGACCCATGTACTCCAAAATGGTACCCCTACGAATGTCAACTCTTTATGGAAAATATTTGCAATCACACAACATTGTTGGAATAAAAATAAAAAAGAATACAGCTCTCAAAAAGTAGCGATGCGCTAACAAGATTTTTTTAAATCAAAAATAGTTTTTTTGATAGTGTAAAAGTAATCAACCATCAAATAAAGGACATAAATGAGGTATCACCATAATTGTGCCGACCTGAAGAATGAAAAGGTCATGTTATTGATAATGCACGGTGAACACCGTAAAAAAATTGTAATAATAAAAATCCTGCCAAAATTACTGATTTTGGGTAATGCCTCCTTAATTAAAATGTCATAAAATGTGATCATAATGTCAGATATTCCCAAAATTAGTACTATTCAAAACTGCTACCTATCCTGCAGAAAACAAGACCCCACACAGTTCCAATAGATGGCTATTAGCAAGAATTAAAGCAGGGAATTGGTAAAGACACCAATTATGGAGATGGTAAGGAAGGCTATAAGGCGAGGAGGAGGCCTCCATTTGGGCACAGGGTCTAATGTTTCCTTGTGCTCCGAATATTAAATAAAAACCGTGCCAATGCCGCCTCTGGAAAACTAACGTAAAAAGTGATCAAAATGACCCATGTACTCCAAAATGTTACCACTACGAATGTCAACTCTTCATGGAAAAAATTTGCAATCACACAACATTGTTGGAATGAAAATAAAAAAGAATACAGCTCTCAAAAAGTAGCGATGCGCTAACAAGATTTTTTTAAAATCAAAAATAGTTTTTTTGATAGTGTAAAAGTAATAAACCATCAAATAAAGGACATAAATGAGGTATCACCATAATTGTGCCAATGCCGCCTCTGGAAAACTAACATAAAAAGTGATCAAAATGTCCCATGTACTCCAAAATGATACCACTAGGAATGTCAACTCTTCATGGAAAAAATTTGCCATCACACAACATTGTTGGCATAAAAATAAAAAAAATACAGCTCTCAAAAAGAAGCGATGAACTAACAAGATTTGTTTAATCAAAAATTGTTTTTATAGTGGAAAAGTAATAAACCATCAAATAAAGTACATAAATGAGGTATCGCCATAATCGTACCGACCTGCAGAATAAAATGATCATGTTATTGATCATGCACGGTGAACACCGTAAAAAAAATTGTAATAATAATAATCCTGCCAAAATTACTGATTTTGGGTAATGCCTCCTCAATTAAAATGTCATAAAATGTGATCATAATGTCAGATATTCCCAAAATTAGTACTATTCAAAACTGCTACCTATCCTGCAGAAAAAAAGACCCCACACAGTTCCAATAGATGGCTATTAGAAGGAATTACAGCAAAGAATTGGTAAAGACACCAATTATGGAGATGGTAAGGAAGGCTATAAGGGGAGGAGGAGGCCTCCATTTGGGCACAGGGTCTAATGTTTCCCTGTGCTCCGAATATTAAATAAAAACCGTGCCAATGCCTCCTCTGGAAAACTAACATAAAAAGTGATCAAAATGTCCCATGTACTCTAAAATGATACCACTAGGAATGTCAACTCTTCATGGAAAAAATTTGCCATCACACAATATTGTTGGCATAAAAATAAAAAAAATACAGCTCTCAAAAAGAAGCGATGAACTATCAAGATTTGTTTAATCAAAAATAGTTATTTTAGTGGAAAAGTAATAAACCATCAAATTAAGTACATAAATGAGGTATCGCCATAATCGTACCGACCTGCAGAATAAAATGATCATGTTATTGATCATGCATGGTGAACACCGTAAAAAATAATAATAATACTTTTGACAAAATTACTAATTTTGGGAAATGCCTCCTCACTAAAAATTTCATGAAATGTCATCAAAATGTCAGATATACCCTAAAATAGTACTTTTCAAAACCGCTACCTTTCCTGCAAAAAATAAGACCCCACACAGTTCCAATAGACTGCTATTAGCAAGAATTACAGCAAAGTATTGGTAAAGACACCAATTATGGAGATGGTAAGGAAGGCTATAAGGGGAGGAGGAGGCCTCTATCTGGGTACAGGGTCTTATGTTTCCCTGTGTTTAGAATATTAAATAAAAACGGTACCAATGCCGCCTCTGTAAAACTAAAATAAAAAGTGATCAAAATGACCCATGTACTCCAAAATGGTACCCCTACGAATGTCAACTCTTTATGGAAAATATTTGCAATCACACAACATTGTTGGAATAAAAATAAAAAAGAATACAGCTCTCAAAAAGTAGCGATGCGCTAACAAGATTTTTTTAAATCAAAAATAGTTTTTTTGATAGTGTAAAAGTAATCAACCATCAAATAAAGGACATAAATGAGGTATCACCATAATTGTGCCGACCTGAAGAATGAAAAGGTCATGTTATTGATAATGCACGGTGAACACCGTAAAAAAATTGTAATAATAAAAATCCTACCAAAATTACTGATTTTGGGTAATGCCTCCTTAATTAAAATGTCATAAAATGTGATCATAATGTCAGATATTCCCAAAATTAGTACTATTCAAAACTGCTACCTATCCTGCAGAAAACAAGACCCCACACAGTTCCAATAGATGGCTATTAGCAAGAATTAAAGCAGGGAATTGGTAAAGACACCAATTATGGAGATGGTAAGGAAGGCTATAAGGCGAGGAGGAGGCCTCCATTTGGGCACAGGGTCTAATGTTTCCCTGTGCTCCGAATATTAAATAAAAACCGTGCCAATGCTGCCTCTGGAAAACTAACATAAAAAGTGATCAAAATGTCCCATGTACTCTAAAATGATACCACTAGGAATGTCAACTCTTCATGGAAAAAATTTGCCATCACACAATATTGTTGGCATAAAAATAAAAAAAATACAGCTCTCAAAAAGAAGCGATGAACTATCAAGATTTGTTTAATCAAAAATAGTTATTTTAGTGGAAAAGTAATAAACCATCAAATAAAGTACATAAATGAGGTATCGCCATAATCGTACCGACCTGCAGAATAAAATGATCATGTTATTGATCATGCATGGTGAACACCGTAAAAAATAATAATAATACTTTTGACAAAATTACAAATTTTGGGAAATGCCTCCTCACTAAAAATTTCATAAAATGTGATCAAAATGTCAGATATACCCTAAAATAGTACTTTTCAAAACCTCTACCTTCCCTGCAAAAAATAAGACCCCACACAGTTCCAATAGACTGCTATTAGCAAGAATTACAGCAAAGTATTGGTAAAAACACCAATTATGGAGATGGTAAGGAAGGCTATAAGGGGAGGAGGAGGCCTCTATCTGGGCACAGGGTCTTATGTTTCCCTGTGTTTAGAATATTAAATAAAAACGGTACCAATACCGCCTCTGTAAAACTAAAATAAAAAAAGATCAAAATGACCCATGTACTCCAAAATGGTACCACTACGAATGTCAACTCTTCATGGAAAATATTTGCAATCACACAACATTGTTGGAATAAAAATAAAAAAGAATACAGCTCTCAAAAAGTAGCGATGCGCTAACAAGATTTTTTTAAATCAAAAATAGTTTTTTGACAGTTTAAAAGTAATAAACCATCAATTAAAGGACATAAATGAGGTATCACCATAATTGTGCCGACCTGAAGAATGAAAAGGTCATGTTATTGATAATGCACGGTGAACACCGTAAAAAAAATTGTAATAATAATAATCCTGCCAAAATTACTGATTTGGGGTAATGCCTCCTCAATTAAAATGTCTTAAAATGTGATCAAAATGTCAGATATTCCCAAAATTAGTACTATTCAAAACCGCTACCTATCCTGCAGAAAACAAGACCCCACACAGTTCCAATAGATGGCTATTAGCAAGAATTACAGCAAAGAATTGGTAAAGACACCAATTATGGAGATGGTAAGGAAGGCTATAAGGGGAGGAGGAGGCCTCTATCTGGGCACAGGGTCTAATGTTTCCCTGTGCTCCGAATATTAAATAAAAACCGTGCCAATGCTGCCTCTGGAAAACTAACATAAAAAGTGATCAAAATGTCCCATGTGCTCTAAAATGATACTACTAGGAATGTCAACTCTTCATGGAAAAAATTTGCCATCACACAATATTGTTGGCATAAAAATAAAAAAAATACAGCTCTCAAAAAGAAGCGATGAACTATCAAGATTTGTTTAATCAAAAATAGTTATTTTAGTGGAAAAGTAATAAACCATCAAATAAAGTACATAAATGAGGTATCGCCATAATCGTAACGACCTGCAGAATAAAATGATTATGTTATTGATCATGCATGGTGAACACCGTAAAAAATAATAATAATACTTTTGACAAAATTACAAATTTTGGGAAATGCCTCCTCACTAAAAATTTCATAAAATGTGATCAAAATGTCAGATATACCCTAAAATAGTACTTTTCAAAACCGCTACCTTTCCTGCAAAAAATAAGACCCCACACAGTTCCAATAGACTGCTATTAGCAAGAATTACAGCAAAGTATTGGTAAAGACACCAATTATGGAGAAGGTAAGGAAGGCTATAAGGTAAGGAGGAGGCCTCTATCTGGGCAAAGGGTCTTATGTTTCCCTGTGTTCAGAATATTAAATAAAAACGGTGCCAATGCCGCCTCTGTAAAACTAAAATAAAAAGTGATCAAAATGACCCATGTACTCCAAAATGGTACCACTACGAATGTCAACTCTTCATGGAAAATATATGCGATCACACAACATTGTTGGAATAAAAATAAAAAAGAACACAGCTCTCAAAAAGTAGCGATGCGCTAACAAGATTTTTTTAAGATCAAAAATTGTTTTTTTGATAGTGTAAAAGTAATAAACCATCAAATAAAGGACATAAATGAGGTATCACCATAGTTGTGCCGACCTGAAGAATGAAAAGGACATGTTATTGATAATGCACGGTGAACACCGTAAAAAAAATTGTAATAATAATAATGCTTCTAAAATTACTGATTTTGGGTAATGCCTCCTCAATTATAATGTCATAAAATGTGATCATAATGTCAGATATTTCCAAAATTAGTACTATTCAAAACTGCTACCTATCCTGCAGAAAACAAGACCCCACACAGTTCTAATAGATGGCTATTAGCAAGAATAAGAGCAGGGAATTGGTAAAGACACCAATTATGGAGATGGTAAGGAAGGCTATAAGCGGAGGAGGAGGCCTCCATTTGGGCACAGGGTCTAATGTTTCCCTGTGCTCCGAATATTAAATAAAAATCGTGCTAATCCTCCCTCTGGAAAACTAACATAAAAAGTGATCAAAATGTCTCATGTACTCCAAAATGATACCACTAGGAATGTCAACTCTTCATGGAAAAAAATTGCCATCACACAACATTGTTGGCATAAAAAAAAAAAATACAGCTCTCAAAAAGAAGCGATGAACTAACAAGATTTGTTTAATCAAAAATAGTTATTTTAGTGGAAAAGTAATAAACCATCAAATAAAGTACATAAATGAGGTATCGCCATAATCGTACCGACCTGCAGAATAAAATGATCATGTTATTGATCATGCATGGTGAACACCGTCAAAAATAATATTAATACTTTTGACAAACTTACAAATTTTGGGTAATGCCTCCTCACTAAAAATTTCATAAAATGTCATCAAAATGTCAGATATACCCTAAAATAGTACTTTTCAAAACCGCTACCTTTCCTGCAAAAAATAAGACCCCACACAGTTCCAATAGACTGCTATTAGCAAGAATTACAGCAAAGTATTGGTAAAGACACCAATTATGGAGATGGTAAGGAAGGCTATAAGGGGAGGAGGAGGCCTCTATCTGGGCACAGGGTCTTATGTTTCCCTGTGTTTAGAATATTAAATAAAAACGGTACCAATGCCGCCTCTGTAAAACTAAAATAAAAAGTGATCAAAATGACCCATGTACTCCAAAATGGTACCACTACGAATGTCAACTCTTTATGGAAAATATTTGCAATCACACAACATTGTTGGAATAAAAATAAAAAAGAATACAGCTCTCAAAAAGTAGCGATGCGCTAACAAGATTTTTTTAAATCAAAAATAGTTTTTTTGATAGTGTAAAAGTAATAAACCATCAAATAAAGGACATAAATGAGGTATCACCATAATTGTGCCGACCTGAAGAATGAAAAGGTCATGTTATTGATAATGCACGGTGAACACCGTAAAAAAATTTGTAATAATAAAAATCCTGCCAAAATTACTGATTTTGGGTAATGCCTCCTTAATTAAAATGTCATAAAATGTTTTCAAAATGTCAGATATTCCCAAAATTAGTACTATTCAAAACCGCTACCTATCCTGCAGAAAACAAGACCCCACACAGTTCCAATAGATGGCTATTAGCAAGAATTACAGCAAAGAATTGGTAAAGACACCAATTATGGAGATGGTAAGGAAGGCTATAAGGGGAGGAGGAGGCCTCCATTTGGGCACAGGGTCTAATGTTTCCCTGTGCTCCGAATATTAAATAAAAACCGTGCCAATGCTGCCTCTGGAAAACTAACATAAAAAGTGATCAAAATGTCCCATGTACTCTAAAATGATACCACTAGGAATGTCAACTCTTCATGGAAAAAATTTGCCATCACACAATATTGTTGGCATAAAAATAAAAAAAAATACAGCTCTCAAAAAGAAGCGATGAACTATCAAGATTTGTTTAATCAAAAATAGTTATTTTAGTGGAAAAGTAATAAACCATCAAATAAAGTACATAAATGAGGTATCGCCATAATCGTACCGACCTGCAGAATAAAATGATCATGTTATTGATCATGCATGGTGAACACCATAAAAAATAATAATAATACTTTTGACAAAATTACAAATTTTGGGAAATGCCACCTCACTAAAAATTTCATAAAATGTGATCAAAATGTCAGATATACCCTAAAATAGTACTTTTCAAAACCGCTACCTTCCTGCAAAAAATAAGACCCCACACAGTTCCAATAGACTGCTATTAGCAAGAATTACAGCAAAGTATTGGTAAAAACACCAATTATGGAGATGGTAAGGAAGGCTATAAGGGGAGGAGAAGGCCTCTATCTGGGCACAGGGTCTTATGTTTCCCTGTGCTCAGAATATTAAATAAAAACCGTGCCAATGCCGCCTCTGGAAAACTAACATAAAAAGTGATCAAAATGTCCCATGTACTCCAAAATCATACCACTAGGAATGTCAACTCTTCATGGAAAAAAGTTTACCATCACACAACATTGTTGGTATAACAAAAAAAAAAAATACAGCTCTCAAAAAGAAGCGATGAACTAACAAGATTTGTTTAATCAAAAATACTTTTTTATAGTGGAAAAGTAATAAACCATCAAATAAAGTACATAAATGAGGTATCACCATAATCGTATCGACCTGCAGAATAAAATGATCATGTTATTGATCATGCATGGTGAACACCGTAAAAAATAATAATAATAATACTTTTGACAAAATTACAAATTTTGGGAAATGCCTCCTCAATAAAAATTTCATAAAATGTGATCAAAATGTCAGATATACCCTAAAATAGTACTTTTCAAAACCGCTACCTTTCCTGCAAAAAATAAGACCCCACACAGTTCCAATAGACTGATATTAGCAAGAATTACAGCAAAGTATTGGTAAAGACACCAATTATGGAGAAGGTAAGGAAGGCTATAAGGGGAGGAGGAGGCCTCTATCTGGGCACAGGGTCTTATGTTTCCCTGTGTTCAGAATATTAAATAAAAACGGTGCCAATGCCGCCTCTGTAAAACTAAAATAAAAAGTGATCAAAATGACCCATGTACTCCAAAATGGTACCACTACAAATGTCAACTCTTCATGGAAAATATTTGCAATCACACAACATTGTTGGAATAAAAATAAAAAAGAATACAGCTCTCAAAAAGAAGCGATGCGCTTAAAAGATTTTTTTTAAATCAAAAATAGTTTTTTTGATAGTGTAAAAGTAATAAACCATCAAATAAAGGACATAAATGAGGTATCACCATAATTGCGCAGACCTGAAGAATGAAAAGGTCATGTTATTGATAATGCACGGTGAACACCGTAAAAAAAATTGTAATAATAATCATCCTGCCAAAATTACTGATTTTGGGTAATGCCTCCTCAATTAAAATGTCATAAAATGTGATCAAAATGTCAGATATCCCCAAAATTAGTACTATTCAAAACCGCTACCTATCCTGCAGAAAACAAGACCACACACAGTTCCAATAGATGGCTATTAGCAAGAATTACAGCAAAGAATTGGAAAAGACATCAATTATGGAGATGGTAAGGAAGGCTATAAGGGGAGGAGGAGGCCTCTATCTGGGTACAGGGTCTTATGTTTCCCTGTGTTTAGAATATTATATAAAAACGGTACCAATGCCGCCTCTGTAAAACTAAAATAAAAAGTGATCAAAATGACCCATGTACTCCAAAATGGTACCACTACGAATGTCAACTCTTCATGGAAAATATTTGCAATCACACAACATTGTTGGAATAAAAATAAAAAAGAATACAGCTCTCAAAAAGTAGCGATGCGCTAACAAGATTTTTTTAAATCAAAAATTGTTTTTTTGATAGTGTAAAAGTAATAAACCATCAAATAAAGGACATAAATGAGGTATCACCATAATTGTGCCGACCTGAAGAATGAAAAGGTCATGTTATTGATAATGCACGGTGAACACCGTAAAAAAATTGTAATAATAATAATCCTGCCAAAATTACTGATTTTGGGTAATGCCTCCTCAATTAAAATGTCATAAAATGTGATCAAAATGTCAGATATTCCCAAAATTAGTACTATTCAAAACCGCTACCTATCCTGCAGAAAATAAGACCCCACACAGTTCCAATAGATGGCTATTATCAAGAATTACAGCAAAGAATTGGTAAAGACACCAATTATGGAGATGGTAAGGAGGGCTATAAGGGGAGGCCTCCATTTGGGCACAGGATCTAATGTTTCCCTGTGCTCCGAATATTAAATAAAAACCGTGCCAATGGCGCCTCTTGAAAACTAACATAAAAAGTGATCAAAATGTCCCATGTACTCTAAAATGATACCACTAGGAATGTCAACTCTTCATGGAAAAAATTTGCCATCACACAACATTGTTGGCATAAAAAAAAAAAAATACAGCTCTCAAAAAGAAGCGATGAACTAACAAGATTTGTTTAATCAAAAATAGTTATTTTAGTGGAAAAGTAATAAGCCATCAAATAAAGTACATAAATGAGGTATCGCCATAATCGTACCGACCTGTAGAATAAAATGATCATGTTATTGATAATGCATGGTGAACACCGTAAAAATAATAATAATACTTTTGACAAAATTACAAATTTTGGGTAATGCTCCTCACTAAAAATTTCATAAAATGTGATCAAAATGTCAGATATACCCTAAAATACTACTTTTCAAAACCGCTACCTTTCCTGCAAAAAATAAGACCCCACACAGTTCCAATAGACTGCTTTTAGCAAGAATTACAGCAAAGTATTGGTAAAGACACCAATTATGGAGATGGTAAGGAAGGCTATATGGGGAGGAGGAGGCCTCTATCTGGGCACAGGGTCTTATGTTTCCCTGTGCTCAGAATATTAAATAAAAACGGTGCCAATGCTGCCTCTGTAAAACTAAAATAAAAAGTGATCAAAATGTCCCATGTACTCCAAAATGGTACCACTACGAATGTCAACTCTTCATGGAAAATATTTGCAATCACACAACATTGTTGGAATAAAAATAAAAAAGAATACATCTCTCAAAAAGTAGGGATGCGCTAACAAGATTTTTTAAAATCAAAAATAGTTTTTTTGATAGTGTAAAAGTAATTAACCATCAAATAAAGGACATAAAATGAGGTATCACCATAATTGTGCCGACCTGAAGAATGAAAAGGTCATGTTATTGATAATGCACGGTGAACACCGTAAAAAAATTGTAATAATAATAATCCTGCCAAAATTACTGATTTTGGGTAATGCCTCCTCAATAAAAATGTCAGAAAATGTGATCATAATGTCAGATATTCCCAAAATTAGTACTATTAAAAACTGCTACCTATCCTGCAGAAAACAAGACCCCACACAGTTCCAATAGATGGATATTAGCAAGAATTACAGCAAGGAATTGGTAAAGACACCAATTATGGAGATGGTAATGAAGGCTATAAGGGGAGGAGGAGGCCTCCATTTGGGCACAGGGTCTAATGTTTCCCTGTGCTCCGAATATTAAATAAAAACCATGCCAATGCTGCCTCTGGAAAACTAACATAAAAAGTGATCAAAATGTCCCATGTACTCCAAAATGATATCACTAGGAATGTCAACTCTTTATGGAAAAAATTTACCGTCACACAATATTGTTGGTATAACAAAAACAAAATACATCTCTCAAAAAGAAGCGATGAACTAACAAGATTTGTTTAATCAAAAATAGTTTTTATAGTGGAAAAGTAATAAACCATCAAATAAAGTACATAAATGAGGTATCGCCATAATCGTACCGACCTGCAGAATAAAATGATCATGTTATTGATAGTGCATGGTGAACACCGTAAAAAATAATAATAATATTTTGACAAAATTACAAATTTTGGGTAATGCCTCCTCACTAAAAATTTCATAAAATGGGATCAAAATGTCAGATATACCCTAAAATAGTACTTTTCAAAACCGCTACCTTTCCTACAAAAAATAAGACCCCACACAGTTCCAATAGACTGCTATTAGCAAGAATTACAGTTAAGTATTGGTAAAGACCCCAATTTATGGAGATGTTAAGGAAGGCTATAAGGGGAGGAGGAGGCCTCCATTTGGGCACAGGGTTTTATGTTTGCCTGTGCTCAGAATATTAAATAAAAACTGTGCAAATGCCGCCTCTGTAAAACTAACATCACAAGTGATCAAAATGTCCCATGTACTCCAAAATGATACCACTAGGAATGTCAACTCTTTCTGGAAAAAATTTGCCATCACACAACATTGTTGGTATAAAAAAAAAAAAAAATATAGCTCTCAAAAAGAAGCGATGAACTAACAAGATTTGTTTAATCAAAAATAGTTTTCATAGTGGAAAAGTAATAAACCATCAAATAAAGTACATAAATGAGGTATCGCCATAATTGTACTGACCTGCAGAATAAAATGATCATGTTATTGATAATGCCTGGTGAACACCGTAAAAAATAATAATAATACTTTTGACAAAATTACTAATTTTGGGTAATGCCTCCTCACTAAAAATTTCATAAAATGTGATGAAAATGTCAGATATACCCTAAAATAGTACTTTTCAAAACCGCTACCTTTCCTGCAAAAAATAAGACCCCACACAGTTCCAATAGACTGCTATTAGCAAGAATTACAGCAAAGTATTGGTAAAGACACCAATTATGGAGATGGTAAGGAAGGCTATAAGGGGAGGAGGAGGCCTTTATCTGGGCACAGGGTCTTAGATTTCCCTGTGCTCAGAATATTAAATAAAAACCGTGCCAATGCCGCCTCTATAAAACTAAAATAAAAAGTGATCAAAATGACCCATGTACTCCAAAATGGTACCACTACGAATGTCAACTTTTCATGGAAAATATTTGCAATCACACAACATTGTTGGAATAAAAAAGAATACAGCTCTCAAAAAGTAGCGATGCGCTAACAAGATTTTTTTAAAATCAAAAATAGTTTTTTTAATAGTGTAAAAGTAATAAACCATCAAATAAAGGACATAAATGAGGTATCACCATAATTGTGCCGACCTGAAGAATGAAAAGGTCATGCTATTGATAATGCACGGTGAACACTGTAAAAAAAATTGTAATAATAATAATCCTGCCAGAATTACTGATTTTGGGTAATGCCTCCTCAATTAAAATGTCATAAAATGTGATCATAATGTCAGATACACCCTAAAATAGTACTTTTCAAAACCGCTACCTTTCCTGCAAAAAATAAGACCCCACACAGTTCCAATAGACTGCTTTTAGCAAGAATTACAGCAAAGTATTGGTAAAGACGCCAATTATGGAGATGGTAAGGAAGGCTATAAGGGGAGGAGGAGGCCTCCATTTGGGCACAGGGTCTAATGTTTCCCTGTACTCCGAATATTAAATATAAACCGTGCCAATGCCGCATCTGGAAAACTAACATAAAAAGTGATCAAAATGTCCCATGTACTCCAAAATGATACCACTAGGAATGTCAACTCTTCATGAAAAACATTTGCCATCACACAACATTGTTGGTATAAAAAAATATATATATATATATAGCTCTCAAAAAGAAGCGATGAACTAACAAGATTTGTTTAATCAAAAATAGTTTTTATAGTGGAAAAGTAATAAACCATCAAATAAAGTACATAAATGAGGTATCGCCATAATCGTACCAACCTGCAGAATAAAATGATCATGTTATTGATAATGCATGGTGAACACCGTAAAAAATATGAATACTTTTGACAAAATTACAAATTTTGAGTAATGCCTCCTCACAAAAAATTTCATAAAATGTGATCAAAATGTCAGATATACCCTAAAATAGTACTTTTCAAAATCGCTACCTTTCCTGCAAAAAATAAAACCCCACACAGTTCCAATAGACTGCTATTAGCAAGAATTACAGCAAAGTATTGGTAAAGACACCAATTATGAAGATGGTAAGGAAGGCTATAAGGGGAGGAGGAGGCCTCTATCTGGGCACAGGGTCTTATGTTTCCCTGTGCTAAGAATATTAAATAAAAACGGTGCCAATGCCGCCTCTGTAAAACTAAAATAAAAAGTGATCAAAATGACCCATGTACTCCAAAATGGTACCACTATGAATGTCAACTCTTCATGGAAAGTATTTGCAATCACACAACATTGTTGGAATAAAAATAAAAAAGAATACAGCTCTCAAAGATAGCGATGCACTAACAAGATTTTTTTAAATCAAAAATAGTTTTTTAATAGTGTAAAAGTAATAAACCATCAAATAAAGTACATAAATGAGGTATCACCATAATTGTGCCGACCTCAAGAATGAAAAGCTCATGCTATTGATAATGCACGGTGAACACCGTAAAAAAAATTGTAATAATAATAATCCTGCCAAAATTACTGATTTTGGGTAATGCCTCCTCAATTAAAATATCATAAAATGTGATCAGAATGTCAGATATTCCCAAAATTAGTACTATTCAAAACCGCTACCTATCCTGCAGAAAACAAGACCCCACACAGTTCCAATAGATGGCTATTAGCAAGAATTACAGCAAAGAATTGGTAAAGACACCAATTATGGAGATAGTAAGGAAGGCTATAAGGGGAGGAGGAGGCCTCCATTTGGGCACAGGGTCTAATGTTTCCCAGTGCTCCGAATATTAAATAAAAATTGTGCCAATGCTGCCTCTGGAAAACTAACATAAAAAGTGATCAAAAATGTCCCATGTACTCCAAAATGATACCACTAGGAATGTCAACTCTTCATGGAAAAAATTTGCCATCACACAACATTGTTGGTATATAAAAAAAAAAAAAATACAGCTCTCAAAAAGAAGCGATGAACTAACAAAATTTGTTTAATCAAAAATAGTTTTTATAGTGGAAAAGGAATAAACCATCAAATAAAGTACCGTATTTATCGGGGTATACCACGCACCGGCCTATAACACGCACCCTCATTTTACCAAGGATATTTGGGTAAAAAAAGTTTTTTACCCAAATATCCATGATAAAATGAGGGTGCGTGTGTGCGCGTGTATACCCCGATACACCCCCAGGAAAGGCAGGGGGAGAGAGGCCGTTGCTGCCCGCTTCTCTCCCCCTGCCTTTCTTGGGGTCTAGAGCGCTGCTGTCGGCCCTTTTCACCCCCTGGTTATCGGCGCCGCTGCCCGTTCTGTCCCCCTGACTATCGGTGCCGGCGCCGATAGCCAGGGGGAGAGAAGCGGCGCCGACAGCCAGGGGGAGAGAAGGGGCAGCGGCACCCATTGCCGGCGCCGCTGCCCCGTTGCCTCCCCCCATCCCCGGTGGCGTAATTACCTGAGTCGGGTCCGCGCTGCTCCAGGCCTCTGTCGTGCGTCCCCGTCGTCATTGCTATGCACGGCGCGGCGCTCTGACGTCATGCGCCGCGCCGTTCAGCGCATAGCAATGACGCCGGGGACGCACGACGGAGGCCTGGAGCAGCGCGGACCCGACTCAGGTAATTATGCCACCGGGGATGGGGGGAGGCAACGGGGCAGTGGCGCCGACAATGGGTGCCGCTGCCCCTTCTCTCCCCCTGGCTGTCGGCGCCGGCACCGATAGTCAGGGGGAAAGAACGGGCAGCGGCGCCGATAACCAGGGGGTGAAAAGGGCCGACAGCAGCGCTCTAGACCCCAGGAAAGGCAGGGGGAGAGAAGCGGGCAGCGACGGCCTCTCTCCCCCTGCCTTTCCTGGGGGTGTATCGGCGTATAAAAAGCACACAGACTTTAGGCTAAAAATTTTAGCCTAAAAAGTGCGTGTTATACGCCGATAAATACGGTACATAAATGAGGTATCGCCATAATCGTACCGACCTGCAGAATAAAATGATCATGTTATTGATAATGCATGGTGAACACCGTAAAAAATAATAATACTTTTGACAAAATTACAAATTTTGGGTAATACCTCCTCACTAAAAATTTCATAAAATGTGATCAAAATGTCAGATATTCCCAAAATTAGTACTTTTCAAAACCGCTACCTATACTGCAGAAAACAAGACCCCACACAGTTCCAATAGATGGCTATTAGCAAGAATTACAGCAAAGAATTGGTAAAGACACCAATTATGGAGATGGTAAGGAAGGCTATAAGGGGAGGAGGAGGCCTCCATTTGGGCACAGGGTCTAATGTTTCCCTGTGCTCCGAATATTAAATAAAAACCGTGCCAATGCCGCATCTGGAAAACTAACATAAAAAGTGATCAAAATGTCCCATGTACTCCAAAATGATACCACTAGGAATGTCAACTCTTCATGGAAAAAATTTGCCATCACACAACATTATTGGAATAAAAAAAAAATACAGCTCTCAAAAAGAAGCGATGAACTAACAAGATTTGTTTAATCAAAAACAGTTTTTACAGTGGAAAAGTAATAAACCATCAAATAAAGTACATAAATGAGGTATCCCCATAATCGTACCGACCTGCAGAATAAAATGATCATGTTATTGATAATGCATGGTGAACACCGTAAAAAATAATAATAGTACTTTTGATAAAATTTAAAATTTTGGGTAATGCCTCCTCACTAAAAATTTCATAAAATGTGATCAAAATGTCAGATATACCCTAAAATAATACTTTTCAAAACCGCAACCTTTCCTGCAAAAAATAAGACCCCACACAGTTCCAATAGACTGCTATTAGCAAGAATTACAGCAAAGTATTGGTAAAGACACCAATTATGGAGATGGTAAGGAAGGCTATAAGGGGAGGAGGAGGCGTCTATGTGGGCACAGGGTCTTATGTTTCCCTGTGCTAAGAATATTAAATAAAAACGGTGCCAATGCCGCCTCTGTAAAACTAAAATAAAAAGTTATCAAAATGACCCATGTACTCCAAAATGGTACCACTACGAATGTCAACTCTTCATGGAAAATATTTGCAATCAAACAACATTGTTGGAATAAAAATAAAAAAGAATACAGCTCTCAAAAAGTAGCGATGCGCTAACAAGATTTTTTAAAATCAAAAATAGTTTTTTTGATAGTGTAAAAGTAATAAACCATGAAATAAAGGACACAAAGGAGGTATCACCATAATTGTGCCGACCTGAAGAATGAAAAGGTCATGTTATTGATAGTGCACGGTGAACACCGTAAAAAAATTGTAATAATAATAATCCTGCCAAAATTACTGATTTTGGGTAATGCCTCCTCAATTGAAATGTCATAAAATGTGATCATAATGTCAGATATTCCCAAAATTAGTACTATTTAAAACCGCTACCTATCCTGCAGAAAACAAGACCCCACACAGTTCCAATAGATGGCTATTAGCAAGAATTACAGCAAAGAATTGGTAAAGACACCAATTATGGAGATGGTAAGGAAGGCTATAAGGGGAGGAGGAGGCCTCCATTTGGTCACAGGGTCTAATGTTTCCCTGTGCTCCGAATATTAAATAAAAACCGTGCCAATGCCGCCTCTGGAAAACTAACATAAAAAGTGATCAAAATGTCCCATGTACTCCAAAATGATACCACTAGGAATGTCAACTCTTCATGGAAAAAATTTGCCATCACACAACATTGTTGGTATAAAAAAAAAAAATACAGCTCTCAAAAAGATGCGATGAACTAACAAGATTTGTTTAATCAAAAACTGTTTTTATAGTGGAAAAGTAATAAACCATCAAATAAAGTACATAAATGAGGTATCGCCATAATCGTACCGACCTGCATAATAAAATGATCATGTTATTGATAATGCATGGTGAACACCGTAAAAAATAATAATAATACTTTTGACAAAATGACAAATTTTGGGTAATGCCTCCTCACTAAAAATGTCATAAAATGTGATCAAAATGTCAGATATACCCTAAAATAGTACTTTTCAAAACTGCTACCTTTCCTGCAAAAAATAAGACCCCACACAGTTCCAATAGACTGCTATTAGCAAGAATTACAGCAAAGTATTGGTAAAGACACCAATTATGGAGATGGTAAGGAAGGCTATAAGGGGAGGAGGAGGCCTCTATCTGGGCACAGGGTCTTATGTTTCCCTGTGCTCAGAATATTAAATAAAAACGGTGCCAATGCCGCCTCTGTAAAACTAAAATAAAGAGTGATTAAAATGACACATGTACTCCAAAATGGTACCACTACGAATGTCAACTCTTCATGGAAAATATTTGCAATCACACAACATTGTTGGAATAAAAATAAAAAAGAATACAGCTCTCAAAAAGTAGCGATGCGCTAACAAGATTTTTTTAAATCAAAAATAGTTTTTTGACAGTTTAAAAGTAATAAACCATCAATTAAAGGACATAAATGAGGTATCACCATAATTGTGCCGACCTGAAGAATGAAAAGGTCATGTTATTGATAATGCACGGTGAACACCGTAAAAAAAATTGTAATAATAAGAATCCTGCCAAAATTACTGATTTTGGGTAATGCCTCCTCAATTAAAATGTCTTAAAATGTGATCAAAATGTCAGATATTCCCAAAATTAGTACTATTCAAAACCGCTACCTATCCTGCAGAAAACAAGACCCCACACAGTTCCAATAGATGGCTATTAGCAAGAATTACAGCAAAGAATTGGTAAAGACACCAATTATGGAGATGGTAAGGAAGGCTATAAGGGGAGGAGGAGGCCTCCATTTGGGCACAGGGTCTAATGTTTCCCTGTGCTCCGAATATTAAATAAAAACCGTGCCAATGCCGCCTCTGGAAAACTAACATAAAAAGTGATCAAAATGTCCCATGTACTCCAAAATGATACCACTAGGAATGTCAACTCTTCATGGAAAAAAATTGCCATCACACAACATTGTTGGTATAAAAAAAATAAAAATACAGCTCTCAAAAAGAAGCGATGAACTAACAAGATTTGTTTAATCAAAAATAGTTTTTATAGTGGAAAAGTAATAAACCATCAAATAAAGTACATAAATGAGGTATCGCCATAATCATACCGACCTGCAGAATAAAATGATCATGTTATTGATAATGCATGGTGAACACCGTAAAAAAAATAATAATACTTTTGACAAAATTACAAATTTTGGGTAATGCCTCCTCACTAAAAATTTCATAAAATGTGATCAAAATGTCAGATATACCCAAAAATAGTACTTTTCAAAACCGCTAGCTTTCCAGCAAAAAATAAGACCCCACACAGTTCCAATAGACTGGTATTAGTAAGAATTACAGCAAAGTATTGGTAAAGACACCAATTATTGAGATGGTAAGGAAGGCTATAAGGGGAGGAGGAGGCCTCCATTTGGGCACAGGGTCTTATGTTTCCCTGTGCTCAGAATATTAAATAAAAACCATGCCAATGGGCATGGCTCGGCACGCTGGAGCGAGGACGCTTTGTGTGAGAGCTCCGTCCTGACCGGTTTTAAAACAGGCCACCGGAACGGTTATGGGAGGCAGATCGCACAGCAAACAACAGAAAAAGGCTCCTAAAGGTCCCGGCAACCACCCAACCCGCATTACCCGCTTCTTTAAGTTGCTCCCATCTTCCCAGCAGCCGGAGAAGGAAGCGTGCCATTCCCCCACTGCTCTGCCGGCTCCGAGACACGTGACCTCCCCGATCTCAGCCCCTGCAGCTTCCGTAATGGCGGCGGCCACACACGCTGGAGATGGAGGACGGAGCCCTATTCTGCAGCCACCGGGAGCCGTGACACAGATGGAGGCACCCTCTGCACTACCATCGGTGCATCAAGTAAGCCTTGTCACCTTCCCCCCTGTGTCTAGTGACATTGCGCTGTGCATCGCAGACCAGCAACACCTTCTCCCTCCTGTGTCCCCTCAGCTCCCTGCTCCCTCAGTGTTGCCTGCATCAGAACGGAGACAGGGGCACAGACCTGAACCCTCATATACTGCTGCTCCCATGAAAAGTCTCCCCAGTGATCTGTCAGCGGACTCTGTGGTAACCCATGGCAACCATATCACTCGTCTCTCACTGAATGTTGCTCAGGCTGCACTGCCCTCCACTCCTGGGAGTCCCTGTGTAGCCTTAACCCCGCAGCAATCTGAAATGGACTACCCACCTCTGACTCCTCCAGAACCCCCAGCTGTTAATGAGCAATGGCAGACAGTAAAGCGTAAATCTAAGCCCAGGGCTACTCAGTCTCAGCACTATCAGGACAGCCCTACTTATCCCCCCCCCCCTGGACAGCCTTCCCTGACCCCAGTCCAGGGACCCCCTGCCAGGGATGTGACGGACTGGAAGGGTGAAATGGACTGTGATGCTTCTAACTTGTAAAGGGGGTCACAAGACTCCTCTGCAGACAGTGATGTTCCTGATTTCTGGGGTGACAGTCCACCTGCAAAGAAGAAATTATTTAAAACTCCATCAAAGTTGCACCACCTCAGAAGGCGCACTTCTGATTATTCCTCCTCGGACGGATCCCTCACTCCTAAGGGGGGCTCACCTGCTAAACACCCGGCACCTGTCAGGATTGCTGCTTCTCCCATTCCTAATGCTGGGCCATACATCACCCCTGCTTCCACCTTACCCTCGCCGGAGGCGGCGGTTAACACCCTCAAGAACCACCCGGAATTACAAGCCTTGCTGGCCCTGCTCCCGACTAAAGCTGATATGCAGGCGCTTGCCACAGATCTACGTTCTGCATGGACACAGGATCTCAAACCCGTGAAAACTGCAGTCGCGTCTCTTCAGGAAAGGGTGCATAGCCTTGAGGAACAACAGTCTGCTACGTCTTTACAGATACAAAAATTGCAGGAGATGACGGCGAACCTAACCATCCAAAATGCCCTTACAGTGGATCACATCGACGATATGGACAACAGAAACCGCAGGAACAACATTAGAATAAAAGGCCTGCCAGAGTCTGTGCTGCCCGCTGACTTACCTGCCACAATCCAGAGGCTGTTCAATGAAACCGTTCAGAAACCGGCGGATTCACCAATTGAATTGGATAGGGCTCATAGAGCTCTGAAAGCCAAAAATCCCGATCCCAAACGTCCAAGAGACGTGATCTGCAGGGTGCACCACTTCCTCCAGAAGGATGAGATTATGCGCAAAGCGCGACACCTTAAGAATATATCGTATAATGGGACTCAGATCAACCTGTACCCTGACCTCTCCTTGCGCACACTGCGCCCACGGGCCTCACTGAACCCGCTTCTTCAGATTCTACAAAATGCGCAGATTGTCTACAAATGGGGATTCCCCTTTTCACTAACAGCTAGACATGGGACGACTTCTGCCACCCTCAGATTTCCTCCTGACTTGCCAAAGTTTCTTGCCACATTCAAGCTCCCGCCGATGCAACTGCCGGAATGGGATCAGATGTTTGTTTTTCCACCTCAGAAGCCCCCTGCCGCTTCCTCTGCTGGACATTCCTCCTCACCCAGGCGACAGGGGAGGTCATCGAACCCGATGATTCCAAGACAGACACATGCTGCCTGATCTAGTTGGGACTTCTTACAATTGTCATCGTAGGATCTACAGTCTGGACTGCGAATGCATTGATTCCTGTTGTTCCCAGACCTTCATCCCCCTGGACAGTTACATGTGTCGCTGGGTTATATTTTCTTGTTTATTGCACATAGTGGATGCCGCCCCTCGGCCCATTTTTCTGTGGGTCTCTTAGTATTGTGGGGCCTCCCTGAATATCTGCCTCCTGTTATGTAGTTTTCATTCGGGTTCCCTACCCGTCCAGCTACTTCATAGCCTGTTTTCCATATGCGTCCACCACCCTGCGGGTTGGCTTGGGCTCTTTTAATTATTTAACGGTCATACTCAGTTCTGTATGATGTTGATTGTGTTTGTTTTTGCACACTCCATACTTTGGTGTGCCTTCTATGCTACCCGCCATAGTATAGACGTCGGGCTGGTTCCGACTAGTTCTCAGGTCCTTATGACCTATCCTCTTAGTCCCTGTATATCCGTGTCTGTACGGATATTGCTACCTCTTGCTGTCCTGTTCTTATTTTTCTTTGTCTCCCCTCTCTCCCACAGGCTACCTATTATCTCGTGGTCCTGGCCTCCCGGACTGATCATCCCCTCGGTCCTCCTCCTCCTGGGTGAGTTAATTGTAATTCCTCCACACACATATAATGGCTGACATTAATATCACGTCCCTTAACGTTAAGGGATTCAACATCCCCGAGAAAAGAGCGCAGACCCTGTATACACTACATAAACAGAGGACACATATAGTGGCCCTACAGGAAACCCACTTCAAAGAAGGTCATCTCCCCTCAGGCACTAATAGATATTACCCAACCTGGTTAAGTAGTGTAAATCCTGAATCCAGGACGAAGGGGGTCTCACTGCTTTTTCACAAGTCACTCCCACTCACAGTTCTTTCCTCCTCTATAGATCCGAATGCACGATTCATATTTGCAAATTGTTCCCTCTCTGACAGGACTATTACTGTAGCGTCGATATATGCCCCGAACCACGACCAGGTTTCTGATTAAAACCTTGGATGCCCTGGCTCGGTTTGCAACGGGGCCTGTGATACTATGTGGGGACTTTAATCTCCCCCTTTTTCCCCTCGGTGGACACCTCCTCGGGCCATTCCTACATATCACATAGTCGTCTGAGAGCCCTGAGACAGAAACTCCACTCCCTACAATTGCTAGATGTCTGGAGAACGCTGCACCCACAGGATAGAGACTATACTTTCTACTCCCACCCCAGGAATTCATACAGTAGGATTGACTATGTCTTTTGCTCTCATTCCCTTCTCCCTGCATTTCATTCAGCTGCGATAGGGATAATGACTGTCTCTGACCACGCCCCTGTCACCTGCTCCTTCTCGTTGCCCTCCTTTACCAAACCTAATGCCTCCTGGAGGCTTAATGAGTCCCTACTCCTAGACAAATTATGTCTGCTAGATCTCAAACAGACGATCTCGAACTTTCACAGGGATCACTTACATGACACCTCTTCCCCACTGATTAAATGGGAGGCACTCAAGTGTGCCCTCAGGGGCATCCTAGTGAGGCATGGGGTGAGGCTTAAAAGGGCGGCCTCGGAGAAACTCTCTGCGCTGCTCTTGAAACTATCGGCGCTCGAAACACAACATAAGCAGACGCAGCAAGACACTGTATACAGAGATCTGATTGGGGTTCGTCAGGAGCTTCTGTCCCTGTTAAATGCCAAACACCGTCACTACAAACAGATCACTGGTAAATTGTTCTATGAGTGGGGTGATAGATCGGGACGCCTCCTGGCTAATGCCTTACGTGAGAAGAAGTCTTCTCTATATATCCCTGCCATCCGTACTGGATCTCGCTCAGTCACTCACCTAACCCCGAGCATCCTGGAGGCGTTTCGTAGCTACTACACTACCCTCTATAATCTACCCAAGCCCCCGGGTCTACGATCTCCTAATGACACCACTTTACTCTCCTTGGTGCACTATATCTCCGACACGGCACTCCCCCAACTCCCCCCTGACGTACTTACCTTCATGGAGACTCCGTTCACTGCTGAAGAACTCGACCTCGCTATCGCCTCCTTACCGGCAGGCAAAAGCCCGGGGCCTGATGGCTACACGGCTAAATTCTATAAGGTACTCAGGAGTGAACTGACTTCTCCGATTCTATCTGCATTTAACGACATCTCAGACTCCACCGACATACCACAATCCTTCCTGAGAGCCTTCACCACAGTGATCCCCAAGGAGGGAAAGGACCCCCTTTTGTGCCCAAGCTATAGACCCATTTCCCTGATAAACTCAGACGCTAAACTATTCGCAAAATTAATAGCTAACAGGTTTTCTGGCCACATGAATTCCCTAGTCCATCCGGATCAGGTTGGCTTCATCCGGGGTAGGGAAGCAAGAGATAACACGCTTCATGCCTTCTCCACGATTCCTCATGCTCAAAATCAACGCCTGCCGTTGTTACTGCTGTCCTTAGACACTGAAAAGGCATTTGACCGGATGGACTGGGAGTTCATGTCTGCCACCCTTACTCAAATTGGTCTGGGTCCTGTAGCGAGACAACGTATCATGGCCCTATATAGATACCCCTTTGCACAGATACGCGTCAATGGTCAACTAGCCGCGCCGTTTGAGATTTGCAATGGTACTAGACAGGGATGCCCCCTCTCACCCCTTTTGTACGTTCTATGTATGGAACACTTGCTTAACGCGATCCGCAACATTCCTGACATCAGGGGGTTACCGCTGTCTCATGACCATTGCAAATGCTCGGCATTTGCGGATGATGTCCTCTTGTACATTTCATCCCCCCTCACATCCTTGCCCTCCCTTATGGCCTCTATAGACCTATTATCAAATTATAGCAATTATATGTTAAACTTGGCCAAAAGCGAGGCTCTGAATATTACCCTCGCTTCACAAGAGGTGTCCCTCCTCAAATCTCTGTACCCGTTTAAATGGCAATCAATAGCTTTAAAATACCTGGGCATACATGTCCCTTCTAACCTTGCAGACACCTTCAAGGTCAATTTTCCCCCTCTGCTGCAGACGCTACGTAATGACCTAACCAGGTGGGAGCGCAGGGACTTTTCCTGGCTGGGGCGGATAAATATCTTTAAGATGAACGTGCTACCTCGACTCCTCTACTTGTTTGCTGGGGTTCCTACGCACTTGCCTCGCTCTTTTTTCAGGGAACTCTCTGCGCTCCAGTCGGGTTTTGTGTGGGCACGCAAGAGGCCTCGTTTTGCTAGTAAACTACTATACAGACGCAAAACTGATGGGGGACTGGCGTTACCAGACTGCCTATTGTACTATCTGGCGGCCGTTCTAGTCCGTGTACTGGACAGCTTCCAGAACACTTCTAATAAGCTGTGGGTCAGAATTGAGGGGCGCTCTAGTGGAACGCCCCCTAGAAATTTATTATGGACAGTAAAGCCCCACTCTATCCTCCGCTCCGCTTCCACCTTACCTCCAGTGATGGACTCCATAGCTAAAACGTACTCGGCGTATTTAGGTTGCCACTCCCTGATAACACCAGACGGACCACTAACGCCCATCTTTGGGAATTCCGCCTTCCCCCCGGCCCTTTCCTCCACATCATTTCTATCTTTTCATAGACTGGAGGGTACCACTCTCTCCTCTGTCCTATCGCAGGATAGTCTGAGGTCTCTCCCGGACATCTTAGGCGATGCTCCCCACTCTATTCTACACTCCTTCCTGTACAACCAGTTACGACACTTCTACAACTCCAACAAAACCTCCCTCAATCTGCATAGACAGCTCACTACCTTTGAAAGCTTATGTGCCACCTCCAACACTGTTCCCCATGCTGTGAGCGTAGTATATTCACTGCTCTTACGCACGGGCTCCTCCGCTCCTTTGCCTTTCCGTACAGCATGGAAAAGGGAAATTGGTGGTGTGCTCTCGGATGCTGACTGGTGCAAAGCATTGACCCTCTGTCATAGATCTTCCATCTCCTGCAGGATACACGAGACTAATTATAAAAGAATATCCCGCTGGTATAGAGTTCCTGCTCTTCTCTCCCGTATTTACCCATCTGTCTCGGATTCTTGCTGGAGACGTGGACATCGGGGAGGAACTATGACGCATATATGGCTGTCCTGCCCTATGCTTGATGATTTTTGGGCCTCCGTCCTAGACACAATCCGCACACTCACCTCTCTAACCCTCCCAAGGGACCCGACTGTCATACTACTCTCGATCCTGCCACGAGACACAACTAAACTTACTTCCAAACTAACACATTTCCTACTACTATCCGCCAGATCAGTAATTCCCAGACTCTGGAAGTCCTCTATGGCCCCCACTCACAATCTTGGCTTAGGGAAGTATCGCACATCTGTAGAATGGAGGAGCTGCTGGTGGACTCCAGACGCCAATACACCAAATTTCATGAGGTTTGGGCCCCCTGACTGGCCTTTGTGTCCTCACCCGATTTTAGAACCCGGCACTTGAAAGACTCGAGGGGATGATTGATCGACGATTGGGGACTGACCCGGACAGGTATGTGCACCACGAGAGAACCTCACTATATGCCGCCTTCAGCCTGTGGTCCTAGCCACTCTCTTCTCTTGTCTTTCTTTTCTATTCTTCCCTCCCTCCTTTCCATTTCCACACACTTGATTCACTCTTTGACTTGCCTGCCCTTTCTTTTTCTTCCTCCTCTCCTTTCCCATGTCCCTTATGCTCCCCCTTTTTTTTTCTTCCCTACCTTCCCACCCCTTTTCCCTCCCTTCCTCCTTCTCCCTCCGTTCCCCTCTCCTCCTCAAAACCCCTACCACCTTCTTAGTCTCAGGTCGACTCACACTTGCCTCTGATCCACTTATATGTTGGTCTCATGACTACGAGTGGGTGTCGATCCAGCTAGCCCCGTTGGACTTCAGAGGTCATTTCTCACTTAGATAACAACTGTTTCTCATGCCTGTCTATTACCTCAGACCCGTGTAGTTTCAGCTTGATTGTATTTACTGTGGGAGCTCATTCCGGCTGTCATGGGACGATGTTGACACCTGTGACTATGTTTCGTGATTTACAATGTTGTAAGTACTTGTTCATACTGACGAGATGTTTCTTCTATTGCCCTGTTGTCATTGTTGTATATGATACTTAATGATTAGTGTTGAGCAGCATAGGCCATATTCGAATTCGCGAATATTTGCGAATATATGGACGAATATTCGTCATATATTCGCGAATATTCGCATATTCGTAATATTACCGTTTTATTTTCGCATATGCAAATATACGCGCATACGAAAAATAGCATAAGAGAAAATTCGCATATGTGAAAATTAGCATATGTACATTTTCGCATATGCGAAAATTCGCGCCCCAGTCTCACACAGTAGTATTAGAGCCTTCTTTACACCACATAAGCTGGAAGCAGAGAGGGATGATCACTGTGATGTGTACTGTGAAAAAAAAAAAACGAATATTCGTAATTACGAATATATAGTGCTATATTCGCGAATATTCGCAAATTCGCGAATATACGATATTCGTGAATAAAATTTGCATTGCGAATATTCGTGAGCAACACTATTAATGATAATAAAAAGATATTTTGGAAAAAAAAAAAAACATGCCAATGTCGCCTCTGTAAAACTAACAAAAAGGGATCAAGATGTCCCATGTACTCCAAAATGATACCACTAAGAAAGTCAACTCTTCATGGAAAAACTTTACCATCACACAACATTGTCGGTATAAAAATAAAAAAATATACAGCTCTCAAAAAAGAAGCGATTGTCACGATTCGGCTGGCTGGAGGTGGATCCTCTGTGCCAGAGAGGGATTGGCGTGGACCGTGTCGGTGTGCCGGTTCTAAGTTGCTACTGGTTTTCACCAGAGCCCGCCGCAAAGCGGGATGGTCTTGCAGCGGCGGTAGCAACCAGGTCGTATCCACCGGCAACGGCTCAACCTCTCTGACTGCTGAGATAAGCGCGGTACAAGGGAGTAGACAAGAGCAGGGTCAGACGTAGCAGAAGGTCAGGGCAGGCAGCAAGGATCGTAGTCAGGGGCAACGGCAGGAGGTCTGGAACACAGGCTAGGAACACACAAGGAAACGCTTTCACTGGCACAATGGCAACAAGATCCGGCAAGGAAGTGCAGGGGAAGTGAGGTATAAATAGGGAAGTGCACAGGTGAAGGTACTGATAAAAACCCATGAGCCAATCAGTGGCGCACCGGCCCTTTAAATCGCAAAGACCCGGCGCACGTGCACCCTAGGGAGCGGGGCCATGCGCGCCGGGACAGCACAGACGGGGAACGAGTCTGGTAAGTGGGTCGGGATGCGCAACGCGAGCGGGCGCGTCCCACATCGCGAATCGCATCTTGGCTGAGTACATTATCGCAGCGCACCCGGTCAGTAGGTTTGACCGGGGCGCTGCGATCAGGAGAATGCTGTGAGCGCTCCGGGGAGGAGCGGGGACCCGGAGCGCTCGGCGTAACAGTACCCCCCCCCTTGGGTCTCCCCCTCTTTTTAGAACCTGAGAATTTGAGGATAAGGTTCTTGTCAAGGATGTTGTCCTCGGGTTCCCAGGACCTCTCCTCTGGGCCGCAATTCTCCCAATCTACAAGAAAATTTTTATTTACCTCTGACTGTCTTGGATGCCAGAATTTCTTTCACCGAGAAGATGTCCGAGGACCCGGAAACAGGAGTAGGAGCAACAACCTTGGGAGAGAAGCGGTTAAGGATGAGTGGTTTAAGGAGAGAGACATGAAAAGCATTGGGAATACGGAGAGAAGGAGGAAGAAGGAGTTTGTAGGAGACAGGGTTGATTTGGCTTTTGATTTTAAAAGGACCAAGATAACGTGGTCCCAGTTTATAACTGGGGACACGAAAGCGGACATACTTGGCGGAGAGCCATACTTTGTCTCCGGGAGAAAAAACAGGGGGAATTCTTTTTTTTTTATCAGCATGTCTCTTCATCCGGGATGAGGCCTGTAGGAGAGAATTTTGAGTCTCTTTCCAGATGGTGGAGAAGTCCCGAGTCACCTCATCAACAGCGGGCAAACCAGAAGGCATGGGAGTGGGAAGGGGGGGAAGAGGGTGACGGCCGTACACCACAAAAAATGGGGATTTAGCGGAAGACTCAGACACTCTGAAATTGTACGAGAATTCGGCCCATGGTAGAAGATCGGCCCAGTCATCCTGGCGGGAGGAAACAAAATGTCGCAAATAGTCACCAAGAACCTGATTAATTCTTTCCACTTGTCCATTGAATTGGGGATGATAAGAAGACAAGAAGTTTAACTTGATTTTAAGTTGATTACAGAGGGCCCTCCAGAATTTCGACACAAATTGAACGCCTCTATCCGAGACGATATGCGTAGGAAGCCCGTGAAGGCGAAAAGATAAGATAAACTGAAGATAAGAGAGATTCTTGTGATCAGTGTATATGATAACTGGGTATTTGGATTCCTCCAGCAGGTGCCTCCATTCTTCAAGCACCAATTTTATGGCCAGTAGTTCTCGATCACCAATGGAGTAGTTTTTCTCCGCCGGAGAGAAGGTCCTAGAAAAGAAACCACAAGTAACAGCATGTCCGGAAGAATTTTTCTGTAGGAGTACCGCTCCAGCTCCCACCGAAGAGGCGTCTACCTCCAGCGAGAAGGGCCTAGATGGATCAGGTCTGGAGAGTACGGGAGCAGAAGAAAATGCAGTTTTGAGATGATTGAACGCCTCTTCCGCTTGAGGAGGCCAAGACTTAGGGTTGGCGTTTTTCTTGGTTAGGGCCACGATTGGGGCCACAATAGTGGAAAAATGCAGAATAAATTGTCTGTAATAATTGGCAAACCCCAAGAAACGTTGGATAGCACGGAGTCCGGAGGGGCGTGGCCAATCCAATACGGCTGATAGTTTGTCCGGGTCCATTTGGAGTCCCTGGCCAGAGACTAAGTATCCTAGGAAGAGAAGAGATTGACATTCAAAGAGACATTTTTCCATTTTGGCATATAATTGATTGTCCCGAAGTCTCTGAAGAACCATGCGGACCTGCCGGTGGTGTTCTTCTAGGTTAGAAGAAAAAATCAAAATATCGTCCAGGTAAACCACAACACAGGTATATAGAAGATCACGAAAAATTTCATTTACAAAGTCTTGGAAGACGGCAGGGGCGTTGCAAAGCCCAGAGGGCATAACCAGATATTCAAAGTGTCCATCTCTGGTGTTAAACGCGGTCTTCCACTCGTCCCCTTCCCTGATGCGGATGAGATTGTATGCACCTCTTAAGTCCAACTTGGTAAAGATGTTGGCGCCACGTAGGCGGTCAAAGAGTTCCGAGATAAGAGGTAGGGGATAGCGTTTTTTTACAGTGATTTTATTAAGTCCGCGGTAATCAATGCAAGGACGTAAGGAGCCATCTTTTTTGGAAACGAAGAAAAACCCAGCTCCGGCAGGGGAGGAAGACTTGCGGATAAACCCCCTTTTTAAATTCTCTTGGATGTACTCCGACATGGCTTGTGTTTCCGGAGCGGACAGAGGATAGATTCTGCCCCGGGGTGGAGTAGTACCAGGGAGGAGGTCAATAGGACAGTCATAAGGCCTGTGAGGAGGCAAAGTTTCTGCTTGTTTTTTGCAAAAAACATCAGCATAGTCCAGATAGGCTCGTCCAATCGAGGGTTGGAGAATGGCGTTGAAGCCACGGTAGTCCAAGAAGAATTTCCGAAGTGCAGTTAGAGAGGACCAGAAATTCAATCTTTTTGTGATGGGGTCCAATGCACATTAAGAGGGGTTACGTGCGGTAACGCACAGTACAGTCCAATCTTTCATTATTAACAGAGGCGATGTAGAGGGGTCTGGCAAGACTGGTCACCGGGATGTTGAACCTGTTGACGAAAGAGGGCAAAATAAAATCAGTGGCGCACCGGCCCTTTAAATCGCAAAGACCTGGCGCGCGCGCACCCTAGGGAGCGGGGCCGCGCGCGCCGGGACAGCACAGACGGGGAACGAGTCTGGTAAGCGGTCGCGCATCGCGAATCGCATCCCGGCTGAGTACATTATCGCAGCGCACCCGGTCAGTAGGTCTGACCGGGGCGCTGCGAACAGGAGAACGCTGTGAGCGCTCCGGGGAGGAGCGGGGACCCGGAGCGCTCGGCGTAACAGCGATGCACTAACAAGATATGTTTAATCAAAAATAGTTTTATAGTGGAAAAGTAATAAACCATCAAATAAAGTACATAAATGAGGTATCGCCATAATTGTACCGACCTGCAGAATAAAATGATCATGTTATTGATAATGCATGGTGAACACCGTAAAAAATAATAATAATACTTTTGACAAAATTACAAATTTTGGGTAATGCCTCCTCACTAAAAATTTCATAAAATGTGATCAAAATGTCAGATATACCCCAAAATAGTACTTTTCAAAACGGCTACCTTGCCTGCAAAAAATAAGACCCCACACAGTTCCAATAGACTGCTATTAGCAAGAATTACAGCAAAGTATTGGTAAAGACACCAATTATGGAGATGGTAAGAAAGGCTATAAGGGGAGGAGGAGGCCTCTATTTGGGCACAGGGTCTTATGTTTCCCTGTGCTCAGAATATTAAATAAAAACCATGCCAATGTCGCCTCTGTAAAACTAACAAAAAGGGATCAAGATGTCCCATGTACTCCAAAATGGTACCACTAGGAAAGTCAACTCTTCATGGAAAAAATTTACCATCACACAACATTGTCGGTATAAAAATAAAAAAATATACAGCTCTCAAAAAAGAAGCGATGCACTAACAAGATGTGTTTAATCAAAAATAGTTTTATAGTGTAAAAGTAATACACCATCAAATAAAGGACATAAATGAGGTATCACCATAATTGTGCCGACCTGACGAATTAAAAGATCATGTTATTGATAATGCACGGTGAACACCGTAAAAAAATAATCATAATAATATTGCCAAAATGACTGATTTTGGGTAATGCCTCCTCAATTAACCCCTTAAGGACGCAGGACGTAAATGTACGTCCTGGTGAGGTGGTACTTAACGCACCAGGACGTACATTTACGTCCTAAGCATAACCGCGGGCATCGGAGCGATGCCCGTGTCATGCGCGGCTGATCCCGGCTGCTGATTGCAGCCAGGGACCCGCCGGCAACGTCCGCCATTAACCCCTCAGGTGCCGGGATCAATACAGATCCCGGCATCTGCGGCAGTTCGCGATTAAAATGAACGATCGGATCGCCCGCAGCGCTGCTGCGGGGATCCGATCATTCATAACGCCGCACGGAGGTCCCCTCTCCTTCCTCCGTGCGGCTCCCGGCGTCTCCTGCTCTGGTCTGTGATCGAGCAGACCAGAGCAGGAGATGACCGATAATACTGATCTGTTCTATGTCCTATACATAGAACAGATCAGTATTAGCAATCATGGTATTGCTATGAATAGTCCCCTATGGGGACTATTCAAGTGTAAAAAAAAATGTAAAAAAATGTAAAAGTAAAAGTAAAAAAAAAGTGAAAAATCCCCTCCCCCAATAAAAAAGTAGAACGTCCGTTTTTTCCTATTTTACCCCCAAAAAGCGTAAAAAACATTTTTTATAGACATATTTGGTATCGCCGCGTGTGTAAATGTCCGGACTATTAAAATAAAATGTTAATGATCCCGTACGGTGAACGGCGTGAACGAAAAAATTTTTAAAAAGTCCAAAATTCCTACTTTTTTAATACATTTTATTAAAAAAAAATTATAAAAAATGTATTAAAAGTTTTTTATATGCAAATGTGGTATCAAAAAAAAGTACAGATCATGGCGCAAAAAATGAGCCCCCTTACCGCCGCTTATACGGAAAAATAAAAAAGTTATAGGTCATCAAAATAAAGGGATTATAAACGTACTAATTTGGTTAAAAAGTTTGTGATTTTTTTTAAGCACAACAATAATATAAAAGTATATAATAATGGGTATAATTTTAATCGTATTGACCCTCAGAATAAAGAACACACGTCATTTTTACCATAAATTGTACAGCGTGAAAACAAAACCTTCCAAAATTAGCAAAATTGCGTTTTTCGTTTTAATTTCCCCACAAAAATAGTGTTTTTTGGTTGCGCCATACATTTTATGATATAATGAGTGATGTCATTACAAAGGAAAACTGGTCGCGCAAAAAACAAGCCCTCATACTAGTCTGTGGATGGAAATATAAAAGAGTTATGAGTTTTAGAAGGCGAGGAGGAAAAAATGAAAACGTAAAAATTAAATTGTCTGAGTCCTTAAGGCCAAAATGGGCTGAGTCCTTAAGGGGTTAAAATGTCATAAAATGTGATCAAAATGTCAGATATTCCCAAAATTTGTACTATTCAAAACCGCTACCTATCCTGCAGAAAACAAGACCCCACACAGTTCCAATAGATGGCTATTAGCAAGAATTAAAGCAAAGAATTGGTAAAGACACCAATTATGGAGATGGTAAGGAAGGCTCTAAGGGGAGGAGGAGGCCTCTATCTGGGCACAGGGTCTTATGTTTCCCTTTGCACCGAATATTAAATAAAAACCGTGCCAATGCCGTCTCTGGAAAACTAACATAAAAAGTGATCAAAATGTCCCATGTACTCCAAAATGATACCACTAGGAATGTCAACTCTTCATGGAAAAATTTTTCCATCACACAGCATTGTTGGTATAAAAATTAAAAAACTACAGCTCTCAAAAAGAACTAACAAGATTTGTTTAATCAAAAATAGTTTTTATAGTGGAAAAGTAATAAACCATCAAATAAAGTACATAAATGAGGTATCGCCATAATCGTACCGACCTGCAGAATAAAATGATCATGTTATTGATAATGCATGGTGAACACCGTAAAAAATAATAATAATACTTTTGACAAAATTGGAGATTTTCCTAGTCCTTATGAAGGAAAATATGGATTTTATTAAAGACAGGAGGCGAACATTTTGCAACTCTTCTTTACTACTTTAAATGATAGCAGCAAGATATAACAATAAAGTTTATAGAAAAAAAACGTTACATATGCAAATGAAGTGTATTATGCAGTCAATGAGAGGCTAGCACAGGTGATATGAGGCAAGGTAACATACAATACCTCCTCTTCTTTGATGCAAAACATTATAATATAACAACATAAGTAAAAGACACTAAAGATCCATAAGAGTTTGTTGGAATGAAGAAACAATGTATGAATAAATAAAACATATTCAACGAGAATAATCTTTATAAGTCTGAGAAGGTTGTGGATAACAGTCCTGAAGAAGGATAAACAGCAGTAAACTTCATGAGAAACTGGAAACAGGTCCTATAAGATGTGGAATGGATGAATATCCTGTTGACACGAAGATTCTTGACAATCCGTGAGTTATAATAAAAAGATAGAGACAGAAAAACAACAATAATTATAAAGGGATGGGACAAAGAGAGGGAAAATGTTCGCCTCCTGTCTTAAATAAAATCCATATTTTCCTTCATAAGGACTAGGAAAATCTCCAATTTTATTACAAGACTGGAGGCTCCATTTTGCAAGTTTAAAGCTCAAATAATAATAATAATAATAATAATAAACTTGACCAGATTAAACAATAAAACATGCAGAAATGAACAACATTAAATAATACTCATAGAAACATGAGGGTCTGGTCTGAAATAGAAGGTCTTAAACGTTGATTCCGAAGTCCAATTAGCAGCTTTAAGGATATCCGACAAGGATACCCCTGATTGTTTTAGTTTTGTGGACATGGCTCCTCTGGAGGAGTGGGCTTTAAAGATAGAAATGTCAACTCCTGCCGATTGCATAATCTGTTTCATCCATCTGGCTAAAGAAGGAGATGACACAGGACGGTAGGGTTTACAGAAAGAAATGAGTAATTGAGTGTCAGCACGGTTACGAACAGATTGAGTTCTCTGTTCATAAGCCTGAAGGCAGGAAACTACGCAGAGGTTTTTCTGGTGAGGAAAAGAGGGATAAAATACTGAATAAAGAGAAGTTTTTGTATGTCTGTGAATAGAAAAACGAACACCGTCAGGTAAGTATTGCCTATGAGAAATATCAAGGGCTCTGACGTCCGAAATTTGTTTAAGAGAAATTAGGCAGAGTAAGGCAGTGAGTTTCAAAGATAGGGATTTCAAGGAAAGGGAATGATTATCCCCTAAGGAAATGATATACTGTAAGAGAATATTGACATCCCAAGTTGAATGGTATCTGGGTAAAGGTGGACATCTGAATTTTATGCCTTTGAGTAATTTACAAATTAATGGATGTTTACCCACAGAAAGGGAATTAATAGGAGCGTGGTAAAAGGAAATAGCAGATCTGTAAACGTTTATAGTACGGTAGGCCTTACCCAAATCAAAAGATGAAGCTAAAAAATTTATAATATGATTTAAAGGTGCATGTATGGGATCCAAATCCCGTTGCATGCACCAACTAGTCCAAATTTTCCAGGCTGATCTGTAAGCAGATCCGGTACCTGGAGCCCAGGCGCTTGAGAGGATTTCTCTAGACGAGTTAGAAAGTTCGCAACCCGGGACTGTTGACCTGAAACACACCAGGCTATCAAAGGAAGATTGTTGGAGGTTATGAGAGGATGAGGGTTCCCTGCCGGATCCTGAAGGAGAAAAGGATGGCAAGGAAGTAGGCGAGGGAAATCGATAAGCATTTCTAGAATCTGAGGGAACCAAGACTGTGTTGGCCATTGAGGGGTAACGAGAATTACTGTTGATTTTTGAGATTTGATGAGAAGGAGAACCCTCGGAATCAGAATAAAAGGAGGGAATGCATAGAGGATCTCCGAAGGCCAATATTGGAGAAGGGCATCTATGCCTTCTGCTTCCGGATCGGGGCGCCAGCTGTAAAAGCGATGAACCTGACGATTCAGTCGTGATGCAAAGAGATCTAGATGAATAGGGCCCCAAAGAGAATTGATGCGAGAGAATATTTGAGGGTCCAATTGCCAATCGCTGGAATCCGCTAGGAAGCGGGAATTCCAGTCCGCAATTATGTTGGAAAGACCTGGTAAGTATTCTGCTTTGATAATGATGTCCCTGTGAAGACAGTAATGCCATAGGTCTTTGGCAATGTTGGCTAGGTGAAAAGATTTTGTACCACCAAGCTTGTTGATATATTGTACTGCGGAGATATTGTCCATTCGTAGAAGAATGCAACAATCTGATCTGTTCTTCGCAAAACTCTTGAGAGCGAAGAAACCCGCCAGTAATTCCAAGCAGTTGATGTGGAAGAGTGATTCCTCTGGGGACCACTTTCCTCCTGTCGACGAGGAACCGCAACGGGCTCCCCAACCTGAACGTCTGGCATCCGATTCTATGATCAGATCTGGAACGGAATTGAATATAGTTTTTCTGTTCCAATCCTGAAGGTGTCCTAGCCACCACAGAAGTTCTTCAGTGGTATCTGCAGTAAGAGCTATTTCGTCCGAGTAACCCAAGCCGTTCCGAAGGTGTTGGGCTTTCAGCCTTTGAAGAGCTCGATAATGAAGCGGAGCTGGGAAAATCGCTTGAATCGAAGCAGAAAGAAGACCCACTACACGAGCTATCGAACGAAGAGAGACTGTTTGCTTGTTCAGGATGGAATGAATCTCCCTTCGAATGGCTTTCATCCTCCTGGGGGGAAGACTGAGTTGGGCAGATTGAGTATTTATTAGAAATCCCAAAAATTCTACCTCTTTGGATGGGGAAAGGATGGATTTTTCTGTGTTGATAATAAAACCCAGATTGGAGAGGAGGGACACAGTCCATTGAATGTGGAGCCGCATTAGGGATAGGGATTGAGCCATGAGGAGGATATCGTCCAGATAAATAATCAGACGGACACCTTGGGCTCTTAGAATTGCTATAACTGGTTTGAGCAGTTTTGTAAAACACCATGGGCCGAGGATAGGCCGAATGGTAGGCAGGTGAATTGCCATTTTTGATCCTTCCATAAAAATTGGAGGTAAGGTTGAGATTCAAGATGCATGGGAACCGTAAGGTATGCATCTTTGAGATCTATTTTCGCTAACCAATCGTGTGGTAACAGCAGATCTCTCAAAAGATGGATGCCCTCCATCTTGAAATGTTGATAGAGTACATAGTTGTTTAGGGTCTTTAAATTTATAACAGGTCTGTACCCTCCGTCCTTCTTTTTTACTAGAAAAAGATTGCTCAGGAAACCGTGAGAATGCATGGGTACCTGGATGATTGCCTTTTTGGAGCTTAGTTCTATGATCTCTGACTCTATGAGTGATCTGTTTTCCTCTGAAAAATGAATTGGATGAGGAGTTAAAATCTGAGGAGGAGGTTGGACAAACTGTATCTGATAACCCAGGACTTTGTTTAGAATCCACGGGTCGGATGTTATTATGGCCCAGGTATGGAAAAAATACGCAATTCTGCCTCCTAATGGAAGTGGGGAAGAAAATATCGGATAAAGACTTACCAGTGTTGGGTCGAGATCTGGGATATCCGCGATGTCCTCTGGCTCTCCACGGTCTTCCTCTTGTTGGAAAGAATGGACTGGATTGATAGGTGGAGGTAGGGTTCTGGAATCTGTCTGTTCTTGGGGTGGCACGTGTATATTGTCTCTCTTGAGACTGGCGGCTGGGAAAATTGCCCCTTCTTTTCCCAGCCCTGGGAAAAACCCGAGGTTGAAAAACCTTCTTAAGGGATGTTTGGGCCTTATCAAGTGATGAAAATAATGCTACATATTTATTTATTTCTTTAATAAACGTATCTCCAAAAAGAAGGCCATCAGTGGAGGATTCAGGTTTAGTTGTAGCTAGGTTGATCAACTGAGGGTCCAATTTTAATAGAATGGACCTTTTGCGTTCAGTGCAGATGGTAGTATTAATGCCACCAAACATACACAGGGCCCTTTGGGCCCATCCTTTGAGGACCTCTAAGTTCACTGGGTTGCCAGAGGAACTAGCCTCTTCAGTGAGGTCCAAAATTTTTGTTAAGGGACCTAGAAGGTCTAAAAACCTGTCTTGGATTGTCTTGAAGGAACGGTCTATACCCTTTTTGGGATTTTTTCCCGATTTGTTTAGGTATTTAATCAGTGGAGGGTCAATTTAAGGGGTAATGGATAATTTCTTTGGGATATTAGGTCTAGGGCATTCTGCTCGTAATCTGTTACGAGTGGCTCTATCGATAGGTTTCCTGACCCATAAAGTTAAAAATTGGGTCACCTGGGGGTGAGGATCCCATTCTCCAGAACGTGGATGCTTAAGCAGACTTGGATCAAAATACTGGATTCCCGCACTGTCCATAATGACTGCTTTAGGGTCCTCAATAGTCACAGTAGGTTCCTCATTATCAGATATGTCCTCATATTCAGAGTCTGAGGCATATTCCGAAATCTCACCTTCCTCAGATGAGGATTGGTCAGGGGAAGTGTTATAAGAGTCCGGTTTCTCTCTACGGGATACTCTTTTAACCCGGTTATCATGTTTCTCCTCCCGGGTGGAGGGTATGGGATGCGATTTTTTAGCATCAGTATGCCTGCTTTTGGAAACAGCAGAAGTTTGAACCTGGTCCTTAATCACTTTAGGTTTTTATATGATTTAGAAGGACCGGTAGTAGGCATGGGCCATTTATGGGTGGCCTTCCCAGACTTTCCCCATCCCCTGGCTAAAGTTGAGTCCTCCGCGGACCAAAAATGATCCGACGGGGTAGAAGGGCCAGCCTTGGGGAGTTGTTGATATTTGTCATGGGACATGAATAAAGCCATGGATTGGGCCACAATCTCTGGTATACTGGCCATTGCATTCCGGACTGATAAGTCCACCATAGACTGCATGGAGCTGTTATCCATAGGTTGAGTATTAGTGGACTGCATGTCTGTAGCAGTTTGTTCATTGGCCATAATTGCAATATATTTATGAGGAAAAATTTATAATAAACTGGCCAAATGGGCAGAGGGAAAAAACTATAATTAATGTAAGACAACCTGCACTGGAGTAAGTGTGGTGAATTTATGACAGAAATTGGTTATAATGAATACCAAAATATGCCAGTAGGTTTCACTACAGGGTAAGCAATGAACAGGGGATAGAATATGGCCAAGAAAAGCACTTGCAGGAGAGGAAATGCAGCGGCCGTCTCTGAGGGAGTGAAACTCTGACTGACAGAAGACGCTGGTAGTTCGTTCATGGAGCGGGGGAGAATACCACAGAGCGGGAGAAACCAAAGAGCGCAAAGCTGAGGACCAGCTCGCGTAGTATCGCGAGAAGTCCGGCAGAGCCGAGACCAGCGATACTGAAGGGAGAGAGATGAGGTATGTATATGGAGGGGACAAATAACCGAAGGGGTACGTGGAAAAACCCAGGGTGAATAAACTCTGAGGAGAAAGATATATAACTGTATGTTTATAACAAAAAATAAAACAATGAATGAACGGCAGCGGTGACAAATATATATAAGGAAACTATATAAGGGTGACAACTGAGAAATATGAAGATAATGTATATGAAATATGATAATAATATATATATGCTAGAGTAAAATGTGAGATATACTTAACTTCTGACCGGAGCAGCAAAGAAGAGGAGGTATTGTATGTTACCTTGCCTCATATCACCTGTGCTAGCCTCTCATTGGCTGCATAATACACTTCATTTGCATATGTAACGTTTTTTTTCTATAAACTTTATTGTTATATCTTGCTGCTATCATTTAAAGTAGTAAAGAAGAGTTGCAAAATGGAGCCTCCAGTCTTGTAATAAAATTACAAATTTTGGGTAATGCCTCCTCACTAAAAATTTCATAAAATGTGATCAAAATGTCAGATATACCCAAAAATAGTACTTTTCAAAACCGCTACCTTTCCAGCAAAAAATAAGACCCCACATAGTTCCAATAGACTGGTATTAGCAAGAATTACAGCAAAGTATTGGTAAAGACACCAATTATGGAGATGGTAAGGAAGGCTATAAGGGGAGGAGGAGGCCTCTATTTGGGCACAGGGTCTTATGTTTCCCTGTGCTCAGAATATTAAATAAAAACCATGCCAATGTCGCCTCTGTAAAACTAACAAAAAGGGATCAAGATGTCCCACGTACTCCAAAATGATACCACTAGGAAAGTCAACTCTTCATGGAAAAAATTTACCCTCACACAACATTGTCGGTATAAAAATAAAAAAATATACAGCTCTCAAAAAGAAGCGATGCACTAACAAGATGTGTTTAATCAAAAATTGTTTTTTGATATTGTAAAAGTAATAAACCATCAAATAAAGTACATTCATGAGGTATCGCCATAATCGACCGACCTGCAGAATTAAATTATCATGTTATTGATAATGCACGGTGAACACTGTAAAAATGATAATAATACACTTCCCAAAATTACTGATTTTGGGTAATGCCTCCTCACAAAAAATGTCATGAAATGTGATCAAAATGTCAGATATACCCAAAATAAGTACTATTCAAAACCGCTACCTACCCTGCAGAAAACAAGATCCCACACAGTTCCAATAGATGGCTATTAGAAAGAATTACAGCAAAGAATTGGTAAAGACAACAATTATGGAGATGGAAAGGAAGGCTATGAGGGGAGGAGGAGGCCTCCATTTGGGCACAGGTTGTTATGTTTCCCTGTGTTCAAAATATTAAATAAAAACCAGCGGCGTCTCCTCCCCGCTTTGTCACTTGTTTTCTCCCGCACTATCCACAGGTACTGGTGTGGTGGATAGTGCGGGAGATGCTGATTAAAATGAGCCCTACCTTGTCCGGATCTGCCTGTCCTTTTAATCAGCATCTCCCACACAATCCACCACACCAGTACCTGTGGATCGTGCGGGAGACAAGTGAGTTTTACTTTTCATTTTCCCTCCCTCATCATTCCCCCTTTCCCTGCATTTTATAGTTTTGTTTATTTTCCTTACCTGTCTGTGCTTCGGCAGGTCAGGTAAGGCGGAGGGTCTTGCGGGGTCAGTGAAGCAGATGAGTTACGTCCTATGCTGGCTTCTCTGTGCGACATCACTTCATTTCCTGTAGTCGCCGCCGAAAAGTGACATCCGTGATGCCGCACAGAGAAGCCGGGAGAGGACGTAGCTCATCTGCTTCACTGACCCCGCAGCCCGCAAGACAGCCGAAGCACAGACAAGTAAGGAAAGAGGAAGAGTGGTCTTCAACCTGCGGACCTCCAGATGTTGCAAAACTACAACTCCCAGCATGCCCGGACAGCAGTTGGCTGTCCGGGCATGCTGGGAGTTGTAGTTTTGCAACATCTGGAGGTCCGCAGGTTGAAGACCACTGGATGCCATAGGAGGAACATGATGGGGGGATGATGAGACAGGGGGAAATGATGAGGGGGGGGGGGTATGATGGGGGGATGACACAGGGGGAAATTATGAGGGGGGATGAGACAGGGGGAAATGATGAGGGGGGGATGAGACAAGGGGACATGATGAGGGGGCGGATGAGGGGGGAATGATGAGGGACCTGATGAGACAGGGTGGGGCGATGATGAGGGGGGAATGATGGGGGGACATAATGAGACTGGGTGGGGGATGATTTGGAGGGGAATGATGGGGGGACATGATGAGACAGGGTGGGGGGGATGATGAGGGGGGCATGATGAGGGACATGATGAGACAGGGTGGGGGGATGATGAGGGGGGAATGATGGGGGACATGATGAGACAGGGGGAAATGATGGTGGGGGGAGGCACTAAATGCTTAATGTATGTATGGCTAATGGTGGTCTATGACAGGAGGAAATGATGAGACATGGGAAGATGATGAGACATGGGGGGTGGCGATGAGAGAGGTAAATGTGGCACAGGGACTGATAAAAGGGAAGGAATGATGTGGCACTGGAGGGGACGGGACCAAACTGAGGTGCAGAAGAAAACAAAGTTGGGGGGATGATGTGACATTTAGTCCAAGTCATTTATTTTACATTTTATTTTTTTTAACTTAAATTTCCCTGTTAAAATGGGGGTGCTTGCTGTACGCCAGTGCGTGTTATACACCGATAATTACGGTAGTTTTTTTTATATTGTAAAAGTAATAAACCATTAAATAAAGTACATATATCAGGTATCGCCATAATCGTACCGACCTGCAGAATGAAATTATCATGTTATTGATAATGCACATTGAACACCGTAAAAATTATAATAATACTCTTGCCAAAATTACTGATTTGGGGTAATACCTCCTCACTAAAAAGTTCATGAAATGTGATCAAAATGTCAGATATACCCAAAATAACTACTATTCAAACGTTACCTATCCTGCAAAAAACAAGACCCCACATAGTTCCAATATACTGCTATTAGCAAGAATTACAGCAAAGTATTGGTAAAGACACCAATTATGGAGACGGAAAGAAGGCAATAAGGGCAGGAGGAGGCCTCCATTTGAGCACAGGATCTTATGTTTCCCTGTATTCAAAATATTAATTAAAAACCGTGCCAATGCCGCCTCTGTAAAACTAAAATAAAAAGTGACCAAAATGTCCCATGTTCTCCAAAATGGTACCACTACGAATGTCAACTCTTCATGAAAAATATTTGCAATCACACAACATTGTCGGTATAAAAAAAAAGTAAATACAGCTCTCAAAAAGTAGCGATGCACTAACAAGATTTGTTTAATCAAATATAGTTTTTATAGTGTAAAAGTAATAAATCATCAAACAAAGTACATGAATGAGGAAACGCCATAATCGTACCGACCTGCAGAATGAAATTATCATGTTATTGATAATGCACGTTGAACACCTTAAAAATGATAATAATACTCTTGCCAAAATTACTGATTTGGGGTAATACCTCCTCACTAAAAATTTCATGAAATGTGATCAAAATGTCAGATATACCCAAAATAAATACTATTCAAATGTTACCTATCCTGCAAAAAACAAGACCCCACACAGTTCCAATATACTGCTATTAGCAAGAATTACAGCAAAGTATTGGTAAAGACACCAATTATGGAGACAGAAAGGAAGGCTATAAGGGCAGGAGTAGGCCTCTATCTGGGCACAGGGTCTTATGTTTCCCTGTGTTCAAAATATTAAATAAAAACCGTGCCAATGCCGCCTCTGTAAAACTAAAATAAAAAGTGACCAAAATGTCCCATGTTCTCCAAAATAGTACCACTACGAATGTCAACTGTTCATGAAAAATATTTGCAATCACACAACATTGTCGGTATAAAAATATTTATATATATACAGCTCTCAAAAAGTAGCGATGCACTAACAAGATTTTTTTTAAATCAAAATTTTTTTTTGATAGTGTAAAAGTAATAAACCATCAAATAAAGGACATAAATGAGGTATCACCATAATTGTGACTAGTCTCCCTGTCCCAGCTGCTAAAAATTAGTGTTGAGCGGCATAGGCCATATTCGAATTCGCGAATATTCGCGAATATATGGACGAATATTCGTCATATATTCGCGAATATTCGCATATTCGTTATATTCCCGTTTTATTTTCGCATATGCGAACATTCGCGTATGCGAAAACTATCATATGTGCATATTAGCATATACAAAATTTACATACGCGAAAATTCGCATATGTGAAAATTCGCATGTGCTAATTTTCGCATATGCTAATTTTCGCATATGCGAATTTTCGCGCGCCAGTCTCACACAGTAGTATTAGAGCCTTCTTTACACCACACAAGCTGGAAGCAGAGAGGGATGATCACTGTGATGTGTACTGTGAAAAAAAAAAAAAAAAAAAAAAAAAAAAAAGAATATTCGTAATTACGAATATATAGCGCTATATTCGCGAAATTCGCGAATTCGCGAATATGCGATATTCGCGAATAATATTCGAATTGCGAATATTCGTGAGCAACACTACTAAAAATCACCCACAGCATGATGCTGCCACCACCATGCTTTACTGTAGGGATGGTATTGAGCAGGTGATGAGCAGTGTCTCGTCTCCTCCAGACATGATGCTTAGCATTGAGATCAAAATTTAAATAGTGGATTTATCAGACCAGAGTCTTGTTTCTTACATAAACACTAATTCTATATAACATCTAGTAGGTAAGTATCAAAATAATGCCCCCTTGCTATTCACCCAACGCATTTCTGTTCGATCCCATTTTTATTTTGTTGGTGACAGTACCACTTTTTTGACACATACCCATTTAAATATTTGGTGTAGTTTTAATTATATAGAAGAAAGGCTTTATGGCACCTTTCTTTTGCTTTTCACAAGTCTTGGCTCGTAAGGTGAACTATTGGTTTACGTATAACCTTATCTATTTAAGTAATTATTGTTCTTGCAGTTTGAGAGTACTTTAGGTGCTTTTCTGCAAACTTCAGACTTGATATCCTGTGTCCTTTACAGAGGAGAGGCTTTTATCTGGCCACTCTGCCATACTGTATCTTCACACTACGTAATTCCTGCAGAATTCCGTGAGCGGAATTCCGTGGACGAAATTACGTCCACGAACATAAACATCAGTGTGAATGGGTTTCCGCGAGACCCGTTCACACTGCGGAATTTAGGACAATTCTGCCGCTGAAATTGTTCCGCGCAAAGAAAGAACATGTTCATTCTTTGCGCAGAAATCCACGAACACTGCATAGCCGTCAATGGTGACGGTGCAGTGCCGCACGGTCCTACCGCTGAAGTATTTTGGCGGCGGCCGCGATAATGGAATCTTCGCTCGCGGAATTCTGCGAGCGGAGATTCCCTTCACAATCCGTAGTGTGAACATACCCAGAAGGTCCAGATTGGTGGAGTGCTTCAGTAATGGTTGACCTTTTGGAAGTTTCTCCCATCTGCACACAGGATCTTTGGAGCTCAGCCAGAGTGACAGTTCATGGTCACCTCTCTTACCAAGGCTCTTCTTCCTAGGTTACTTAGTTTGGGGGCTGTCCATTTCTATAAAAAGTCCTCGTTTTTCTGGTCCATGTAGGCCCATGTTGGTGTATTCCTATGTGCTTAATAAAACCACATAAGTCTTATTGCTGAGAGGTTTTCAGCATACAGTAACCCCCCGACCTACGATGGCCCCGACATATGATAAAATCGACATACGATGGCCTCTCAGAGGCCATCGCATGTCGATGTCAGCATCGACATACGATGCTTTTATATGTCGGGGCCATCGCATTAACTGCTATCCGACAGCGCAAAATGCTTAAGCTGCTGTCGGATAGCAGTTTAAGCATCCCTGGCAGGTTCGCTTACCTATTCCCGCTGCTCCGGGTCCACTTCGCGATCCTCCGGTGTCTTGCGCATCTTCTCCAGGGTCCGGGCCTTGCTTTCCGGCGTCGTTATTACGTCACTACGCACGCCGCACCGGCGCCGCAGAGTAATAACGTCACCAGAAAGCGAGGCCCGGACCCTGCAGAAGATGCGCAAGACACCGGAGGATCGCGAAGAAGACACCGGAGCAGCGGGACAGCATCAGGAGCCCCTGGAACAGCAGCGGGAGCGGTGAGGACCTGGTGCGGAGCGGCGGGGACAGGTAAGTACAGCTTCCTATACTTTACATTGCACGGATCCCTCAACATACGATGGATTCGACAAACGATGGGTCGTTTGGAACGAATTACCATCGTATGTTGAGGGACCACTGTATTTTCTTTACATTTACATTGCCTGGAATGGACTGTGTCGGATGTCATGCACCCTCTACAGCAGTCATTTTGAAGCTGGATCTCCATGTTGAAAGATAAATGCTTATGTTTATATGCATTTGTGTTGTGCCAGACAAATTTGGTTCTTGCTGTCCTGCTGACTCCATGTAATGATGATTAAAATTAAAGTCTCATGCAATTGTCGGTATTAAGTTTCTTGTTGTTCCAATTTATATCAAGTACTTATGCACTTGTATTATAAATCTAATCTGTTTTTTTTTTTTTTTATACATCCAGGTATAATAACTCTTAAGTCATAGGCATGTATTTCTGTGTTTGTTACTCAATTGGTTTCATAACTTGCTAGAGTCTATTATGTAAGCCAGCTACATAGTTGTGATATTACAGAAACCATAAAACCATAAAACGTTTCATTTCAAAGAGTTTATGGGAAACAGGCATTCAGAAACAAAGAAGAATGGAATGTTAGAGGACAATGATTTCTATGAATAAAACAGAACGAATTGCTAATCAGATGATCTACATAACTGGAGATCATTACCTTTAATAGTTACAGGCATCCTTATGACTATTTAGTCAGTGAAAATTATATATATATGTATATATATATATATATATATACATATATATGTATAAATATATATATATTTTTTACCTTTATCGCAAAACACCTATTATGTTAATAATGTCTGTTCTGTTTTTTTATACTATGTTTAAAAATTTTACTACACCAATGAATCCTTGCAGATGCAGCAGACCTTTATGGTTTCATAAATCTACACCTACTGTGGATTTCACCTTAGCAAAATTAATGATTTATCTCCGAAAGTTAGATGCCAAGTATATCATATTTAATCACATCTGCTTCATTTAAGTTAAAAATTATACTACATTGAGTCATAGCTGTTACTAGGGACACCATATAATGACCCATCTAATCGCAAGTTAAAAGCAATTCCTCCTTTTTAAATGTCAACCTATGCTCATGTAGTGCTCATTTGTGAAACACCACAGTGAGTAAGATTGGTGCATGTGGCTCAGTGGTGTTGTTTGTCCGTGCAGGGTACCGGATGAACAAAGCATTTATTTTTGAACTGATACCCCAGGTGACCACTACTTCCAACTGCATATATGTTCTCAGGATACATGTACAGTGGAATAAAATGTGAAGCAGGAAGTAACAAGCTAGCCTCAATTGGGGTTGTGTCCCAGCATCTTGTAAGCAGGGCCGGCCTTAGGTGTTCAGACGCCCTGTGCGAGCTAACCTTGTGGCGCCCCCCCCCCCTATTACCCCATAAACATACACAAAGAGGATAAAATCTTTGTAACAAATAGTTTTTGTTAAGTGCTAGTGCAAAAAAGTACAATAATAAATACCTGGATTGACTGGTAACAATCATGTATATCAAACACATTAAATACAGAGATAATATATGTGCAAATGCAATAATAACTGGCAACATTAGTAGACAAAGTCAGACCACCCCTTAATGTTCTTATTACTCAGTCCCCTGTCACTCATGATCAGACCATCTCCCCCTTCACCCCTTAATCAGACCCTCCCCCCTTCACCAGTCCCCCTTAATCAGACTCAGACCCCCCCTCCCCCCCTCCACCAGTCCACTTCTCTTTCCCCATTAATCAGACCCTCTCTCTTTATTCCATAATTAGATGGACGGACCCTGCCCCCTTCACATATTCTATGTCCTGTTTAAAAAATAAATAAATTAAAAAGCACAAAATAAAACAATTATTTAGAACAGCCAGGTACTTCCTTTTGAAGGCTGCCGCTCTGCTCCCTGGAATCAGCTTGTAGAGCACCGGCCACCGCCTTCACACTGCACACAGGGATCCTTCTGAGGCTCTCTGTGAAGGCGTGCGCAGCACTTGGACGCTGCCCGTGCCCCCATGCTCCTCCTCCACGCTCCAGACCTTGCTTTCTCCTTCAAAGCAGCTGCAGCCAGCAGCTCACTTCTCCCCATCTTCGGCCGGCCTGGTACACTGCGAGCTGTGTCGGCCACCCGGCGCCCCTGTTGCTATGGTGCCCTGTGCGGCCGCACAGCTCGCACACCCCAAAGGCCGGCCCTGCTTGTAAGCAACAGGAATGTCAGAAGAAATTGCTGTTAAAAATCCAATCAGTTCTTACTGAGTACTCCTCCAAAACTCCAAACTAGAAAATTTCCATCATACTGTTACTGATTAAATCCGGTATACTAAGACCAATATGATCAATAATACCAGTATACGAGAAGGAATATTATCCCCATACATATCCCATCATAGTGTTACTGACCAAATCCTGTATACTGAGACTAATATTACCCATAAATACCAGTATCTACCCCCCCCACCACCACCACCAATTAATCATTTAGTGGTAGATATGAGTGATTACAGTGTAGTAACATTAGGTGACTCACAGGTAACATTGGCTCTACAGTGATTACAGTGCAGTTACATTAGGTGACTCACAGGTAACATTGGTAATATTAGCAGCTGGCTCCGTAGGTAGTTTTATAAGCCCCTATCCCCTGTAGGTAATTTTATCAGCCATCCTCTGTAGGTAAAATTACCAGCACCCCCATGGGTAATATTATCAGCCCCTCCTCCTGTAGGTAACATTATCAGCCCCTCCCCATAGATAATATTCTCTATCCCCCCCAACCACCAGCCCCACCATAGAAAATATTAGCAGATTAGCAGTCTATGTGCCAACTAGAGATGAGCAAACTTTAGAAAATTTGATTCGGCCGATTCGCCGAATGTTCCGAAAAAATTTAGTTTGGTCTGAATTTATTCGCGGCAAATCGCTATTAAAAACAGCTATTTCTGGCCTACATAGAGGCTCAATAGGGGTGTAGAACACTTTTGACTGCTACTGCCGGCGTCTCCAGGAACCCTTGTTCCACTACCTCCCGGGAAGGTAGGCTGCCACAAAGCAGGTGGCCTCCCCTGAGCATGTTTGACTCCAGAATTTCCACTTCTGCCACCATGCTGACTGCCAACCATGCTACCACCTTGCTGGCTCAACTGCTGCCTCACGGGCAACCTGCAACCCTCTTCTGATGATGATGAAGCCCCTTCTGCACCCGGCTCCCAATTGCGATCGTCTTCATCATCATCAACAACAAGTGTCTGCACGTCACTGATGTCCTCTTAAGGTTCCTCAACAGTGTCTGCTTCAGGACCCTGAATGCTGGCAACACCACCTCCAACGTCACTCTCCTCATCACTACTTGCCCGCCTAGCGGAGGAAGCAGCGCATGTCTCCTCCACTTCTTGGCTGGGCAGTAGCTGCTGACTGTCCTCTATTAGATCGTCCTCACTGAATAGTGGAGCTGAACCCACAGCATAATATACTTCTGAAGGGGAGGGAACAGCATAGGACAGAAGCAATGGGAGGCAGGGACTGCTCCCGGGCCATGCCAACTGAGGGTTATGTCTGAGGAATCCACCGACTGTTGACTGGGGGTATCAGATGTCACTTGTGATGAAATGGATGACCGTGTTAACCAATCGATGACAGCAGATGAGTTGCTAGTCAATACACGACCGCTAGCTGATACCGAGAGATCAGGCCTCTGGCTGCGACTCCTGCTGCCACTCCTGTTTCCACTCTCCCCAAGTCTGCTGTGACCTCTGCCTGCGCCTGATGAATTTAGGCCTCTGCCACTCCTCTGTGCATGTCCTGGCACTTCTCTGCCTGACATACTTAGTGCATATATGAGGGGAGTACAATACGCTTCACTACGCTTAAAACAGTATTTGTCTAGAACAGCAGCAGGTGTGTACTTTTGGCTGGCCTTTTACCTACCTAATGTGGGAATGTACATTTAGATGTACGTATGTGTTATGCACTTATGTGGGCAGAAAAATGCGCTACAGTACGCTTAAAAAAGTATTTGTGCACAACACCAGCAGTACACACCAGTGCTGCAGCACACAGTCACTGCGTACTACACCCAAAATTGCACTTTCTCTCTCAATCTCACTCCCTTCCCTATCAGTGCTTCTAGGCAGGACTTGTGCTGGAGCTGAATCACTGCAGTTCTGTGCAACACACTGCTCTCTGTAATAGAACGCTGTAGACGGTGACTGGGAGGTAAATCGCTGCAGTAAGAATGTTTTTCTGTGAAACACACACAACTCTCTGTCCCTCTCTCTGTGCAACAGAATGCTGACTTGACTAGGAGGTGAATCGCTGCTGGATAAAGCTTTTCTGTGCAAAACACTGTGCGGTCTGTCCCTATCTATCTCTCTGCAGTGAAAGGCTGAAGGGATGGCTGCAATATGGCTGCCGATTATATAGGGCTGTGACATCACAGGGGTGGCTGGTTGCTGATAAGTTGCATCCTGCATGTGATTCAGGTTCATCCCGCCTACCCTTGTTCCCGCCTTCCCAGGATTCCTTGTCCAATTTCCTCACATGTGGATCTGCCATTTTAGATGCCCTGGAGCCTGGACCGCACTAAATGGAATATAATGAAGCGATTGGTGCGATAGAATTGCATTTGTTGTGAATCACATTTTTCCTGAAATTCGTAAGGTATTCGGATTCATCAGATTCAATTCGCTCATTCCTAGTGCCAACATTTAACAAACAAAAAAATTTGCCTCTGCTCTGCTCTACTTCTTTGCTCTGTGCTCCGGCACATGATAATGATGTCACACATGTACTGGAGCGCATAGTAAGGGAGGTTTTGCCTCCTGTATAAGGCTTCTTTCACACTGCCGTTTGAACACAGAAACGGGAGAAGAACGGGAGAAAAAATACATCATGCAACATCTTTTTCTCTCGCTAACGCCTGACGAACCCCATAATAGTAAATGGGATCTGTTGGGCCCCATTGTTGTGCTCCGTCCGGATAACAGATGTTATAGGCATAAAACAAAAACTAACGCTTACAGCTGTTTTCCGTCAGTGTAAGAGGGGCCTAACAAGGGGGCCACAAGAGTGATTCACAGGGTGAGCTTTGGTCTGTAAAACTGCTGTGTGCCGCCTTTAACTATAAGCATTACATGAAGATGTATTTTTAGTTAATTGCCCCTCAGACCTGATGGCTCAGCCCATCAGGCAAATGCCCAGTGTGCCCTGGGGCCAGTCTAGTCCTACCCAGCTGCCTGATTATCTCCTGTCCAGATCCAATATTGCCTGAGTCCCCACAGTTTACCATTTCCTGGTAATGTCTTGGCATGCAGCCAGTCATCATTGTCTTAGAAAAGTAACCCCTGTGGCCTGGTATCTTTGGGCAGGCATTACCCTTATGTTGAAATATTACAAGAAATCCCTGAAGAACAGGGACCCAGGCAACACTGAAAGGTCATTTGCAGGAGGTTGAACAGGTGCTTATACTTTATTTTCCTTTTTAAGCCAATCTTATCCATTTTAAAATGTTTTTCTTTTGCTGGTCACCCCTTTAAAGCAACACACAGAAAGAATCAGTAAACTCTGGATATTGTTTGACGTGGGAACTGGGCTTGCAGGTTTTGATCAAAAGGTACACTAACAACCTGTTAGCTTTTGAAATTATGCTGAGAAGTGATTAGATAATCGTACAAGTTGTACATGTGCGGCTATGTTTCTATTTGTGAGTTACAATAAAAATTGCTATGAATCAATAGATCATAGGTTAAAGAGGTTTGGGGCTGCAAAAAGAACACATACTTAACTACCTCACTCCCTTTGGCATACCCCTGTGAAGTGTTCTGGTTCCCCGTGGAACACTCTTGCTGCTACTTCAGCCAATCACTGCCTAAGGTGGGACATCATAACCAGTGATTGGCCGATGACCGCACAAGACGAGTTTGTCTCAGAAGTAACAGCTAGAGATTTTAGCGGGGGGGCTGGAAGACTTCACAGGGGGAGCCTAGAGGGAGTGAGGTAGGTAAGTATGTGTTCTCTGTCACTGCAGCCCCAGCACAAAAAAAAATTATTGAAATCAGACAGCAGCAGAAATGTCAGTAGTTTTATATTGACATCTTACTGTTTTGTTGTGGCAGGTGTCAGAACCTATAGGGTTAAAAGGTTCTGACAGGTTCTTTGTTGTTTTTTGTTGCTGGGTTACTCCCAGCTTTCTGGACTGGTCAGCTGACCTTGATTGGAGCATCTGTTCTGGCGCCATATAAGCTGGCAGTTTACTCCCATTCTGAGCCTGCTAAAGAGTTCTGTTTGTCTCCTAGCTAGCTTTATACTGTATCTGTGATATCTGGCATTTTGACCATTTGGCTCTGCTCTCTGACTCTTCTTTCTGGTATTAGCGTTTTTGTACTTTGTGCTCTCCTGGTTTAGACTCGGCTCTCTGACTAAGTTTTTGTGTGTGTGCGTGTTTAGGTTTGTTTTCTGTTAGTTGTGTGCCTCCAGCCTTTCACGACCTTATGTCAGTTTTGTAGTTTATTGTTTTGACCTTTTGACTGTCCCTCACTTATTTAGGAAGGGACCGTCACGTGGTTACAGACCTGTCATCTATGGCAAGTACGTAAATAGGCAGGAACAGTGGAGTAGGCAAGAATAGTGTGCACTCCTTCCCTGCCCATACGTGACCGTAGGAGTGTTAAGAAAACTAACACTTTTTTGATTTGCCGCTCGTTCGCAGTTTTTTGATTTGCCGCTCGTTCTCTAAGGTGGAAAAACGATAGATAGGTGTAGCTGTTATTAGTTGTCTTTCCCTCCACCACTAAGCCGGTATAGCTGACACAGGAGTATGGCAGAAGGTGTAAGCCATACTCTCCACCAAGCGTTCTTCGGGACGCCATTTGTTAATTTAGTATGTTTTGTGAAATGTCCAGGGAATAAAATTATTTCAAGGGACATAAGGGTTGTTTTGATTTGTATGTTTGTTTATGACTGCCTCTCCTTCCCCCCACCCAGAGTCACCCATGGGGAGTCCACGCCAAAAAAGAAAGATAGAAAAGAAGTACATCAGGTATGGCATTGCGGGTGGTATCTTTGAACTGTAAAGGATTGAATTCCCCGATCAAGAGATCTAAGGTATGGAGCGAGGCGGTAGAACTTAAAGCAGATATAATGTGTCTGCAAGAGACACACTTAGCAATAAAAGATACTTTTAGGTTAAACCACAAAATGTTCCCTGTAATTTATCAGGCCCCAGCACCAAGCAAGAAAGGAGGGGTGGCATTAATTATTAGTAAGTCGATACAACTAATAGACCCAGTGGTAGATATCGATAAGGAAGGAAGATATGTATCCCTCAGGTGCAAGATCGGAGGGACCTACTATGTATTTATTGGATTATATGCTCCAAATCGTCACCAAAACCGATTTCTGAATATGGTCCTACGCAGAACTCCTTTTTTAGTTAGCGACAGAGTTGTGATTATGGGGGACTTTAACCAAACCATTTGGCCCTCAGTAGATTCATCATCTAAAGTAATAGGTAAAGAACCGACACCAGTATCAAAAACCATTTCAAAGTATGAATTATTTGACATTTGGAGGATTCAACATCCTACGGAAAAAGACTTTACATTTTATTCACACGTGCATAAAGTATATACACGCATAGACTTTTTTCTTATTAATAGATCACTCTTAGACTCAGTAGTAGTATCCGAAATAAAAACAATAACATGGTCTGATCATGCCCCAATTATCTTGGAATTAAAAGGCCCTGGCTTAGTTACTCCAGACAGACAATGGCGGGCTAGCTCTTATATTGTCAATAAAGAAGAATGTAAAAAATCCCTGGCTTCTTTTATTGATACATTCTTTGAAATAAATACAGGATCAGTTAACTCTGTCTCTATGCTCTGGTGTGCGTTTAAAGCAGCACTCAGAGGACAAATTATAAGTTTAACAGCTCATTATAAAAAAGAAGATAGAGCTAAGAGAAGAGCGTTAACGACTGAGTTGGCAGATCTTCATAGAAGGAACAAAATTTTATTTAATAATTCCATAGCAACCCGCATATCAAGTATCACTGCCGATTTACATAATATGGATTTATATAAACTAAACAGAGCTCTAATGAACAAGAAAACAGATACATATTACTTAGCTAACAGACCAGGGAGATATTTAGCTAGACAAACAAAAATTAATAAAAAAAGGGGGAAAATTACATATATTACGCTACAAAATAATATTAGAATCTTTGACCCCAAAAGCATAGCCAATGCTTTCGCAGATTACTACGAGCAATTATACAATTTGAATAATAACTTAGAAACTACTCAACCCACCCCTGAAATAATAAAACACTTTTTATCTAAAATACCCTTACCACAACTTTCAGATGATCAAAAGTTGAGTTTAGAAGCTCCATTCCAACTAGAGGAAGTGTCCCAACAAATACATAAATTAAAACTAGCTAAATCCCCAGGGCCGGATGGTTTAATAGGCGAAATTTACAAAACACAAGCAATAAGGCTAGCACCAGTGGTTACGGAGCTCTGTAATGAAATTTTTAATAAAGGTATAGTGCTGAAAGAGATGCTGGAGGCCCAGATTATATTAATCCCAAAAGAGGGGAAAGATCCCACGATCACATCCAATTTTAGACCCATATCGCTGCTGAATGAAGATATAAAAATATACGCTAAATTATTAGCAGCGAGATTGAGTCCACTATTACCAGAATTGATTCATGTAGATCAAGTGGGTTTTGTTAAAGGTAGACAATCATCAGATGGGACCCGTCGCATGCTGGACCTCATGGACTGGGTGGGCCGCGGTCGGATGCCTTCTCTCCTGCTGGGTCTGGACGCGGAGAAGGCATTCGACCGCATTCATTGGGGCTATCTGTGTTCGGTAATGGAGAGATTTGGATTGTCATCAGCGGTTATTGGGGCAATCATGGCCTTGTACACTGTTCCCAGTGCAAGGGTGCGAACAGAGGGGGCAACCTCTAGAACCTTCTTTATTTCTAACGGTACAAGGCAGGGTTGCCCCCTGTCTCCCCTGCTTTTTGTTCTAGCAATAGAACCACTGGCGGAGCAAATGAGAAGGTCGGGTGACATACGAGGTATCCCAGTAGGTACAGGCACTGGAGACTACCGAATAAGTCTTTTTGCAGACGATATACTGATTTCATGTATTGACCCACTGAAATCCTTAAAATCAATAGTAAGGATATTAGAGGAGTTTAGTAAAGTAAGTTTTTATAAACTTAATATAACAAAATCAGTGGCCCTTATGCTTAATATTGATAAAGTAACTAAAAGGTGCTTGGGGGAAAACTATTCATTCATGTGGACAGAGGAAAACATAACTTATTTAGGCATAAAATTAGGGACTACGCTACAGCATACGGGGAAACTAAATGTGGATTCACTGATACTCCAAATGAAGCTGGATGTGGCAACTTATTCCAGACTGCCGATTTCATGGTTGGGGAGGGTGTCAATAGTTAAAATGATGCTGCTGCCTAAGATTTTATACATCTTTCGCAATATGCCAATTAAAATACCAAATAAGTCAATTAAAATCCTTCAGCAAATAATATTAAACTATATTTGGAAAAACAAGAAACCAAGAACCTCTGCTCAAATACTATATCGTCCAATCAAAGAAGGGGGACTAGGCTGCCCAAACCTTTTAAAATATTATTACGCTTCCCTCTTAACCCAGGTTCAGAGATTATGGCATAATGAAGTGGGGATGCACTGGGTAGGCTTGGAAACTGAGCTGTTGGGGGGAGTGCCCCCTGGGTTAGTATTGTGGATATCAGCTTTATTAAATAAGAAAATGGGAGGGGATGTTGCGACGATTGTCGCGGGTTTGGAAGCATGGCGGTACGCGTTGCAACATCAAATCCTAAACCCATGCGTATTGGAGAATGTTCCACTGGCGGTAGTCCAGTTCCTTATACCAACAACAGATTTTGCTGCCTGGATGAAAAAGGGTATTTTAACACTGGGAGACATTGTAGGGGATACAGGACTGCTGCCATTTGAACATATCAATAAAAAATTTGAAATCCCTCCAAAAGACTTTTTTAAGTATTTGCAGCTGCGACATTGTGTCTCCTCTTTTGATTGGAGAATTGAAGTAAAGTCAAGATATAACGAGTATTTTTTTAATAATAAGGGGGGTAGAGGTGGGATATCTAGATCATATAAAGCTTTACAACAAACAGAGCCCAAAATAATGAATTTTCAGGTCAAATGGGAAATTGACCTAGGGTTTTCTATCTCTGAAGAAACATGGTCGGGTATCTTTACTATCCCAGTCAAGTTTTCACATTGTCTCTCCCATTTGGAGTCATCACGCAAGTTACTATATAGGTGGTACCTGACCCCGGTTAAAATGGCTAAATTCAATATAAAGAACTCTTCGGTTTGTTGGCGGTGTAAACTAGGGGTGGGTACATTAAAACATATTTGGTGGGATTGCCCACATATAAAAAGGTTTTGGGACGAGATATATGGTTTACTGAAGCTATTGTGGGGTGAAACTATGGATATTACCTGGGGGCCAGGAATGGCGTTATTATCATTGGGCTTGATTCACCTTCAACTGAAATATTCAGTGATAGCCTTCCATGTACTGGTCACAACAAGGGAGGCAATAGCCAGTTGTTGGAATAGCCAAACTCTTCCAAATATAATTTCCATTGTTAGAACATTGAAACAAATATGTATTATGGAGAAATTAAGATTAAATAGGATTATAAAGGTTAAGTCAAAAGACAAATGGCAGGAGATATGGGAAATTTTTGAAACCCAATTAAATAAGTTGATGTGAACCTCCCTAAATATTAGGGGTGAACTCTGGGTGTGAGTGGATGAGTGGTTAAGGGAGGCGGAAGGATGGTTAGGCGAGAGGGGTGAGAGAAAGCGAGAGATTGTAGGATGTTGTTAAGTAGAGGTTTGGTTGTTTTGAGTTTTATTTATGTATATGTGTGATAATTGTATTTTGAAAATAACAATAATAAAATATTACAACACCAGAAAACTAAGAAAAGGAAGTCATATTGGTTGTCACCTTTGAATTACTTTTTAGAAACTGACATTTTGTCAGAATTTTCTATCAATAACACAGTGACCTGATTCAAGGATGAAAATCAATATGCCTGCACTGCATATTGTCAAACATGTAAAATGCCTCAAAACAGAAAAATACCAATATGAAGGCACAAACTGCAAATGCACTTTTGTTTTTTGTTTTTAAGCTTCTGAGGCAGAATGATTCACGAATACCAGTGCTGGCAACTCTATAGTGTTTTATCAATGTGTGTAAATTTATTATAAAAGTTATATTTCAATAAAGTAAAATCACAAATAACAGCAGGCAGAAATAATGGTCACAGTTACATTTACTACTTAAAAGTGGGTATTGATTTGTACAATGGTTCAACTATCTTTTTTATCTAAAAAAAAAAAAAAAGGAGCATGAACCAAAGTGCATGGAGAATATTACAAAAAAAGGAGGGGGGTAAGAAGAAAGGGTAACCCATTAGAGATTTTGATTCGCCTCCTAAAGATTAGTTTTAAGGTTTTGCTTAACCACTTAAGGACCTAGGGCGTATGGATACGCCTTGACGTCCTGGTACTTAACCCCTTAAGGACCCAGCCCAAATATACCTTAAGGACCCGGCCATTTTTTGAACATCTGACCACTGTCACTTTAAACATTAATAACTCTGGGATGCTTTTACCTTTCATTCTGATTCCGAGATTGTTTTTTCGTGACATATTCTACTTTATGTTAGTGGTAAAATTTTGTCGATACTTGCATCATTTCTTGGTGAAAAATTCCAAAATTTGATGAAAAAATTGAAAATTTTGCATTTTTTTTAACTTTGAAGCTCACTGCTTGTAAGGAAAATGGATATTCCAAATAAATTATACATTGATTCACATATACAATATGTCTACTTTATGTTTGCATCATAAAATTGACGTGTTTTTACTTTTGGAAGACATCAGAGGGCTTCAAAGTTCAGCAGCAATTTTCCAATTTTTCACAAAATTTTCAAAATCGGAATTTTTCAGGGACCAGTTCAGTTTTGAAGTGGATTTGAAGGGCCTTCATATTATAAATACCCCACAAATGACCCCATTATAAAAACTGCACCCCTCAAAGTATTCAAAAGTGTGTTAACCCTTTAGGTGTTTCACAGGAATAGCAGCAAAGTGAAGGAGAAAATTCAAAATCTTCATTTTTTACACTCGCATGTTCTTGTAGACCCAGTTTTTGAATTTTTACAAGGGGTAATAGATGAAAAATCCCCCCAAAATTTGTAACCCAATTTCTCTCGAGTAAGGAAATACCTCATATGTGTATGTCAAGTGTTCGGCGGGCGCACTAGAGGGCTCAGAAGGGAAGGAGCGACAATAGGATTTTGGAGAGGGAATTTTGCTGAAATGGTTTTTGGGGGGCATGTCACATTTAGGAAGCCCCTATGGTGCCAGAACAGCAGAAAACCCCAACATGGCATACCATTTTGGAAACTAGACCCCTCAAGGCACGTAACAAGTGGTCCAGTGAGCCTTAACACCCCACAGGTGTTTGACAACTTTTCGTTAAAGTCGGATGTGTAAATGAAAAAAAAATTTTTTCACTAAAGTGCAGTTTTTCCCCCAAATTTACCATTTTTACAAAGGGTAATGGGAGAAAATGCCCCCCCAAATTTGTAACCCCATCTCTTCTGAGTATGGAAATACCCCATGTTAGGATGTAAAATGCTTTGCGGGCAAACTACAATGCTCAGAAGAGAAGGAGTCACATTTGGCTTTTTGAAAGCAACTTTTGCTGAAATGGTTTTTTGGGGGCATGTCGCATTTAGGAAGCCCCTGTGGTGCCAGAACAGCAAAAAATACCCACATGGCATACTATTTTGGAAACTACACCCCTCAAGGAACGTAACAAGGGGTCCGCTGAGCCTTAACACCCCACAGGTGTTTGACGACTTTTCGTTAAAGTTGGATGTGTAAATGAAATTTTTTTTTTTTTTTACTAAAATGCAGTTTTTCCCCAAAATTTTACATTTTTACAAGGGGTAATAGGAGAAAATGACCCCCAAAATGTGTAACCCCATTTCTTCTGAGTATGGAAATACCCCATGTTAGGACGTAAAATGCTCTGCTGGCGAACTACAATGCTCAGAAGAGGAGGAGCGCCATTGAGCTTTTGGAAAGAGAATTAGTTTGGAATGGTAGTCAGGGGCCATGTGCGTTTACAAAGCTCCCCGTGGTGCCAGAACAGTGGAACCCCCCACATGTGACCCCATTTTGGAAACTACACCCCTCACAGAATTTAATAAGGGGTGCAGTGAGTATTTACACGCCACAGAACTTTGGAACAGTGGGCTGTGCAAATGAAAAAGTTTATTTTTCATTTTTACGGACCACTGTTCCAAAAATCTGTCAGACCTCTGTGGGGCGTAAATTCTCAATGTACCCCTTATTACATTACGTGAGGGGTGTAGTTTCCAAAATGGGGTCACATGTGTCGGGGGTCCATTGTTCTGGCACTATGGGGGCTTTGTAAACACATGTGGCCTTCAATTCCGGACAAATTTTCTCTACAAAATCCCAATGGCGCTCCTTCTCTTCTGAGCATTGTAGTTCGCCCGCAAAGCACTTTAAATTCACATATGGGGTATGTTCTTACTCAGAAGAGATGGGTTTACAAATTTGGGGGGGCTTTTTTCCTATTTCCCGATATGAAAATGAAAAATTTAGGGTAACACCAGCATTTTAGTGAAAAAATATAATTTTTTTCATTTTCCCATCCAACTTTAATGAAAATTCGTCAAACACCTGTGGGGTGTTCAGGCTCACTATACCCCTTGTCACGTTCGGTGAGGGGTGTAGTTTCCAAAATGGGGTCACATGTGGGTATTTTTTTTTTTTTTTGCGTTTGTCAGAACCGCTGTAAAATCAGCCACCCCTGTGCAAATCACCAATTTAGGCCTCAAATGTACATGGTGCACTCTCACTCCTGAGCCTTGTTGTGTGCCTGCAGAGCATTTTACGCCCACATCTGGGGTATTTCCGTACTCAGGAGAAATTGCGTTACAAATTTTGGGGGTCTTTTTTTCCTTTTACCGCTTGTGGAAATAAAAAGTATGGGGCAACACCAGCATGTTAGTGTAAAAAAAAATAATAAATTTACACTAACAGGCTGGTGTAGCCCCCAACTTTTCCTTTTCACAAGCGGTAAAAGGAAAAAAAGCCCCCCAAAATTTGTAGTGTAATTTCTCCCGAGTACGGAGATACCCCATATGTGGCCCTAAACTGTTTCCTTGAAATACGACAGGGCTCTGAAGTAAGAGAGCACCATGCGCATTTGAGGACTAAATTAGGGATTGCATAGGGGTGGACATAGGGGTATTCTACGCCAGTGATTCCCAAACAGGGTGCCTCCAGCTGTTGCTAAACTCCCAGCATGCCTGGACAGTCAGTGGCTGTCCAGAAATGCTGGGAGTTGTTGTTTTGCAACAGCTGGAGGCTCCGTTTTGGAAACCCTGCCGTACAAGACGTTTTAAATTGTTTATTGGGGGGGGGGGGGGGGGGCAGTGTAAGGGGTATATATGTAGTGTTTTATCCTTTATTATGTGTTAGTGTAGTGTAGTGTTTTTAGGGTACATTCACACTGGCGGGTTACGGTGAATTTCCCGCTAGGAGTTTGCACTGCGGCAAAAAATTTGCCGCAGCCCAAACTTGAAGCAGGAAATTTGCTGTATACCCGCCCGTGTGAATGTACCCTGTACATTCACATGGGGGGGCAAACCTCCAGCTGTTTCAAAACTTCAACTCCCAGCATGTACTGACAGACTGTGCATGCTGGGAGTTGTAGTTTTGCAACAGCTGGAGGCACACTGGTTGGAAAACCTTCAGTTAGGTTCTGTTACCTAACTCAATATTTTCCAACCAGTGTGCCTCCAGCTGTTGCAAAACTACAACTCCCAGCATGTACTAATCACCGAAGGGCATGCTGGGAGATGTAGTTATGCAATAGCTGGAGGGATCGCAACTACAACTCCCAGCATGCCAAGACAGCTGTTTGCTTTCTGGGCATGCTGGGAATTGCAGTTTTGCAACATCTGGAGAGCTACAGTTTTTAGACCAGTGCACAGTGATCTCCAAACTGTGGACCTCCAGATGTTGCAAAACTACAACTCCCAGCATGCCCAGACAACAAACAGCTATGTGGGCATGCTAGGAGTTGTAGTTTTGCAACATCTGGAGGGATATAGTTTAGAGACCACTGTATAGTGGTCTCAAACTGCAGCCCTCCAGCTGTTGCAAAACTACATATTCCAGCATGCCCAAACAGCTGTCTGGGCATGCTGGGAGTTGTAGTTTTGCAACATCTGGAGGGCTACAGTTAGAGACCACGGTCTCAGACTGTAGCCCTCCAGATCTACTTACCGGCTTCCGTAGGATCCGGCAGCCGTCCTCTTCAGACGCACGTGACGCCGCCCGCCGATCAACGACGCCGCAGCCTCCGGATGGGTAAGTGGACGTCGGCGCCCGGTCCCCTTCGGTTCCCCGTTCTGCCCCGCCTATTGTGGGAGGGCAGGACGGGGAAAACGAAAGTTAACCCCCCCGCCCCCGGTCTGCTATTGGTCGTCGCCTCTGACGATCAATAGCAGACCAATAGCAGGGATAGGAGGGGTGGCAACCCTGCCACCTCACTCCTATGCCTACAGGGGGATCGAGGGTGTCTTAGACACCCGCGATCCCCCTTCTATTCCGGGTCACCGGGTCACAATAGACCCGTATGACCCGGAATCGGCGCAAATCGCAAGTGTGAATTCACTTGCGATTTGCGCCGATCGCCGACGGGGGGGGGGGTCTGATGACCCCCCTGGGCATTTGCACGGGGTGCCTGCTGATTGATATCAGCAGTCACCCCGGCCCGGTCCCCGCCCGGCGCGCGGCGGGGACCGAAATTCCCACGGGCGTATGGATACGCCCTGGGTCCTTAAGTACCAGGACGTCAAGGCGTATCCATACGCCCTAGGTCCTTAAGTGGTTAAGGACCCAGGATGTATCAATCAGCAGGCGCCCCACGCAAATGCCCAGGGGGTCATCAGACCCCCCCCCCTCCGTCGGCAATTGGCGCAAATCCCAAGTGAATTCACACTTGCGATTTGCGCCGATTCCGGGTCATACGGGTCTATGGTGACCTGGTGACCCGGAATATAAGGGGTATCGCGGTTGTCTAAGACACCCACGATCCCCCTGCAGGCATAGGAGGGAGGTGGCAGGGTTGCCACCCCTCCTATCCCTGCTATTGGTCTGCCATTGATCGTCAGAGGCAACGACCAATAGCAGACCGGGGGCGGGGGGGTTCACTTTAGTTTTCCCCGTCCTGCCCACCCACAATAGGCGGGGCAGAATGGGGAACCGAAGGGGACCGGGCGCCGACGTCCACTTAACCCCTTAAGGACCCAGCCCAAATATACCTTAAGGACCCGGCCATTTTTTTAACATCTGACCACTGTCACTTCAAGCATTAATAACTCTGGGATGCTTTTACCTTTCATTCTGATTCCGAGATTGTTTTTTCATGACATATTCTACTTTATGTTAGCAGTAAAATTTTGTCGATACTTGTATCATTTCTTGGTGAAAAATTCCAAAATTTGATGAAAAAATTTAACATTTTGCATTTTTTTTAACTTTGAAGCTCTCTGCTTATAAGGAAAATCTATATTCCAAATAAATTATATATTGATTCACATATACAATATGTCTACTTTATGTTTGCATCATAAAGTTGACAAGTTTTTTCTTTTGAAAGACATCAAAGGGCTTCAAAGTTCAGCAGCAATTTTCCAATTTTTCACAAAATTTTCAAAATTTGATTTTTTCAGGGACCAGTTCTGTTTAGAAGTGGATTTGAGGGGCCTTCTTATTAGAAATACCTCATAAATGACACCATTATAAAAACTACACCCCTCAAAGTATTCAAAATGACATTCAAAAGGTTTGTTAACCCTTTTGGTGTTTCACAGGAATAGCCGCAAGTTGAAGGAGAAAATTCAAAATCTTCATTTTTTACACTCGCATGTTCTTGTAAACCCAGTTTTTGCATTTTTACAAGGGGTAAAAAGAGAGAAATTTTCTTAAAATGTGTAACCCAATTTCTCTCGAGTAAGGAAATACCTCATATGTGTATGTCAAGTGTTCGGCGGGCGCAGTAGAGGGCTCATAAGGGAAGGAGCGACAGTGGCATTTTGATGAGTGAGTTTTTCTGAAATGGTTTTTGGGGGGCATGTCACATTTAGGAAGCCCCTATGGTGCCAGAACAGCAAAAAAAACACATGGCATACCATTTTGGAAAGTAGACCCCTTGAGGAACGTAACAAGGAATAAAGTGAGCCTTAATACCCCACAGGGGTTTCACGACTTTTGCATATGTAAAAAAAATATTTTTTTTTTCACAAAAATGTGTGTTTCCCCCCAAATTTCCCATTTTTGCAAGGGTTAATAGCAGAAAATACTCCCCAAAATTTGTAACCCCATCTCTTATGAGTATGGAGGTACCCCATAAGTTGAACTGAAGTGCACTTCGGGCGAACTACAATGCTCAGAAGAGAAGGAGTCATATTTGGCTTTTTGAGAGCAAATTTTGCTTGGGGGCCATGTTGCATTTAGGAAGCCCCTATGGTGCCAGAACAGCAAAAAAAAAACACATGGCATACCATTTTGGAAACTAGACCCCTTGAGGAACGTAACAAGGAATAAAGTGAGCCTTAATACCCCACAGGGGTTTCACGACTTTTGCATATGTAAAAATTTTTTTATTTTTTTCATTAAAATGTGTGTTTCCCCCCAAATTTCCCATTTTTGCAAGGGTTAATAGCAGAAAATACCCCCCAAAATTTGTAACCCCATCTCTTATGAGTATGGAGGTACCCCATAAGTTGACCTGAAGTGCACTTTGGGCGAACTACAATGCTCAGAAGAGAAGGAGTCATATTTGGCTTTTTGAGAGCAAATTTTGCTCGGGGGGCATGTTGCATTTAGGAAGCCCCTATGGTGCCAGAACAGCAAAAAAAAAACACATGGCATACCATTTTGGAAACTAGACCCCTTGAGGAACGTAACAAGGAATAAAGTGAGCCTTAATACCCCACAGGGATTTCACGACTTTTGCATATGTAAAAAAAATATATATTTTTTTCACTAAAATGTGTGTTTCCCCCAAAATTTCCCATTTTTGCAAGGGTTAATAGCAGAAAATACCCCCCCCAAATTTGTAACCCCATCTCTTCTGAGTATGGAGGTACCCCATAAGTTGACCTGAAGTGCACTTCGGTTGAACTACAATGCTCAGAAGAGAAGGAGTCATATTTGGCTTTTTGAGAGCAAATTTTGCTCGGGGGGCATGTTGCATTTAGGAAGCCCCTATGGTGCGAGAACAGGAAAAAAAAAACACATGGCATACTATTTTGGAAACTAGACCCCTTGAGGAACGTAACAAGGAATAAAGTGAGCCTTAATACCTCACAGGGGTTTCACGACTTTTGCATATGTAAAAAAAATATATATTTTTTTCACTAAAATGTGTGTTTCCCCCCAAATTTCACATTTTTGCAAGGGTTAAAAGCATAAAATACCCCCCAAAATTTATGTAGTGTGTGTGCTTGGTGTATACTATATATAACGGTGTGTGATTAGAAATCACACACATTTATATGAACAAAAATAAACAGCTGCGGCCAAAAAAAAATGGGGGGCCAAATGCAGCGCCCTGAACCCCTAATAGGGCCCGGGTCAAGCTAAAAAATCTCAGGCAGACCCTTGGGGACCTATTAGGGGTCAGGGGGGAGGTTTAACTTTTATTTTACTGTTTTACACTATTTTTTCCTACCTTTCCCTGGGGGTTTTTCTGTCCCTGCTCTATGGGGGATCGTCGGTCCTGAGGGGGCTCCAATCCTCACAGGGGGGGGGGGGTCCCTGGCACCTTAGAGCAGCTTTGCCCGCTGACTGAACTCAGCTAACGGGCAGAGCTGCAAGAAGATGCAGTTAACCCCTCCCCCGCCAGCTGCTATTGGCTGGACGATAGCAGCGCTCCTGGGGGGGTGACGAAATCGCCACCTCCCCATAGATACAGTGGGTGATAGGGGGTGTATTGTACACCCCCGATCACCTTGTATCTTCGGGTCAGCGGGTCACACGTGACCCGTATGACCCGAATCGCGGCAGTGTGAATTCACCAACGATCTGCCGCGATCGCCGACATAGGGGGGTCTAATGACCCCCCCCTGGGCATTTGCGCGGGATGCCTGCTGAACGATATCAGCAGGCATCCCGGTCCGGTCCCCGCCCGGCACGCGGCGGGGACCGAAATTCCCATGGGCGTATGGATACGCCCTGGGTCCTTAAGTACCAGGACGTCAAGGCGTATCCATACGCCCTAGGTCCTTAAGTGGTTAACGATTCGGAGGCTGCGGTGATTGGCAGGCGGCGTGACGTGCGTCAGAAGAGGACGGCTCCCGGGATCCTATGGAAGCCGGTAAGTTGATCTGGAGGACTGTGGTCTCTAAACTGTAGCCCTCCAGCTGTTGCAAAACTACAACTCCCAGCATGCCCAGACAGCTGTTTGGGCATGCTGGAATATGTAGTTTTACAACAGCTGGAGGGCTGCAGTTTGAGACCACTATACAGTGGTCTCTAAACTATATCCCTCCAGATCTTGCAAAACTACAACTCCTAGCATGCTCACATAGCTGTTTGTTGTCTGGGCATGCTGGGAGTTGTAGTTTTGCAACATCTGGAGGTCCACAGTTTGGAGGTCACTGTGCACTGGTCTAAAAACTGTAGCTCTCCAGATGTTGCAAAACTGCAAATCCTAGCATGCCCAGAAAGCAAACAGCTGTCTCGGCATGTTGGGAGTTGTAGTTTTGCAACAGCTGGAGGCACACTGGTTGGAAAATGCTGAGTTAGGTAACAGAACCTAACTGAAGGTTTTCCAACCAGTGTGCCTCCAGCTGTTGCAAAAGTACAACTCCCAGCATGAATTACATGTCAGTACATGCTGGGAGTTGTAGTTTTGAAACAGCTGGAGGTTTGCCCCCCCATGTGAATGTACAGGGTACATTCACACGGACAGGTTTACAGTAAATTTCCTGCTTCAAGTTTGGTCTGCGGCAAATTTTTTGCCGCAGCGCAAACTCCTAGTGGGAAATTCACCGTAACATGCCAGTGCGAATGTACCCAAAAAACACTACACTACACTAACACATAATGAAGGGTTAAACACTACATATACACCCCCTTACATTGTCCCCCCCAATAAAAATTAAAAACGTCTTGTACGACAGGGTTTCCAAAACGGAGCCTCCAGCTGTTGCAAAACAACAACTCCCAGCATTTGTGGAAAGCCACTGACTGTCCTGGCATGCTGGGAGTTTAGCAACAGCTGGAGGCACCCTGTTTGGGAATCACTGGTGTAGAATACCCCTATGTCCACTCCTATGCAATCCCTAATTTAGTCCTCAAATGCGCTTGGCGCTCTCTCACTTCGGAGCCCTGTCGTACTTCAAGGAAACAGTTTAGGGCCATATATGGGGTATCGCCGTACTCGGGAGAAATTGCACTACAAATTTTGGGGGTCTTTTTTTCCTTTTACCGCTTGTGAAAAGGAAAAGTTGGGGTCTACACCAGCCTGTTAGTGTAAAAAAATAAAAATGATGTTGCCCCATACTTTTTATTTCCTTAAGCGGTAAAAGGAAAAAAAGACCCCCAAAATTTGTAACGCAATTTCTCCTGAATACGGAAATACCCCAGATGTGGGCGTAAAATGCTCTGCGTACGCACAACAAGGCTCAGGAATGAGAGCGCACCATGTACATTTGAGGCCTAAATTGGTGATTTGCACAGGGGTGACTGATTTTACAGCGGTTCTGACAAACGCAAAAAAATAAATACCCACATGTGACCCCATTTTGGAAACTACACCCCTCATGGAACGTGACAAGGGGTATAGTGAGCCTGAACACCCCACAGGTGTTTGACGAATTTTCATTAAAGTTGGATGGGAAAATGAAAAAAATTTTATTTTTTCACTAAAATGCTGGTGTTACCCTAAATTTTTCATTTTCACAAGGGAAAATAGGGAAAAAGACCCCCCAAATTTGTAACCCCATCTCTTCTGAGTAAGAACATACGCCATATGTGAATTTAAAGTGCTCTGCGGGCTAACTAAAATGCTCAGAAGAGAAGGAGCGCCATTGGGATTTTGTAGAGTAAATTTGTCCGGAATTGAAGGCCACATGTATTTACAAAGCCCCCATAGTGCCAGAACAATGGACCCCCGACACATGTGACCCCATTTTGGAAACTACACCCCTCACATAATGTAATAAGGGGTACATTGAGAATTTACGCCCCCACAGGTGTCTGACAGATTTTTGGAACAGTGGTCCGTAAAAATGAAAAATTTAATTTTTCATTTGCACAGCCCACTGTTCCAAAGATCTGTGGGGTGTAAATACTCACTGCACCCCTTATTAAATTCTTATGGGGGGGTCCACTGTTCTGGCACCACGGGGGGCTTTGTAAACGCACATGGCCCCTGACTACCATTCCAAACGAATTCTCTCTCCAAAAGCTCAATGGCGCGCCTCCTCTTCTGAGCATTGTAGTTAGCCAACAGAGCATTTTACGGCCTAACATGGGGTATTTCCATACTCAGAAGAAATGGGGTCACAAATTTTGGGGGCATTTTCTCCTATTATCCCTTGTAAAAATGTGAAATTTAGGGGAAAAACTGCATTTTAGTAAAAAAAAATTTTTTTTTTCATTTACACATCTAACTTTAACGAAAAGTCGTCAAACACCTGTGGGGTGTTAAGGCTCAGCGGACCCCTTGTTATGTTCCTTGAGGGGTATAGTTTCCAAAATAGTATGCCATGTGGGTATTTTTTGCTGCGACATGCCCCCAAAAAAACATTTCAGCAAAAGTTGCTTTCAAAAAGCCAAATGTGACTCTTTCTCTTCTGAGCATTGTAGTTCGCCCTCAAAGCATTTTACGTCCTAACATGGGGTATTTCCATACTCAAAAGAGATGGGGTTACAAATTTGGGTGGGCATTTTCTCCCATTACCCTTTGTAAAAATGGTAAATTTGGGGGGAAAACTGCACTTTATTGTGACATTTTTTTTCTCCATTCACACATCTAATTTTAATGAAAAGTTGTCAAACACCTGTGGGGTGTTAAGGCTCACTGGACCCCCTGTTACGTGCCTTGAGGGGTGTAGTTTCCAAAATGGTATGCCATGTGGTGTTTTCTGCTCTTCTGGCACCATAGGGGTTTTCTAAATGTGACATGCCCCCCAAAAACCATTTCAGAAAAATTCACTCCCCAAAATCCCATTGTCGCTCCTTCCCTTCTGTGCCCTCTACTGCGCCCGCCGAACACTTGACATACACATATGTATTCCTTACTCAAGAGAAATTGGGTTACAAATTTTGGGGTCTTTTTCTCCTATTACCACTTGTAAAAATGCAAAAACTGGGTCTACAAGAACATGCGAGTGTAAAAAATGAAGATTTTGAATTTTCTCCTTCACTTTGCTGCTATTCCTGTGAAACACCTAAAGGGTTAACACACTTACTGAATGTCATTTTGAATACTTTGAGGGGTGCAGTTTTTATAATGGGGTCATTTGTGGGGTATTTCTAATATGAAGGCCCTTCAAATCCACTTCAAAACTGAACTGGTCCCTGAAAAATTCCGATTTTGAAAATTTTGTGAAAAATTTGAAAATTGCTGCTGAACTTTGAAGCACTCTGATGTCACTTCAAACCCTGATAATGGGACCATGGCATACAGGTACGCCCTGCGTCCTTAAGCACCAGGACGCAAGGGCGTATCCATATGCCCTGCTTCCTTGATGGGTTAAAGAAGATGTCCAGTGCTGAGAATTTATCCCCTATGTGAAGAATAGGGGATAAACGTCTGATTAAAGGAGGGTCCGACCGCTGGGACCCCCCCCCCGCGCGATCTCCTGTAATGTGCTGCTAGAGCGTGTTTCGTGCCAAGCACTAAGCTGGTTGAAACACGCCCCCTCAATTCATCTTTATGGGGGAGGCAGGGACACATGAATGCTGTGTCTCCACTTCTCCCATAAAGATGAACGGAAGGGGTGTGTTTTTACCAGCTGACCTTCTGTGTATGAAACATCAGCCGGGGCCGAGTCGGGGTGCCGTACAGGAGATTGCAGGGGGTCCCAGCGATCAGACCCCATGTGGCCAAACACTGCTGATGGAGGACATCTTCTTTAACATGTCTGATATGTCCTTTTTTATTTGTTCCCCATTCATTTTCCTTGTATGTAAAAAGGCCACCAGATTCTCAACTTACCCTATGCACAGTGGGGGATATATTCAAAAGCTTGCTAAGTTTTACTTAGACTAGGCAGTTTAAGACATTGCCAGATTTTTAACAGTTACTCAGGCTGTTTGAGAATCTTGTGCATCTTACACTGTTTGCTCAGTCTACACCACCTCTGAAGTGGTATAGTTGAGGACTGTTTTTTTTTTTTTTTTGGCGCAGACTTTTGAGGAATTGTCACAAATGAAGCCCTGCACCTTACCTGCTTTATTCATGCCCCTTTTAAAAATAATTTAAAAAAATCGGCATACATATATCAATTTAAGGTAAAATTATTTTGAAAATTTGTGCTGTGCCAGATGTGCTGCTAAAATGGGGGAGCACACATCTTAAAAATTATTTTTACATTTGCAAAAATAAAAAAAAAGGAATTCAGTTTTGAATATTTCCCCCGGTGTGTTTTGGTAGTCTGAGACACTTCCGCCTGCCTCTGGATTAACAAGCGATGATGCATAGGGTATGCATATGAGAATCTGACAGACGTTTTACATACATGGAGAGGGGACTAGGAATGGCATGAACCCCAAGAGAATCATTCAAAAAGTTAGCACCAGGTATGTTATCTATACATTTTGCATATAAAATAAAGTTTGTTCTTCGGAGCAGAGGGGTGACCTAAATTTTCATAAAAATGGTGAGTTATTTTCTTTCCAGTAGGTAGTAGTTTTTACTTCTTGCTTTATCTTATAATGTCAAGTCAATAATATTAGCAGAAGGTGCCCAATAATCATGGGTTATGGAAGCTCTTAGTTTTGTGGTGGCAGCCTTGGTTGTTAGTAGACACAAGGATTTGTTTATTTTCCGGTGGCAAGCAATAAATACACTGGCAAGCAACAGATATGACAGGTAAATTTACAGTGACCCCCCGACCTACGATGGCCCAGACATGCGATAATTTCAACATACGATGGCCTCTCAGACGCCATCGCATGTTGAAGGCAGCATCAACATACGATGCTTTTGTATGTCGGGGCCATCGCATAAACGGCTATCCGGCAAAGTAGACTGCTTCAGCTGCCACCGGATAGCCGTTTACGGTGCCACGTGTGCTCCGCTGACGATCACTCACCTGTCCTCGGGGCTCCGGCATGTCCTCTTCGGGATCCACTGCATCGTCGGCGCTCTCGATCGACGTCATCACCTCGCTGCGCACGCCGTCCCGTCATCCAATCGGAGCGGCGTGCATAGCGACGTGATGGCGGCGACGGAGAGCGAGGATGCCGGGGAAGCAGAGGCCTTGCCGGAGCGTCAGGGACACCCCGGGGATGCGGCGACAGCGATGGAAGGCAACATCCAGGGCAGCGGTGACGGTCGGCAGCGGTGGTGACACGTGAGTATAACCTCCAATACCAGTGGTCTTCAATCTGCGGGCCAATGGCTGTCCAGGCATGCTGGGAGTTGTAGTTTTGAAACATCTGGAGGTCCACAGGTTGTAGACCACTATCCTATACTTTACATTGCACGGATCCCTCAACATACGATGGTTTCAACAAACGATGGTCCATTTGGAACGGATTACCATCGTATGTTGAGGGACCACTGTACTTCTACACAATAAACCATTGACACACAATATAGCTGCTCTTTTAGGTTTGTAAATTGTTATATGTTCATGAACCAGGTAGCCATTTTACCAGACAAAAGAATTTATTCATTCAAAATTTGGAAGACATGAGTAACCATTTGGCAGTAAAAGCTTCTCTAGAGCGACATGTTTTGTAGACATTTTGACGAATCATTAAGCTGCTTCACAGAATTCCCAGATTCACAGAACCAGTGAATCTGACAGATCTATTCTTGCAATGTCTGTTTCTTAAATTACATATGTGAAATTTACCAGGAAAGACGCTTATGCAATAAACTTAAGTATCATTTACTCCAGTCTGTCCAAACAGTTGCACTGTGGTGCGGCTGATGATAGGAAGACACATGACATCATCCAGGAATCTGAGAGCTGAATTACTCACATCTCTAAACCCAACAGTCAGAGGGAAAATTACTGTTTGGTCTGCATTAACTCTTTCCTTTCATGTAGAGTTTATTTTGTCTGTGAAGCGAATGGGATGTGCAAATAACAACATATACAACACAAGGAAAAAGGCTTTACCATACAAGGTTATAGTGATATTACTCGGATATAGAAAAATGATTTATAACACCATCATTTTGGGGTGTCCCAGTAGCAAAGTGTGTCCTGTCAGGTAAACATGGCTTCAGGTGTCTGACCTAGGCCCTGTTGCTCAGGTGATGCTGTGATATTCATTGTAATATTTGTTCTGTTAATTTATATTATGTAGCACTGTGCCTATAACCCCTTAAGGACCAGGCCCATTTTAGTATGGAAATACCCCATACTCCATGTGTGCACGTCAAATGAATGCACTGCGGGCGCACTATAATGCTCAGAAGGAGTCACATTTGGCTTTTGGAAAGCAAATTTTGCTGAAATGGTTTTGGGGGGGGGGGGGGGGGGGCATGTCCCATTTAGGAAGCCCCTGTGGTGCCAGGACAGAAAAAAAAAACTCACATGGTATACTATATTGGAAACTACACCCCTCAAGGAACGTAACAAGGGGTACAGGTGTTTTACAATTTTTCATTAAAGTTTGATGTGTAAATGAATTATAATTTTGTTTTCACTAAAATGCTGCTTTCCCCCCAAATTTTACATTTTTACAAGGGGTAATAGGAAAAAATGACCCCCAAAATTTGTAACCCCATTTCTTCTGAGCATGGAAATACCCCATGTATGGACATCAAGTGGTCTGCTGGCGCACTACAATGCTCAGAAGAGAAGGAGCGCCATTGAGCTTTAGGAGAGGGAATTTGTTTGGAATGGAAGTCAGGGGCCATGTGCGTTTACAAAGCCCCCCCCCCCCCCCCTCCCCCCCACCCCCCCCCCCCCCCCAGAACAGTGGGCCCCCCCACATGTGACCCCATTTTGGAAACTACACCCCTCACCGAATTTAATAAGGGGTGCAGTGAGTATTTACACCCCACTGGTGTTTGACAGATCTTTGGAACAGTGGGCTGTGCAAATGAAAAATCAAATTTTTCATTTTCACGGACCACTGTTCCAAAAATCTGTCAGACACCTGTGGGGTGTAAATGCTCACTGTACACCTTATTACATTATGTGAAGGGTGTAGTTTCCAAAATGGGGTCACATGTGGGGGGTCCATTGTTCTGGCACTATGGGGGCTTTGTAAACACACATGGCCTTCAATTTCGGCAACATTCTCTCTACAAAATCCCAATGGTGCTCCTTCTCTTCTGAGCATTGTAATTCGCCTGCAGAGCACTTTACATCCACATATGGGGTATTTTCTTGCTCAGAAGAAATGGGGTTACAAATTTTGGGAAGCTTTTTTCCTATTTTCCCTTGTGAAAATGAAAAATTTAGGGTAACACCAGCATTTTAGTGAAAAATGTATATTTTTTTTTTTCATTTTTTCCATCCAACTTTGAAGAATTTTCATTAAACACCTGTGGGGTGTTAAGGCGCACTATACCCCCTGTTACGTTCCGTGAGGGGTGTAGTTTCCAAAATGGGGTCAAATGTGGGTATTTATTTTTTTGCGTTTATGTCAGAACCACTGTAAAATCAGCCATCCCTGTGCAAATCACCAATTTAGGCCTCAAATATACATAGTGCACTCTCACTCCTGAGCCTTGTTGTCCGTCCGCAGAGCATTTTACGCCCACATATGGGGTATTTCCGTACTTAGGAGAAATTGCGTTACAAATTTTGGGGGTCTTTTTTTGCTTTTACCGCTTGTGAAAATAAAAAGTATGGGGCAACACCAGCATGTCGGTGTAAATTTTTTTATTTTTTTACACTAACAGGCTGGTGTAGACCCCAAACTTTTCATTTTCATAAGGGGTAAAGGGAGAAAAAGCCCCCCAAAATGTGTAGTGAAATACCCCATATGTGGGCATAAACTGTTTCCTTGAAATATGACAGGGCTCTGAAGTGAGAGAGCACCATGCGCATTTGAGGACTAAATTAGGGATTGCATAGGGGTGGAGACAGGTGTATTCAACGCCAGTGATTCCCAAACAGGTTGACTCCAGCTGTTGCTAAACTCCCAGCATGCCTGGATAGTCAGTGGCTGTCCGGAAATGCTGGGATTTGTTGTTTTGCAACAGCTGGAGGCTCCGTTTTGGAAACACTGCCGTACAATACGTTTTTCCTTTTTATTGGGGGGGGGGGGGACACAGTGTAAAGGGGTGTATATGTAGTGTTTTATCCTTTATTATGTGTTAGTGTAGTATGGTGTAGTTATTTTTAGGGTACATTCGCACTGGCAGGTTACGGTGAGTATCCCGCTAGCAGTTTGCGCTTCGGCGAAAAATTTGCCGCAGCCCAAACTTGAAGCAGGAATCTTACTGTAAACCTGCCCGTGTGAATGTACCCTGTACGTTCACATGGGGGGGGCAAACATCAAGCTGTTTCAAAACTACAATTCCCAGCATGTACTGACAGACCGTGCATGCTGGGAGTTGTACTTTTGCAACAGCTGGAGGAACACTGGTTGGAAAACCTTCAGTTAGGTTCTGTTACCTAACTCAGTATTTTCCAACCAGTGTGCCTCCAGCTGTTGCAAAACTTAAACTCCCAGCATGTACCGATCGCCAAAGGGCATGCTGGGAGATATAGTTATGCAGCAGCTGGAGGTACGCAACTTCAACTCCCAGCATGCCGAGACAGCTGTTTGCTGTTTGGGCATGCTGGGATTTGCAGTTTTGCAACATTTGGAGGTCTACAGTGTAGAGACCACTGCACAGTGATCTCCAAACTGTGGCCCTCCAGATGTTGCAAAACTACAAATCCCAGCATGCCCAGACAGCAAACAGCTATGTGGGCATGCTAGGAGTTGTAGTTTTGCAAGATATAGAGGGCCATAGTTTAGAGATCACTGTACAGTGAGCTCCAAACTGCAGCCCTCCAAATGTTGTAAAACTACAAATTCCAGCATACCCACACAGCAAACAGCTGTCTGGGCATGCTAGGAGTTGTAGTTTTGCAACATCTGGAGGGCTACAGCTTAGAGACCACTGTATAGTGGTCTCAGACAGTAGCCCTCCAGATGTTGCTAGGCAACTCACCGGCTTCCGTAGGATCCAGGGAGTGCATAGCTGTCCTCTTCTGCCGCCTGCTGCCACCACCGATCGCTGCCCGCTGCCACCACCGATAGGTAAGTGGACTTTGTCCCCGGTCCCCTTCAGTTTCCCCGTTCTGTCCAGCCTATTGTGGGTGGGCAGAACGGGGAAACCGAAAGTTAATTCCCCCGCCCCCAATTGGCTATTGGTCGTCGCTTCTGGCGACCAATAGCAGGGATAGGAGGAGTGGCACCCCTGCCACCTCACTCCTATTCCTTATATTCCGAGTCATCATAGACCCGTATGACCTGGAATCGGCGCAAATCGAAAGTGTGAATTCACTTGCGATTTGCTCCGATCGCCGACATGGGGGGGTCTGATGACCCCCCCTGGGAATCTGCGCGTTGTGCCTGCTGATCGATATCAGCCCGGCGTGCGGCAAGGACCGAAATTCCCCATGACGTCCTTAAGAGGTTAAGGAATGTACTGCATATCAGTGAGGAGGTATGATGCAGAGAACCCATGTGATCCTGATTTCCCAATGGAAACCCCATAATTGCCCTGTATATAGTGTAGGGGGGGGGAGGAGTTATTCAGTGCTAGTTCTGGCCTAGCTCCAGACTAGTTTCATTTTCTGCTGTGTGCAGATCTCCATGTGAGCTGCAGTGTGGAAAAGAGTCAGAAGAAGTGTGAGGTGGTTCCAAGGGAAGCCTAAAAAAAATCTCTTATCAAATCAACCCTGCTATTCTGCAAGTGTTCCCTGCACAGGAGTTAGTGAGTTCATATCCTGCCGGTGTCAGTAAAATTGGACCTTAGCAGAACCCTAGTCAGCGTGGGATATCTCCACGATTCAAGTCAGTTATATCTAATAGCAAGTCAATTCAAGTGGGTTAAAAGCACCCTAAGTCCCAGCAAGGCCACAGGACTCCCACAGGTTCCCGTCTACTCTGCTCTGTACTGCAATTATTGTACCATCTGCTCCTAGCTTCGTAAAAAGACAGTTATCTGTAACCTGGCATCGGTGTGTATATTGCCCCTGGCCCAGGAAAAGCTGTCTCCACCTTGGACCATGTAGGTTAATAGTGCCCTGGCGTCACGATTTGACAAGTATATCTTGTACCCCAGAGTCACCACAATTTCAGAAAAATTTCAGTTTCTGACAGAGTGTGACATGCAAACTACAATTTCTCTTTGGGAGACAGCCACCTAGCAACAACTGATCTGAACAGGTGGTGCCTCCTAGTGCTGTCTGAAGAGTATTTAAATGCATTACTGTGCATGTACTTACTGCTTCAGGTGAGGTCCTTATTGAAGCAGGGCTTCCCAACAGGAGAGTTCCTGATTGGTGGTGAGGCTTTCTCTTAGATAAAGTCCTCGTTCTTTCCCTCAGGTTAGGTCCTGATTGGGGGTGGGGCCTTTTCTCAGGTGAGTCTCTGCCTACTCAGGGCTTTTCCTAGGACATTTTTGAAGGTGATGACTTACTTTACTAGAGAAGTTGTACATTAACCCCCCGACATGCGATGGCCCCTAAATATGATAAAATCGACATACGATGGCCTCTCAGAGGCCATCGCATGTCGATGTCAGCATCGACATACGATGCTTTAATATGTCGGGGCCATCGCATTAACTGCTATCCGACCGCGCAAAATGCTCCGGTGACCAAGAAAATAAGGACAGCCCCGGACCCCCTAAAGGGATAGGAGTGAGGTGGCAGGCATGCCACCCCTCCTATCAATACAATTGATCAGTCAGAAGCGACCGACTAGTCGCAGAAGGGGGGGCGGGAGTTAAAGTTCAGTTCCCTCACTCTGCCCACCCATGGGTGTCCGGGCAGAGTGGGGGAACCGTGGAGCTCACCCGATCCAGGTCCAGGCGGCGATGGCGTCATCCGGCGGCAGCGGCGGCAATCCTAATGTCATGGCGATGGTGGCGCAGAGCTTCAGCGGCAATCTGGGTAAGTGGCCTGGATTACCACAGTTTAGAGTCTCTATAGCAAATGGCTGTGTGGGCATGCTGGGATTTGTAGTTTTGCAACATCTGGAGGGCCACAGTGGCCCTTCAGATGTTGCATAACTACAACTTCCTGCATGCACAAACAGCAAACTGCTGTCTCGGCATGCTGGGAGCTGTAGTTGCGTGCCTCCAGCTGTTACAAAACTACAACTCCCAGCATGCATGGTCTGTCAGTGCATGCTGGGAGTTGTAGTTTTGCCCCCGCTGGAGGCACACTTGTGAGGAAACACAGAGTTAGGTAACAGAAACTGACAGACTGTGCATGCTGGGAGTTGTAGTTTTGTAAGAGCTGGAGGCACACTGGTGGGGAAACACTGAGTTTGTCTGTTAACTAACTCGATGTTTCCTCACCAGTGTGCCTCCAGCTGTGGCAAAACTACAACTCCCAGCATGCACGGTCTGTCAGTCCATGCTGAGAGTTGTACTTTTGCAACAGCTGGAGAGGTTTGTGCACCCGCCCCATGTGAATGTACAGGGTACATTCACATGGGCAGCGGTTTACAGTGAGTTTTCTGATGCAAGGTTGAGCTGTGGCAAATTTTCTACCGCAGTTCAAACTCCTGGCGGGAAACTCACTGTGAACCCTCACCCTTGTGAATGTAGGGCATTTGTGGTGGTGGAGGCAATTGTAACGCTTGCATCTGGGTCCACCCCTGTGCAAATCCCTAATCTAGGCCTCAAATGTGCATGGTGCTCTCTCACTTCAGAGCCCTGTCTTATTTCAAGGCAACAGTTTAGGGCCACATATGGGGTATTTCCGTACCAGGGAGAAATTGCATTACAAATTTTGGGGGACTTTTTCTAATTTTTATCCCTTATAAAAATGTTTACACTAGCATTCTAGTGTCCCATACGTTTCATTTTCACAATAGGTAAAAGGAAAAAACGTCTCCCAACATTTGTAACGCAACACCTCATATGTGGGTGTAAAGTGATCTGCGGGCGCACAACAGGGCTCTTGCACCATATACATTTGAGGCCTAAATTGGTGATTTGCACAGAGGTGGCTGTGATCCCATTTTGGAAACTACACCCCTCACAGAATGTAACAAGGGGTATAGTGAGCCTTAACACCCCACAGGTGTCTGACAGATTTTTGAAACAGTGGTCATTGAAAATGAAAAAAATTATTTTTCATTTGCACAGCCTACTGTTCCAAAGATCTGTCAAACACCAGTGAGGTGTAAATGCTCACTGCACCCCTTATTACATTCCGTGAGGGGTTTAGTTTCCAAAATAGGGTCACATGTGGAGGGAGGGTTTACTGTTCTGGCACCAAGGGGGCTTTTTAAACGCACATGACCCCCGACTTCCATTCCGAGCAAATTCCCTCTCCAAAAGCCCAATGGCGCTCCTTCTGTTCTGAGACCTGTAGTGCGCTAGCAGAGCACTTTACGTCCACATATGGGGAATTTCCTTACTCGGGAGAAATGGGCTTCAAATTTTGTGGTCCATTTTCACCTATTACCCCTTGTGAAAATGAAAAATTTGAAGTAACACCATCATTTTAGTGTTAAAAATCGAATTTTTAATTTTCACGTCCAACTTTAATGCAAACCTGTCAAACACCTGTGAGGTGTTAAGGCTCAATATACCTCTTGTTACGTTCCTTGAGGGGTGTAGTTTCCCAAATAGTGTGCCATGTGGGGGGGGGGGGGAGTTTGCTGTTCTGCACCATGGGGGCTTCCTAAATGCAACATGCCCCCCAAAAAATATTTCTGCAAAATTCGACCTCCAAAATCCTACAGTTGCTCTTTTCCTCTTGAGCCATGTTGTGTGCCCGCAAAGCACTTTATGCCAACATATGAGGTATTTCCTTACTCGAGAGAAATTGGGCCACAAATTTTGTGGGGCTTTTTCTCCTTATAACCCTTATGAAAATGAAAAAAATTGCGCTACATGAACATGTTAGTGTAAAAAATTGAGATTTAGATTTTTCTGCTCCACTTTGCTGCTGTTCCTGTGAAACATCTATAGTATTAACAAACTTTCTGAATGTCATTTTGAATACTTTGAGGGGTGCAGTTTCTATAATGGGATCATTTGTGGGGTATTTTTCACAGAAAGGCCCTTCAAATCCACTTCAAACTTAACTGGTCACTGAAAAATTCAGATTTTGATTTTTTTATGAAAATTGTGAAAATTGCTGCTATACTTTGAAGCCCTCTAATTTCTTCAAAATGTAAAAACATGTCAACTTTATGATGTCAACATAAAGTAGACATATTGTATTTGTGAATCAATATATAATTTATTTGGAATGTCCATTTTCCTTACAAACAGAGAGTTTCAAAGTTTGAAAATTGCTAAATTTTCTAAATTTTCATGAAATTTTTGGATTTTTAACTAAGAAAGGATGCAATCAATGACAAAAAATTACCACTACGTTAAAGTAATCTTCTGCAATTTTCTTTTTTGTATACTCTGTATCTGCCACAGCAGTGTACACCCGTGTATTAGGTTGTTGTGCTGGCTATTTCTCTTTTTGCTTGTATTTAATATACAGGGGGAATGGCACCCTCTTTAGCTGTGCACCCCTCCCCCTTTCACTCAGGTGGTGTTTTAAATTGTATATGGATCCAGCATGTCACCCAGTCAGAGGCTATATGCCCAGCAGAGGTGAGTTGGTATCTGAATGTTAGGCTCAGAATGTGTGTTAGGGTCCCATCCTAAATGAGGCCACCTCCCCGTGGTGGATGGGGGACATGTTTTTGATCAAAAAAGTGCGCTAAGAGCCTCAATTTTTTGACCAATGTGTGCTGCTGCAATCTTCTTTTTTGTATACTCTGTATCTGCCACAGCAGTGTGCACCCGTGTATTAGGTTGTTGTGCTGGCTATTTCTCTTTTTGCTTGTATTTACTACACAGGGGGAATGGCACCCTCTTTAGCTATGCACCCCTCCCCCTTTCTCCCAGGTGGTGTTTTAAATTGTATATGGATCCAGCATGTCACCCAGTCAGAGGCTATATGCCCAGCAGAGGTGAGTTGGTATCTGAGTGTTAGGCTCAGAATGTGTGTTAGGGTCCCATCCCAAATGAGGCCACCTCCCCATGGGGGATGGGGGACACGTTTTTGATCAAAAAAGTGTGCTAAGAGCCTCAATTTTTTGACCAATGTGTGCTGCTGCAATCTTCTTTTTTGTATACGTTAAAGTAGAATATGTCACGAAAAAACTGTCTTGGAATCAGAATAAAAAGGTAAAAGCATCCCAGAGTTATTAATGTATAAAGTGACAGTGGTCAGAATTGCGAAAAATGGGTCCCTAAGGAGTTAAATATGCCTTGGCTACCTGCCTAAAAAAGAAAATCCTTGTACTTACCTCCATCATTTCCCGGCAGCCTTATTATTATTACTATGTTATTGCTGCACCCGGTGTCAGCCTCACCGCACTTTCTTGTGCCTAGGTAAATATGTCACATGGACGCTGCTTCAGCTGGTGGTTGGCTGAGCGCCAATGTCTTGTGCTGACCCCCCCATCCAGTCTCTTAAGAACTTCGCTTCCTGATGCTAGGGTCGACGTGACACATTGCCCCTCAGCCTATCGCGTGTATTATTACTAAAAAAAAAATAAAAAAAACTCATGTTATTAAAAAAAATGCATTTAAAAAAAATATATATGTATATGTTTTGCACTGAAGGAAACCATGCACTGGGCCCACCACTATGTTAAAACAGCCCTGGATGTTCTTTTCCTTTTCTTTGCTCTTAGCATCTAGACATTTTATTTAGTCAGGTAAAACTAGGTTCACATCCTTACCAAAGGCTCTGTTCTGTTTGTGACAGAAAAAAACTGGGCAGAATGGTATATTGCACAACAGACACCAAGGGGTCTCGATGAATCCCATTGACTTACATGGGTCCATCTAGATTCTGTTTGGTGTCCAATTGTTAGCAGGAGTAAATTGTAAATAATGGGTGTTAGTGAAATGGATGGAAGCCAAATATTCTTTGTCACATACCTGAGACCAGTAATTCTGGCTTTGTGTGCATAGCCACAACCCATGATCCAAATCTGGGCATCCTTCTTTTTGGACAAGTAATAAGTCTCTCTGGAATGGGATGCCTGCTGAAATCATATAGCAGGCATCCCAGCACATCGCCAAGGGAAGACTTGAGTCCCACCTTGTCGGCGATCACCGTGATTCGCTGGATAATTCTGACCAGTGAATCACGCCACTTCCATGCCAATCGGGTCTCTGGTGACCTGATGGCACAGAAGATGAGGTTGATTGGTGCTGTACGAGACAGCACCAATCCCCCTTCATCGGCAGGAGAATGCCACCTCCTGATCGCTCTGATTGGTTGGTAGGGGCTCCTGCCAGGGCGGGGTGTATGGCTCCAGCCAGTCTGCCTCTAGCTGTTGCAAAACTATAACTCCCAGCATGCTTTGACAAACCGTGCATGCTGGGAGTTGTAGTTTTGCTACAGCTGGAGGCACACTGGTGGGGAAACTCTGAGCAGGGCTGCCATCAGAAATTTCGGGGGCCCGGCTGCTGAGACCCCCACCGATCACCTCGGTTGAAGTGGTTCTCCAACTGTTGGAAAGCTAAAACTCCCATAACGTATGGAGAGCCTCAGGCAATGGGAGAGACACAGATTGGACACAGTTTTACCCATCATCACTGCAGAACTTACAAGTGACTACAGCTCTAAAGGGGAAAATCCAGGAGAACACACAATGATATCAGTGACCTGAGTGACGTCTTCTGACTTCAGTGATATCTTCTCTGTTATCTTTTCTTCTTCATCGGGTCCAGAGTCTTCCTCCAGCTCCATCTTCTCTGCAGAGTCTGACATCCAGACATCATTGGCTCCTCACTGTCAGCAGATCCTCATCCTCTACATGAAGACAGCAATCATTATAACCTTGCCAGAAAGTGTACCCTAAATAAAATATTGCCCCACACTGTACCCTGAATATATTACTGCCATACACTGTACCCACTAAACATAATCCTGCCACACACTGTACCCTGAATATAATACTGCCATACACTGTACCCACTAAATATAATACTGCTATACACTGTATCCACTGAATATAATACTGCCCCACACTGTATCCACTGAATATAATGCTGCCCCACACTGTTCCCTGAATATAATACTGCTATACACTGTACCCACTAAATATAATCCTGCCACATACTGTACCCTGAATATAATACTACCACACACTGTAACCTGAATATAATACTACCACACACTGTAGCCTGAATATAATCCTGCCACACACTGTAGCCTGAATATAATCTTGCCACACACTGTACCCTGAATATAATACTACCATACACTGTACCCTGAATATAATACTACCACACACTGTAGCCTGAATATAATCCTGCCCCACACTGTACCCTGAATATAATACTGCCACACACTGTATCCACTGAATATAATACTGCTATACACTGTACCCACTGAAAATAATTCTGCTACACACTGTACCCGGAATATAATACTACCACATACTGTACCCTGAATATAATACTACCACACACTGTAGCCTGAATATAATCCTGCCACACACTGTAGCCTGAATATAATACTGCCACACACTGTATCCACTGAATATAATACTGCCACACACTGTATCTACTGAATATAATACTGCCACACACTGTACCCTGAATATAATACTGCCACACACTGTATCCACTGAATATAATACTGCTATACACTGTACCCACTGAATATAATGCTGCTACACACTGTACCCACTGAATATAATACTGCCACACACTGTACCCACTGAATATAATCCTGCCACACACTGTACCCTGAATATAATACTGCTACACATTGTACCCCCTTAATATAATGCTGCTACACACTGTACCCACTGAATATAATACTGCTACACACTGTACCCACTGAATATAATACTGCTACACACTGTACCCACTGAATACTGCAAAAACACTGTACCCTGAATATAATACTGCTACACACTGCCCCCACTGAATATAATACTGCCACACACTGTACCCTGAATATAATACTGCCACACACTGTACCCCTGAATATAATACTGGCACCCACTGTACCCCTGAATATAATACTACCACACACATTCAAACACATCATATATACATATACACCCCCTCTTATCCTGTGTCCTCATCACCCCCGCCAAACCTCTCATCACTACTATAACCCCCGCCCCCACCTCTCCTCATCACTACTATAATCCCCCACCCGCACCTCTCCTCATCACCCCCGTATCCCCCCCACACCTCTCATCACCCCCATAACCCCCCTGGCACCTCTCAAATCCCCCCTACACCTCTCATCACCCCCCTACATCTCTCATCACCCCCCTGCACCTCTCATCACCGCCTCTGCACCTCTCATCACCCCCTCTGCACCTCTCATCACCCCCCCTGCATCTCTCATCACCCCCTGCATCTCTCATCACCCCCCTGCACCTCTCATCACCCCCGTGCACCTCTCATCATCCCCCCTGCACCTCTCATCACCCCCCCCTGCATCTCTCATCACCCCCTACACCTCTCATCACCCCCCCAACACCTCTCATCACCCCCCCTTCATCTCTCATCACCCCCCCTGCACCTCTCATCACCCCCTACACCTCTCATCACCCCCTCTGCACCTCTCATCACCCCCTCTGCACCTCTCATCACCCCCCTGCACCTCTCATCACCCCTCCTGCACCTTTCATCCCCCCTGCATCTCTCATCACCCCCTGCACCTCTCATCACCCCCCTGCACCTCTCATCACCCCCCTGCACCTCTCATCACCCCCTTGCACCTCTCATCACCCCCCTGCATCTCTCATCACCCCCCCTGCACCTCTCATCACCCCCTGCACCTCTCATCATCCCCCCTGCACCTCTCATCACCCCCCTGCATCTCTCATCACCCCCTACACCTCTCATCACCCCCCTACACCTCTCATCACCCCCTGCACCTCTCATCACCTCCCTGCACCTCTCATCACCCCTTGCACCTCTCATCACCCCCTCTGCACCTCTCATCACCCCCTCTGCACCTCTCATCACACCCCTGCACCTCTCATCACCCCCCTGCGCCTCTCATGACCCCCTCTGCACCTCTCATGACCCCCTCTGCACCTCTCATCGCCCCCTCTGCACCTCTCATCACCCCCCTGCACCTCTCATCACCCCTCCTGCACCTTTCATCCCCCCTGCATCTCTCATCACCCCCTGCACCTCTCATCACCCCCCCTGCACCTCTCATCACCCCCCCTGCACCTCTCATCACCCCCCTGCACCTCTCATCACCCCCCTGCACCTCTCATCACCCCCCTGCACCTCTCATCACCCCCTGCATCTCTCATCACCCCTGCATCTCTCATCACCCCTGCATCTCTCATCACCCCCTGCATCTCTCATCACCCCCTGCATCTCTTATCACCCCCCTGCACCTCTCATCACCCACCCTGCACCTCTCATCCCCCCTGCACCTCTCATCACCCCCTGCATCTCTCATCACCCCCTGCACCTCTCATCACCCCCCTGCACCTCTTATCACCTCCCTGCACCTCTCATCACCCCCCTGCACCTCTCATCACCCCCTGCACCTCTCATCAACCCCCCCTGCACCTCTCATCACCTCCCCTGCACCTCTCATCACCTCCCCTGCACCTCTCATCACCTCCCCCTGCACCTCTCATCACCTCCCCCCTGCACCTCTCATCACCTCCCCCCCCTGCACCTCTCATCCCCCCCTGCACCTCTCATCCCCCTCCCCTGCACCTCTCATCACCTCCCCCCTGCACCTCTCATCACCCCCCTGCACCTCTCATAACCCCCCCTGCACCTCTCATCACCCCATTTCCCCCCTGCACCTCTCATCACCCCATTTCCCCCCTGCACCTCTTATCACCCCATCCCCCCCCTCCGCACGCAAATTCTCCTACCCTGTCGGGATCTGTGCAACGGCATCAGGCAGTGGAGGCTGCTGCTGCTCCTGTCAGTGAGGATCGTCTCTTCTGGAGATCACACGGACGTAAGCAGGGACAGGTCAGGTGATTAGAGTAGACGTACGTGCCTGCGCGGGGCACGTCTCTACTCCCATCAGCCCCTGACCTGTCATGCCCTGCCATGAATATAAGTGGCCCGTGCCCTAGATAGAGGTAATAAATTTGAACAGAATGTGCGGGCCCCCTGGACTATGAGGCCTGGTCATAGTCCTGGCGGCACCCAGCGGTCAGTGAGTGTCAGTCGCAGTCACTCACTGACAAGCCAATAATAAAAAAAAAGTCCAGGGACATCCGGGCCGCCTGAAGCTCCGGGCCCCATACAAGTGTATGGGTTGTACCCCCCTGATGGCGGCCCTGACTCTGAGTTAGGGTCTGTTGCAAACTATCACTCCAAGCATGCACGGTCTGTCCGTACATGCAAGGAGTTGTAGTTTTGCAACAGCTGGAGGTTTGCACCCCCTCCAAAAAAAAAAAAAAGTACAGGGTACATTCACATGGACGGGGGATTTACAGTCAGTTTGCTGCTGCAAATTTCAGCTGCCGCTCAAACTCCCAGCGGAAAACTGACTGTAAACTCCCGGCTGTGTAAATGTGTTCCAAAAGCACTACACTACACTACACCCACAAAAAATAAAGAGCAAAACAATACATATACACATACCCTTACACTGTTAATTCCCCCTTTCCCCAATAAAAATGAATTATGAACCATAGGGCAGTGTGTACCAAACAGCGAGCCTCCAGCTGTTGCATAACTACAACTCCCAACATGACAGGACAGTCTGATTGTCCAGTCATGCTGGGAGTTGTAGTTTTGCAACAGCTGGAGGTTCACTGTTTCGGTAGTTTCAGTGGAGGAGGCATACACCATTTTTGGCTTCGACAGAGTCAACTAGTTTCCACTCCCCTTTTCTTCCCCTTCCCCCTCCTCATCATCCAGTGATGATTAGCTCCTCTAGAAGGCGGCGCCGCAGGGTAATGCCAGTAGAGACCCCCATGCTAGTGACCCTGTCCCCCATATTAGCAACCCCTTACAATTTTCCCTGTCCCCCATATTAGCAACCCCTTAAATTTTCCCTGTCCCCCATATAGGTGGCCCTGTCTGGACCCCAGTTCCGGAGAGTTATGAGCCACTGATTCCTGGGTTTGTTGGCTGCCCAGGAATCTAAATTGACCCCACAATCCTCACTGAAATGGACTTAACTTTTTTGTCCAGTGAGGACTTGATAGCGGTCAATTTGATGGCGGCTTAAACAAACTTGTCCGGCCAACAGTTTGTGGCCCAGCACCCCAATGCTTTTTTGGCTAGGCCCAAACCCTAATCAATGCTGCCGAGGTAAGGACATTTTGGAGCCTCGTCCTGCATATGGGCTTAGTCAAAAAAACAAAGATTAGGCAATACTGTAGTAGGGGTATTCTGTACAACACCCCACTTTACCGTATGGTCATGAAAATGGTTCTTGGTAAGCCCAGCAGCTTTTTGGCTTGCGCTAGTCACAGAAATATACACCACTTTTAGAGGAGCTGTATATTTCTGCAACTTTACGTGTTGCAAGTCAGCCCTAAAGTCTCATGGGAGCCCCGACACACCCCCACCATGGGAGAAACTCACAATCCCTGCAACTGTCAGCCGCCCCTATGCAAATCCATAATTTGGACCTCAAATGCGCATGTGCTCTCCCCCTCCTGAACCCTGTTATATTTCAAGGCAACAGTTTCGTGCCACGTACTAGGGAGAAATTGTGTTACAAATTTTGGTGGGCTTTTGCTCCTTTTACACTTTATGAAAAGGAAAACTTGGGAGCTACACCAACATGTTAGTGTAACATGCTGGTGTTGCTCCATATTTTTCATTTTCACAAGAGGTAAAAGTAGAAAAAAAAACTCAAAATTTCTAACGCAATTTCTCCCGAGTATGGAAGTACCTTAAAATGTGGGCGTAAGATGCTCTGCGGGTGGGCCACATGGCTCAGGAGTGGGAGAGCACCATGTACATTTGTGGCCTGAATAGGTCATTTGCATTGGAATGGCTGATAGTTGCAGAGGTTCTGAAGTAAACGGACAAAAAACACCCACATGTGACTCTATTTTGGAAACTGCACCTCTCAAGGAATGTAACGAGAAGTGCAGTGCGCATTTACACCCCACAGGTGTCTGACAGATTTTTGGAACAGTGATCCGAGAAAATGAAAAAATGTATTTTCATATTCACTGCCCACTGTCCCAAAAATGTGTAAAACGCCTGTGGGGTGTAAATACTCAGTGCACCCCTTGTTACATTCCTTGAGGGGTTTAGTTTCCTAAATGTGGTCACATGAGAGAGGTTTCCACTGTTCTGTTACCATGGGTGCTTTATAAATGCAGCATGGCCTCAAAAACGATTCCAGCGCGCCTTCACTTTTGAGCCCTGTCATGCGCCTGCAGAGCATTTTACTTCCACCTCTGAAGTATTTCCATACTTGGGAGAAATTGGGTTACAAATTTTAGGGGGACTTTTTCTCCATTTATCCCTTGTAAAAATGCAAAATTTTTCATTTTCATGGCCCACTGTAACAAAAACTGGTCAAGCCTCTGTGGGTGACTTTTTGCCTTCATTTTGCTGCTGTTCATGTGAAACACCTAAAGGGTTAACAAACTTTCTGAATGTCATTTTGAATACTTTGAGTAGTGCTGTTTTTATAATGGGGTAATTTATGGGGGATTTATAACATGAAGGCCCCTCAACTCAAATCTTCCTCAAACGTAACTTGTCCCTGAAAAATTCAGATTTTGAAATTTTTGTGAAAATTTGGAAAATTGCTGCTAAGCTTTGAAGCCCTCTGATGTCTTCAAAAAGTAAAAACATGTCAACTTTATGATGCAGACATAAAGTAGACATATTGTATATGTGAATCAATATATAATTTATTTGGCATGTTCATTTTCTTTACAAGCAGAGAGGTTTCTGGGTTAGAAAAATGCTAAATTTTCAATTTTTTTCAAGAAATTTTGGCATTTTTCACAAATTAATGATGCAAGAATCGACAAAAATTTACCACTAAGATTAAGTAGAATATTTAAAAAAAAATAATAATAAACTGAGAATCAATATGAAAGGTAAAAGCATCTCAGAGTTATTAATGCATAAAGTGACCCAGGGTCAGATTGACAGGCCGGGGTACTCCGGTGGAAAACTTTTTTTTTTTTAATGAACCGCTGCCAGAAAGTTAAACAGATTTGTAAATGACTTCTATTTAAAAATCTTAATCCTTTCAGTACTTATCAGCTGCTGTATACTGCAGAGGAAATTATTTTCTTTTTGAATTTCTTTATTGTCTTGTCCACAGTGCTCTCTGCTGACACCTCTGTCCATGTCAGAAACTGTCCAGAGCAGCATAGGTTTGCTATGGGGATTTTCTTCTGCTCTGGGCAGTTCCTGATACGGGCATCAGGTTTTGGCAGAGAGCACTGTGGACAAGACAAAAAAGAAATTCAAAAAGAAAATAATTCCCTCGGTAGCATACAGCTGCTAAGAAGTACTGGAAGGGGTAAAGATTGTTTAATAGAAGTAATTAGCAACTTTCATGCCCTTTTCAGCTCGCTTCTCCAACCTATTCTTTTTCATTTTTCATCCCGTCTTTCTTACCCCCCCCCCCCCCCCCTCTCTAGCTACCCCTCTTCCCATCTCTCTTTTTGTATCTTATTTGATAACGGTGCTAGGTTTCTCAGGCTTATATTCCTTCAGCGGTCGACAGTAGTTTGGAGTTGTGACTGGTGGTGGACGATGATTTCAAACAGCTCAGTTAGACGCATAATCCCTCTGTCTTACCACCGCTGATGTACACTATTGCCTGTGAATGCTGACCTCTGAGTTGTGAATTTTATTTAATTGTCTGTCGTTCAATTTCAGACCAATAAAACATTCTTGTTTGAATAAAAAAAAAAAAAGAAGTAATTAGCAAATCTGTTTAACTTTCTGGCACCAGTTGATTAAAAAAAAATGTTTTCCACCGGAGTACCCAAAGTGGGCCTTTTCTTCCGTCTCACTCTCTCTGACTGTTATTTGCCTGTCCCGTGTAGCTAAACTCCCACAAAATATGTATAATGTAAACAAAATGTTAAAGGGGCACGGTCATTAAAAAAAAAAAACTTGTCATATACTGTACAAAAATATCAGAAGTTTTTTAAGTGTTCAGACCCTGACTGATTAGTCAAATAAGCCAACAGTGTGTGCGCTTATCTCGTTCTTTCCTGGCTCTGTGTCACATGACCAAGATCTCATAATGTATGTCTGTTGGACTGTCCCACTCACAAAGACTTGGAACAGGGAGAGTAGCATGTGTTAGCTCTTTCTCCCCGCTCATTCAGTGATCACTCTTATTCTGGAAGGCTTGAATGTGGATATTGGTATTTGTAAATATGAATAATGATGGTTACTGGGCCTCAATTAGATGTTTTATAATAGATTATTTAAATATATTGTATATTGGTTTATATATATATAAAAAAAAAAAACTTTATGAATCACTAGGGAAAGCATACTATGGAAGATTTATCAAAACCTGTGTAGAGGAAGAGTAGTGCAGTTGTCCATAGTAACCAATTAGATTGCTTCATTCATTTTTATATCTGAAAAATAAAAGAAGCAATCTGATTGGTTGCACTGTTTTTTACACAGGTGTGAGAAATCTCCTACACTGTCTGACCAAACAGAGAGCTCATCTCTAGTAAACAGGGGATGTGCAGCTGGTAATGATGGATATAAATGGCCACACGATCAAGCCATCATTCGTCTAAAGGCTCTGTAAACAAACGTCAGTCACAGGGATCAGCGCTAGTCACCAGGAGCCGTTCGGCCGGTATGCCACTCCACTTGGGAATTCTTATATAAAGAACATGCTACAGGCATGCTACACACAGACATCACATATATACACACTTTCACGCACATACTTACACACAGACTTACACTGCTTCCTTGCATGTTTTCTGTAAGCATAACCCGGCCAAAGGCTAACATGTAGCTAACATATATAATTATATTAAGTGATGTGAATGATGGACGAATATGATTTTATGTCCATAAACACATTCATTTCATTACACACCCATTACGGTTGCATACTCTGAAGCACTCTATAAATAACTCTGTACCAGGTACATAACATTACAAATGCTGCATTCATAAATGTGCTGCCTAATACCAAAACATCACTTTGGCCACGTGTCTGGAAACATTTTCACATGGCATATTACTGTTATGCAAAATTATGTGACTCTTTTTTGATGTTGTGAGTAGAGATGAGCGAACTTACAGTAAATTCGATTCGACACGAACTTCACGGCTCGGCAGTTGATGACTTATCGTGCGTAAATTAGTTCAGCCTTCAGGTGCTCCGGTGGGCTGGAAAAGGTGAATACATTCCTAGCAAAGAGTCTCCTAGGACTGTATCCACCTTTTCCAGCCCACCGGAGCACCTAAAAGCTGAACTAATTTATTCAGGAAAATTCATCAACTGCCAAGCCGAGAAGTTTGTGACGAATCAAATTTACTGTAAGTTCGCTCATCTCTAGTTGTGAGTGAATGGGAATTTACATACTGTATTACCATTTACAGTTGTAATGTGTTGTATTTTATTTCATCACAACTTTAAGGGTGCCTTACACTATATTCCAAACAAAAACATTTCCACCTGGATATAATACTATATCAAAGAATGTCCCTTTATTGAAAATGATAAATAAAATTAAAAAAATCATAAACAAAAATACATGTCAAAGGCACCAAAACTCCCAAAAGAAACAAACACTACAGGGAAGGGCAAAATAACAACTCATTTACATGATCATACAATAAAACATAAACAGCTCCATAAAAAAGGACAATCATTAAAGAGAACAATGTAAGATAAGCACAGGGCAAATACAGTCAATAACTGTGGTAAAAAACTGAATAGATGGCCCTTAACAAGCATGCCCTTAACCAGCATGTTTCCCTCCTACTGAGCTTCATCAGGGTGCATTGTACTTTATCACAACTTTGGGTTTACTGCTTAGAGTGCCTTACTTTGCAATATCTTCATTTTGCGATGGTAGCTCCAAATCAATATTTGTAAGGGATCAGTGTTATATATACAGTCTTGTTGTTATTAGGACTCTTCAAATTTATATGTGGAAGATCTTTCTTCTATTATAACCGCAGGGCATCAGAGGAGGTCAGAATAAAGAGATGATAATACCACTAGTCATTGTTCTGCAGGACTTACAACACAGAGGATAAATATACACACAGAATAAAAAAAAAACATTCTACATACCAATTTAGTTAATAATTCAAGCTATGGGCACGACGGCCCTGAGCACAAAACCTTACAATTCATGAGGAAATAGGAGTACATTAAAAGGTAAAAAGCGCTTATTTTTTACAATGGTTTAGCTTTTTTTTTTCTTTTTTTTTTTTTTATAAAAAGGCTAGTGAACACAAAGATGCACAAGCCATCTATCCAGTATATACAAGAAAAAATATTATAGTGCTTGAAAGGGGGGAGGTGTAACTACTGAATAAAGAAGATGAGACTGAATGAGACTTGAAATATGAGACTGAATGAGACTTGAAATATGAGACTGAATGAGACTTGAAATATCGGATGTAGGTTGGTAAATACTGTAGATTAGGGGAAGACAAAAATTGTACTAGAGTATCTCCAGAGCTCCTATCGACAATGAATGGACCAGCATGTACCAACCCACTGCTCCATTCAGCAGGGAGGGTCAGGTTCTATCGATCCCTGTGGATAGTAGATACATTTTTAAGGGCTTGAATACCTCTTTAACACATGGGGGTATATGACTTCTCGGTGTTGTCAACTCTGGTGGATGCTTTGTAAGTTTATGAGAATTAGTTCTGTGGAAGGAGTCCCTTAGTCCAACCCTCTCTTCCCAGAGCTAGTGCTATGTGACTTCTACGCCAAGAACTTTACCTATACCCTACCATAGGGAATCATAGCACAACTAACTGTAAGCCAACCTGTGAAGATCCCTTACAGTAGAACAAATCTATATCAGACTCTATCTTCAGAGTAATACTCAAAGGGGGAGATTTATCAATGTTTTTTTAGCTACACATGTTTTTAAAACTAAATTTGCAGGCTCAAGGTAGGTGTATGGCTGGTTAATTTATCAAAAATCACACACAGTGTGATAAATTAGGCGCAAGTATTCAATACATTAAGCAAGTTTGGTAGGTGAACAGATTGCTGGTATTGATTTGCAACATCTATAGGCAAGTTTATCAATAATCACTTTAACACCAAAAGTTGTGAAAACCATTGATGTGCCAATTTTGCGCCTTTTTAAAGGGGTACTCCGCTGGAAAAATTTTTTTTTTTTTAAATCAACTGGAAAGTTAAACAGATTTGTAAATTACTTCTATTAAAAAATCTTAACCCTTCCAGTAATTATCAGCTGTTGTATGTCAACAGGAAGTTCTTTTCATTTTGAATTTCCTTTCTTTCTGACCAGTGCTCTCTGCTGACACCTCTGTCCATGTCAGAAATTGTCCAGAGCAGGAGCAAATCCCCATAGAAAACCTCTCCTGCTCTGGACAGTTCCTGAAATGGACAACAGTGTCAGCAGAGAGCACTGTGGTCAGACAGAAAGGAAATTCAAAAAGAAAAAAACTTCCTCTGTAGAATAAAGCAGCTGATAAGTACTGGAAGGGTTAAGATTTTTTAATAGAAGTAATTTACAAATCTGTATAACTTTCTGGCACCAGTTGAGAGAGCTGAACGTAGAATGTTTTAAAGCCTACTATACTAAGCTTTAAATCATTCATGAAACTTGGAGCTGACTAGTATTTCTAGAAATCTCTTTGGATATTAAAGGGGTACTAATCAAATGGTGCCAGAAAGTTAAAGGAAAACTGTGAGCTTGCTCCCCCCGCACTAACCAGCGGTACTGGCTGGTAGTGCGGGGGACGCTGATCAGTTTGATGCTTACTGTGCCCGGATCTGCCCCGCCGTTCAGCCGTAATCTTTTTTTCTTTGATTTTCGGTATATGCTAATCAGGTGCTAACTGGCACCGGCTGGGCTAACTGGCGCTCTGACGTCAGTGCCGCTGGCCGCAGCGCAGCCCAGTTCATCAATATTCCTCCCCTCCCTCGGCCTCTCCCTCTTCTCCCCGCTCTGTAATGAAGAGAGAAGGGAGGAATATTGATGAGCTTGGCGGCGCTGTGGCCTGTGCTAGATTACGGCCGAACGGCGGGGCGGATCCATGCACGGTAGACTACCAGCCAGTCATGCTGGTCAGTGCGGGGGGAGCAAGCTGACAGTTTTCATTTAAACAGATTTGTAAATTACTTCTATTAAAAAATCTTAATCCTTCCAGTACTTATTAGCTGCTGAATTCCAGTACTTATTATCTGCTGAATTAGCTGAGGAAATTCTTTTCTTTTTGGAACACAGAGCTCTCTGCTGACATCACAAGCACAGTGCTCTCTGCTGACATCTCTGTCCATTTTAAGAACTGTCCAGAGTAGGAGAAATCCCCTGGACAGTTCCTAAAATGGACAGAGATTTCAGCAGAGAGCACTGTGTTCTAAAAAGAAAAGAATTTCCTCTGTAGCATTCAAAAGCTAATAAGTACTGGAAAGATTAGTTTTTTTTAATAGAAGTAATTTACAAATTTGTTTCTGGCACCATTTGATAAAAAAAAAAAAAGTTTTCCACCTAAAAACTTTTTATAATTTGTAGTACTACTGATAAGATGACTTTTTGAAATATACATTTATAAAAAAAAAAAGTTATTTTACTAAAAATAAAAAAATTAATATAGCCGTCACTAGGGGTCATCTATCTTTATGCAGACAGACTTCTCTGTATTTTGCAGCATACTGAATACAATCCATAAAGCATGTTGGTATCCAGTATAAGAGATCACCACTGCACCACAACAGCCTTCAGCTGTTCCTAAACTACAACTCCCATGATGGGATTTGCAGTTTTGCAACAGCTAAAGGCAACGCTGCTCTAACACAGTGCTTTACAAACACTGCAGCTCCAGTTGCAAAACTACAACCAACACTAAAACTAGTGCAAAACTACAACTAACTACTAATCAACATACAGTGAGGCAAAAAAGTATTTAGTCAGCCATCAAATGTGCAAGTTCTCCCACTTAACCCCTTAAGGACCCGGGGTTTTGCCGTTTTTGCATTTTTGTTTTTTCCTCCTTACCTTTAAAAAATCATAACTCTTTCAATTTTGCACCTAAAAATCCATATGATGGCTTATTTTTTGCGCCACCAATTCTACTTTGTAATGACGTCAGTGATTTTACCCAAAAATCTATGGTGAAACAGAAAAAAAAATCATTGTGAGACAAAATAAAAAAAAAACGCTGTGTTGTAAATTTTTGGGGCTTTTGTTTCTACGTAGTACATTTTTCGGTAAAAATGACATCTTATCTTTATTCTGTAGGTCCATACGATAAAAATGATACCCTACTTATATAGGTTTGATTTTCTCGTACTTCTGGAAAAAATCATAACTACATGCAGGAAAATGAATACGTTTAAAATTGTCATCTTCTGACCCCTATAACTTTTTTATTTTTCCTCATATGGGGCAGTATGAGGGGTCATTTTTTGCGCTGTGATCTGAAGTTTTTAGCGGTACTATTTTTGCATTGATAGGACTTATTTTGGAATTTGGAATTTTTTTGCACGCACGCCATTGACCGTGCGGTTTAATTAACGATTTATTTTTATAATTCGGACATTTCCGCACACGGCGATACCATATATGTTTATTTTTATTTACACATTTTTTTATGGGAAAAGGGGGGTGATTCAAACTTTTAATAGGGGAGGTGTTAAATGATCTTTATTCACTTTTTTTTCACTCTTTTTTCGCAGTGTTATAGCTCCCATAGGGACCTATAACACTGCACACACTGATCTTTTACATTGATCAGTGGTTTCTCATAAGAAACCACAGATCGATGATTCTGCCGCTTGACTGCTCATGCCTGGATCTCAGGCACTGAGCAGTCATTCGGCGATTGGACAGCGAGGAGGCAGGTAGAGATCCTCCAGCTGTCTTGTAAGCTGTTCGAGATGCCGTGATTTCGCCGCGGCGATCCCGAACAGCTCCCTGAGCTAACCGGCATGCTTTCACTTTCACTTTAGACGCGGTGTTCAACTTTGAACGCCGCCTCTAAATGGTTAAAAGCACGCTGCACCGTGATCAATGCTGCGCGCTATTAGCCACGGGTCCCGGCCTCACGGGTCCCGACCCGCTATGACGCAGGGCCACGCCGTGGCCCTGCGTTATAGATCGGGAGTGGACTCATGATGTATGCATACGTCATGGTTCCTTAACAGGTTAAAAAGATGAGAGAGGCCTGTAATTGTCATCATAGGTATACCGCAACTATGGCAGACATAATGAGAAAAAAAATCCATTAAATCACATTTTTAAAGAATTTATTTTCGAATTATGGTGGAAAATAAGTATTTGGTCACCTTCAAACAAGCAAGATTTCTGGCTCTCACAGACCTGTTAATTCTTCTTTAAGAGTCTCCTCTGTCCTCCACTCGTTACCTGTATTAATGGCACCTGTTTGAACTTGTTATCAGTATAAAAGACACCTGTTCACAACCTCAAACAGTCACACTCCAAACTCCACTATGGCCAAGACCAAAGAGCTGTCGGAGGACACCAGAAACCAAATTGTAGACCTGCCCCAGGCTGGGAAGACTGAATCTGCAATAGGCAAGCAGCTTGGTGTGAAGAAATCAACTGTGGGAGCAATTATTAGAAAATGGAAGACATACAAGACCACTGATAATCTCCCTCGATCTGGGACTCCACGCTCACCCCGTGGTGTCAAAATGATCACAAAAACAGTGAGCAAAATTCCCAGAACCACACGGGGGGGGACCTAGTGAATGACCTGCAGAGAGCTGGGACCAAAGTAACAAAGGCTACCATCAGTAACACACTACGCTGCCAGGGATTAAAATCATGCAGTGCCAGACGTGTCCCCCTGCTCAAGCCATTAAATGTGCAGGCCCATCTGAAGTTTACTAGAGAACAGAAGAGGAGGATTGGGAGATTGTCATATAGTCAGATGAAACCAAAGTCGAAATTTTTGGTAAAAACTCAACTCGTCGTGTTTGGAGGAGAAAGAATGCTGAGTTGCATCCAAAGAACACCATACCTACTGTGAAGCATGAGGTGGAAACAATGCTTTGGGGCTGTATTTCAGCAAAGGGACCAGGACGACTGATAGAAATGAAAGAATGAATGGGGCCATGTATCGTGAGATTTTGAGTGAAAACCTCCTTCCATCAGCAAGGGCATTGAAGATGAAACGTGGCTTGGTCTTACGGCATGACAATGATCCCAAACACACCGCCCGGGCAACAAAGGAGTGGCTTTGTAAGAAGCATTTCAAGGTCCGGGAGTAGCCTAGCCAGTCTCCAGATCTCAACCCCATAGAAAACCTTTGGAGGGAGTTGAAAGTCTGTGTTGCCCAGCGACAGCCCCAAAACATCACTGCTCTAGAGGAGATCCGCATGGAGTAATGGACCAAAATACCAGCAACAGTGTGTGAAAACCTGGTGAAGAATTACAGAAAACGTTTGACCTCGGCCATTACCAACAAAGAAATGCACAGATGATAAGGATATTACAGCGCTGTAATATCCTTATCATCTGTGCACCGGAAAAGTGCACAATCTTCATTTTACGTTCCCTATGCCTTGCCGAGGGCGGGATAAGCTGCAGTCCTAGGTGGATGTCCGGGCAGGATCTCCACTACAACCCTCCTAAAGGATTACATGCCTACAAGAGTGTTGTGCCTCTCCCTTAGCACAACACTATCTGGTGAGTTACTCAATTGATAGGGGCTCACCTCCTTTATATATTGTCCTTCAGAGTGGAGTGCTTTTCCATCCTTTTTATTTCAATTACCAACAAAGGGAATATAACAAAGTATTGAGATGAACTTTTGTTATTGACCAAATACTTATTTTCCACCATCATTTGCAAATAAATTCTTAAAAAATCAGATAATGTGATTTTATGGATTCTTTTTCTCATTATGTCTCTCATAGTTGAGGTGTACCTATGATGAAAATTACACGCCTCTCTCACCTTTTTAAGTGGGAGAACTTGCACAATTGGTGGCTGACTAAATACTTTTTTTCCCCACTGTATGTTGATTAGTATCCAGCTTTACTAGGAACAGATAGAAAATGTATGCATAAAAACTACTGTGGTTTTATCACTAAAATCCTTGCGCTAATTTAGAAAGATCTATTTTTATATTTACACATTTCATATTATTATAAACTCACCATAATGTAATAGTTATACAGCAGCCAAACTCCAATAAATCTTCTTCTCTGTGTAACATGTACAGCATGAAACCAGAGAGGAAAGGGTTACAGAGTGAAGCGATTTGCAGACTGTCAGGCTGCTCCTAGACTCAGAGCAGATGAGTCATCCACAGTGAGGGAGAAAGATGGACACGCCCCCTCCACAAGGTAAGAAGAAAAAGCAAGTGAGCAAGATATAAATGCTATTTGTTAGGGATATATAGGTCCTAGAAACATAAAAAAATTAAATGTACATGATTAGGTACACTTTTTTTTCTTTTGGCACTATTAAAGGTACGTTTTAAAGCATGCATGCATATTTAACAACTGCCGAACGAACATTTAATGCTTCATTTGGGATATTTGTGGTAGTTCTAGATCATTGATTTCTCTAATCTAACCAAAAAACTTTTGGCAAGTCATCCAGACATGTTAAAATGCGATTGCTAAGATATTAGCCAGTGATGTGTGTGGCCCTTCATTACTTGGCACGTGCCTAATCTAACGCAATCACCCTATTATAGTCTATTATAGGTGGGGTGGCCGGCCAGGAAGTGAAGTGCATTACAGCACTCTCCACCAGCTTATAACTAGCAGTGGGTCTTACTTCTGAAATTCGTGCAGTCTAAACTTTTGCCATGTCTGGACGACATATCTGAAGTTATTTTTGGTGACAGTGCCCATTTATATGAAATGGCTGAGCACATACTCAAGCTTGACTTTGTTTAAATGGGTGAACAAGGGCCTCCGTTTTTTAAATTAGTAGAGCCCAAATAGTATTTGGACCGCCAGGTTTGAGATACTTGTCACTTACTATTTGGATAGATAATACGTTTGTATTTTGGAAAAACCATTATTATAATATTCTCAACTGGATGGTATGTACTGTATGCTTACTGAATGAAGCAGTATCAACATAAATCTAAATTGTTTTAACATTTGTATAAGCTGTCCAGTGACACTACTAGGAGGAAACACAAAGATTTGTTAGAGCAGTAACATACATAGAGTAAAGCTGAAACGGTATGTGTCCTGAGTTTTAAAGAAGTACAGTGCTAAGAAATGTATCCCCTATCCGCGGGGGGTCCAACCGCTGCGACTCCCCCGTGATCTTCCATACAGGGCCCCTGCTGTGTGTGGCATTTTGCACACATCAGGTCAGCTGGTACAAACACGCCCCTTCCATTCATCTTTATGGGAGAGGAAGAGACATAGAGATATATGGAGGGGGCATGTTTAGACCAGCTGATGTGCTGGGTACGAAACGCGCTCTAGCAGCGCAGAACTGGGGTCCCATACGGGATATCCTGTGTATAGGGATTCATTTCTTAGCACTGGATATCTTCAAGTGCCAATGGGTGCCAACAAGTCACTTTGCCTTTGCCATGTATGAAGCATGAATGTTTGCACAGGCAAAAGAAAGCCCAAGGGTAAAAGATTTTACTTTTTACTAGAGTTACATTTCAATATTTTGAAAAATAGAGTTGTCAGAAAGTAATATTTATGTAGTATGACTAATCTTTGACATACACTCAATAGGCTAATGTTGAACTGAGTTAGGACATTAAGGCCGGGATGTTTTTGAGCAATTTGAGAATTGGTGTTGCCTTTAAGTAGAATTAATCAGCTAATTGACTTAGTGGGTGGTTTTTGGGCAAAATTCTTCTTTTATGATAGAAACATTAAGGCTGGGCAGCATTTGGCTGCTTTCAGAACATTTCATTTAACTTGAAATTCTAGACAGTAATGTTCTAATTTCCATCTGCTATAATTTGTTTACAATAATTTGCCAAAGCAAAGTTGCTTAAAAGCCTTACAAAATAATCATAGATCATACTAAGTAAGAGAGAGGCTCCTTATGACAAGGGCTTTTTAAAGAAAGTAAATTTTGCAAAAGTTTTATGGAGCCCATTGTGGTAGAGGTAGCTTTTTATGTCTTAAATGGGTTTTCCAGCTTGCACAAAAATGGGGGGAAAAAAGGAAAGAAAAGATTCCTGGTGTAAACTCCAGTCCCAGTTGAGCAGTACTTCCTGCTTTCATTTTGGTATTTAAGACATTTGTGCTCAACCATTCACTGGCCAAGGCAAACCACCACTATGGCCAGTGAGTGAGTTCTTCCTGCATGAGGAAACAAAAAAAACAAGTGCTGCTCAGCTGGGACAGGCACCTTTGAATATACACTGCAGGGGAACAGGGCAAGTGAGAATAACATTTTCTTCATTTAATGCCAGCCTGTGCACTTTTTCAAACAGAGAAATCCTTTAAAGGAGTTATCCAAAGATTATGGCCCAAATTTATCAGACAGTGTGAGAGAAAAAAATTTGTGATTTTCCCACAACAACAAATCACAGCTCAGCTAACGAGCTGTGGTAAAGTGAAATCAACCCCCATGAAAATCAAATCCCCATGAATCCACAGTCAATACCCCACAATGAGAGAAGAGAAGGTGAAAACAGAGTTTTAGAAGTAAATATGAAGAAAAGGACATGGGACTGCACTCAACATCCAACGATTCGTTATTGACTAGCGAAGTCACAGGCAGGCATCACAGGGGAGGCAGGCGTGCCGGGGATTGCCGACCCCTGACCTATACTGTGATTGGCTAAGCAGGCATTTTTTTTGTGTTGAGATGTGGAACAAGATTGAAGATCAACGGGGACCAGGGATTCATCAGAACTCCAGCAGATTGGTGAGTACTATTTTTCTATGTTTTATAAACCAGTCTGTCATTTCTTTTCCAGTTTCTCCATTCAGACAAACTCTTTGAGCATTCATACACTGTAGGTTGTAGTATGGAATTTATGTTTAGTCTGTAACATAAAACAAAATCTCATGCTATTCACATATAGACAAGTTTATAAAGTTCTAACACTTCCAACTACTGTTTAACTTCTTATTGAATTATACATGCATGAAATATTTTTGTGCATAAACAGTACATAAGAATTAGGGCTAAGAATTCGTGACAGAAAATACCTGTTATAAGTGGTCTCAGATGTTATTCATACATTGCAAGGCATTTTTTTTGTGCCTGTGACACATAGTTAGAAAATTTTCTTAGAAAATTACGCCTAGTAGACCTTTTGCATTACAAATCTCTCAGACTTATATTGTGTTTAAGGATTTTGTCACACGCTGTGATGATTGTATTATCTATCTTACATACTGATATTCAATGTTGTTTAATTGGAAACATAGCAGTCAGGTACTTACGTGGACAATGAGCTTTCACTATATGACTCATATGTGCTCCTACATAATTAGATTACATCATTTATTTATGATGATCTTTGACCCTACATTGTAATTAGCAAGGTAGAATACAGGTGTTCTAGCTGACTGTCTGGTTAGTGCAGAAAGGTGTAATAAGGTTTACATGCACACATTACTGAATCTTTCTAAACTCTAAATCTGTCCACAGTCAAGATAACACATAGTGATCTTCTCTTCTCATGTCATGGAAAAAACATGCCCAATTAGCTCGCCAAATTTTAAGTCATTTTATGAAGTTGAAAGAGGTAACAGTTGGCTGTGACAGTTACCTCCTGTAAGCAAAATAAGACAGTTTAAGGGTTTGTTCACACTACAAAAATTTAGCTTGAAGCAGCCTCCCATTGTTCTCAATAGGATTCTGCTTCACTGTTCACAAGTCCCGTCATGGAACTTCCGACGAGTAATTCGTTTTCAGTTAGAAGATTGAACATGTTCAATCTTCTATTGGAATCTGACAGAGAAGTCCTGTCTGTCAATGGGACAGCGCTTATGTCCATACCATAAGCTCTGCAGGCAGATCAGATCTGCTCCATACAGGAAGATTGCGGATCCATTAATTTTCAGCAAGGAAATTCATTTCTGAATTTCCATAGTGTGAACAAACCCTATGCCTACTGTATACTTCAACCACATGAAGTCTAAAACACTATGGCGATTCACAGAAAAACTAGACCAAGCTGTGGCACTGAGAAAAGTGTCTGGGAAGCGGTCTACCTGGCATCTCACTCCAGATTCATTTTGATTTATTGACAGGTCTCTCCCTGCTTTCTGTATAGGGAAAGACCTATCAATCATGCCAAGCTGGCCACTATGGGGGCAGGGGAGCCAGGAAGACCACGCCCTGGACACTTCCTCCATGCCATGGCTCAGTTTAAAACTAGCTTTTGCTCTAAAACACTTGAGCATTAGTTGTCAGTGAGGAGCCTGTTGGGATTTGATGCTGTCCATAGTTCAGGGACCAGAAAACTGATGACATACTCCCATTAAAGGAAAACAGTCACCCATTCATCCACATTAAACCCAATATACCAGGTTATAGTGCAGGTGAACAGGAGACCAATGCGGGGTCTATAATTAATATACATACCTGCAGTCCGGCGCTCGGTCCCTCTGAAGATTGGCTTCTTTCACAGCTGAATTGCTTTAATAACAGTTTTGCAATGGGGTATATCCTATGCAGTAGCTCATTATTTGGAGAATGAATGAAAAACAACCTATCTAGAACAATAAAAAGGATCAAATAAAGAAACTGCTCAATGAGAAAAACAATGCATTCTACAGAATGTTATGGAGAAGAGAACACAATACAGCATGTGATTCATTGTCTAGGTGAGTGAACCTTAAAAATGTAAAAAGTATTAAAACAATGGATACAATCAAGAATAATGCCTGAATCATTAGTACTCATTAAACTGATCTGGAAGAATAAGCAAGTGTCTGTATGTGGTTCCTGAATAAGAAGCTACCAGATGTACAACACGAACATGAAGCCTTTGATACTTTCTTAAATGCAGGCATGCTTCCTCTGTTAATAGTATTTTACCAATGAGAAAGGATGGCACAGACTGCAGAAAAGAACATTTAGAACACTAGTAATGTTTCCCTGTCTTCCCTGTCCCAGGTACACAGTGGTAAGGCAATATGAATGAGATGGATGCCAGGTGTAATTTGATGACTCAAATGAACTTGGTTACACTCAATGAGAACATAATGTTTGAATACTACTTAAAGGACACCAGGCTTGATGATTTAGTTCTATGAGTTCTCTTAGGATCTTTCTATACATATCTGTTAAAAAGCACCTTACATGATCCATAATATTAAAGGGGTTATCCTCCACCATAAGGTTATTTTAGCACGTACTTGGCAGGCAGTAATGGACATGCTTAGGAAGGATCTGCGCTTGTCTTGGGGCTAAATGGCTATGTTGTGAGATTACCATAACACTGTGGCTAGCTTTTTGTGAACTTGTATTTCCTGTTTGACTTTTCTTTTTTTGACTACAAATCCCACAATTCCCTTTTCCTCCCTCCCACACATCAGCCACCCCACTCATTGAAACAAAAGACCTGTGGTTTTCAATCAGGGTGCATACAGCTGTTGCATTAGTTGCAATTGATCTTTCTCCCACCAAGCGATCCCTCCACCCATTGAAGCAGACAGGCTCCCTGTCTTCAGCTGACTAGTGAGTCAGGTCTCGGCCATATTGCAAGCTGGGAAAAATCTGAGACAACAGTCATTTTGTATGCTGTTAAAAATAAATAGTGGGGTGAAAATCACATAAGAATTGTGATAAAACCATCACACACAGGTACAGACACTATATTATGAACTACACAGCCCCTGTAGCATAGTCAAATAAAAAAAAATCCTGGAATACCCCTTTAATATTTGATCTGCCTCCGGCATTCATATATCTAAGAGTCACAGTGCTACAGCTCAATCCCTTTAAACAATCTATATGGGTAATTTATTATCACATATAATCGGTGCAAAGCTTTCAAAATGCATTCACATTAAAATGTGTCTCTTCAGCGGTGCAATAAGCTGTTAGTAAACATGCCAAACACCAATATTCTCTTCTTATAGTGGAATCATTCTTAGACTAGGTTCATATTTGCCTTGTGGCTTTGTTTGGGCCTCTGTACAGACCTGTAAAACAGAGCTGGATGGTCTGCTGCATAATGGTTACTAACTGAGCCCGAGAGACCACATTAACTTTAAAGGGGTTGACCAGTGAAAATTTGTATTCAACTTATATGACCAGTCTGGCCTTATAAAACAAAAAAAGCTTCTACTTACCTCCCTGGCTCCCTCGTAGCCTTTAGTATCAGTGGTCAGTCTTAGCGGCAGCAGCACTTCACAGAGCTGCAGGCATCACATCACAGCGCCGCTTGGCCAATCATTGGCTTTAGCAATGTTCTTCCCCAGTCTATAAAAATCATGCATGCAGCGCTTTTTTTGTCTGGTTACATGAACGGTTAAACATATTTAAACCCAATTACAGCTGCCATGGAGTTGTGATTATTACCTTATTTAGGTAAATTTATGGATTAAAACATTTCCAAATGGGGTGGTCAACAACCACACTATTTTTCTAGACATTTAACATTACAGATGGAAAAAATCCTTCAGTTTTTTTTTTTTATATACGCCTGAAAATAGACTGTGCGAACAAAGCCTTAAAGGAGTAGTCCAGTGGTGATTCAGTGGTGAGCAACTTATCCCCTATCCTAAGGATAGGGGATAAGTTGCAGATCGCGGGGGGTCCGACCGCTGGGGCCCCCCGCGATCTCCTGTACGGAGCCCCGACAGCCCGCTGGAAGGGGGCGTGTCGACCTCCGCACGAGGCGGCGGCCGACACGCCCCCTCAATACAACTCTATGGCAGAGCCGAAGCGCTGCCTTCGGCAATCTCCGGCTCTGCCATAGAGATGTATTGAGGGGGCGTGTCGGCCGCCGCCTCGTGCGGGGGTCGACACCCGCTATCTCGGCGGAGAGCCGGGGCCCCGTACAGAGAGATCGCAGGGGGCCCCAGCGGTCGGACCCCCCGCGATCTCAAACTTATCCCCTATCCTTAGGATAGGGGATAAGTTTTCACCACTGGACTACCCCTTTAAAGGGTAAATTCACACATACTGTATCCGCTGCAAATCTGCTGCAGATTTCATGCTGTGTTTAACAATTTATTTGTATTGATTTAACAGCATGGACTCCGCAGCAGATACGATATGTGTGAATGTTACCTAAGTCTTAATAAAACCTTATCACACTCCTATCCTTTTTTTTTTTACCCTTTGGACTCGTTGTTGTTTGAGTATTTACCTTCAGGTGATTTTCATTCAAGTAAGATAAGAGAATTTCCGGCAACAACACCATTGATCCTCATTTAATGATATACGGATTATTACTAAAACTGTATCCAAACCACATGACACCGATAATAAATATTACTAATCTACCATTAGGGTAATAACACTGATATATCTAGGAACTATGTAACAGACATGTCTCTTCTTCAGGTTCATAAAAGCTTCTGATAAGAAAAAAAGAAACGATCCAACACATAAACAGCATGGAACAACTTCAACACTTCACAAAGTCTGACACATCTTGACGCGTTTTAAACGCATGCACTCTTTGTCAAAAGACAAAGAGCGCATTCGCTCAAAAAGCATCAAGATGTGTCAGACTTTGTGAAGTGTTGAAGTTGTTCCATGCTTTTTGTAAAGAGGATCTAACAATAAAGCTGCAGTTTCTTCAAGTACTGGACCATTTAGTTTTTTATTATCGTTTGGAAACGGAGAGTCTGGGTGGGGATCCCTGCCCGAGACTTAGCAGGTGAGCTGGAATTTTCTTGAATTTTCCTGCATAAAAGCTTCTATCTGAGCCAAAATATTGACGAGTGAGAATAAAAAGTCTGGTGTTCCCTTTCTTCAGATACGTGAGACATGGGCATACCCACGATTGCAACCTTGCACCAACATTCTTTCTTTCTATATTTAGATCCTGGCACTTTGCTACTGGTTCTACTTTGGAATCAGTCTCCCCAGTGACAGCAGTAAACAAACAGCTCCAGATGGACAATGATATACAAGCAGTGTCCACAGTACTCACTGTCCTAGGACCATGCGCTGTGTACACTTGTACATTGCTAGCAATGTAAATCCTCAATCTATTATCATTACAGCAGAGACTGATGTGATACATTCCGCACCCAGCATTGCACAACATGTTGACATGAAGTTAAATAGTCATAATAACTTGGTGTATTCACATATTAGGTATGCTTGTACAGTACTAAATGCACTGGACTATTAAATCACTTTGGAATTGGCTCTTCCCTCTGGTTAGTTGGGGTGGGGCTTTATGACATCCGAATGCTCCAACAGTAGTTAAAGAACATCTTAAACACTTATGTATGTCCAGGTTTACAAGTACAAAGCAGACTTGCTCAGGCACCAAAATTAGCATGATAAAAATTGTCCTCTTCTGACTTTTTTTTTTGTTTATGTTATTTTATTTACAAAATGGGAAAAGAGGGTGATTCAAACTTTTATTAGGGAAGGGGTTAATTCACTTTTATCTCTTTTTCCTTTTTTTTTTTGCCCCCATAGGAGGCTATAACATGTAATCTTGTGTACACTGTTTAATGCTGAGCATTGGCTCAGCATTGATCAGTGTAATCTGTGCTCTGCTGCTCTAGCTGGGGCATCATAGGACCAATCGGATGGCATGGAAGCAGGTAAGGGCCTTTCCGCCTTCCATATGCAGCTGATCAGGACTCTGCGACTGCCTAAGTTAACCAGCAATGTTAAATCCCGCATTTAGGGTTAATCCTGAGGGTAATGCTGGGCATTGGCCAGATCGGCGATGTCCGGCATTAACCGTGGATCCTGGCTGCTGCAAGCAACTGGGCTTGTGAGCACTCTTCAAACTGCAGGAGGGGGGCCACATGTATGCCCTTGGTCCTTAAGAGGTTAGATATCTTTTGTTATATGGTTGTTTAATACATTTTGAATATTTAATAAAGAAATGGCTCCTAAAAATCCCACCACTAGGGGTCCCCATACCTACAGGGAAACTAACCAGTCCTGCAGCAGCAGCAGCATGTCCATTAGTCATGGACAAGAGATGACTTATGGACAAGACTGCATGAGCAGACACACCAATCACCCCCCACCACCACAAGGGAGGGACTTCTCTTCCCCTGAGAAGATTTCTAACACTGTGAGCTAATGATAAGTGATGTTTTTATAATAAATATATGTGATAGAGGCAAAAAAAGGGTACTGGGCAGATTTACTAGAACGTAAACCCGCACACAAGCGTAAATTGTAGCTTGTGTAGATTCCAGAGAGGCACATGGGGCAGCCAAAGCTACAGCTGGGTTTATCAAGAGACGTGTGCCTCTAGATAAATCGGGCACATTGTACACTTGCTGGGGTTTTCTCAAGGCCGGTGTATAAAACACAAGTCTTGTGTTCCCATTGTGTCAAAGCTAGTCAACATGAATACATGTCTCCACCAGCTTCAAGACTACCTTCACATCACTGCAGAAAAATGACCTGTTTGACCCTTAAGGAGTGGGGAAAGAGATGGAGGAGAAATCTGGACATAATAAAAGTAGAATAGTTTTAATGTTCCCAGGAGAAATATAGGCTATGATTGTTATACATGAATTTATTTCAACTTCCATTTCATCAGTTCCAATTTAAAAATGAATTTGTAGCATGCTGTGGTTTTAATGTTTTTGTGGCTTGTGTGTAGCTTTTTGCTGCAAATAAATAGTGTGGTTAAGGACTGCCTGCGCACATGGCCTACATACGAAGTAGGACATACAGTATGAGCCGGGAATAAGGCAGGTGAAGGCAAGCTTGTGGCACAGCAAATGTTTTAAGTAATTATATTACAGGAGGAAGTAGGAGACAAAATAATTGTCTGTGCACAGAAGCTGGGGAACGGTGGATTGTGGCAGGTAAACAGCTGAGCTGACTGGATGTAGGTCAGTGTGTGTGTTGGTGTGTTGTGACTGCAAAACAGGATTGAGGGGACGGTAATGACTGTGACACATAGGAGGGAAATGAGGAGGCAGTAAAAACTGACACACGGGGGGGAGACACGGGGAGATGAGGGAACACTAATGACAGGGACACGGGGAGATGAGGTGACACTAATAGAGCAATGGTCGGCACTATCTGAAAAGTGGTGGTGCACGAGGAAAAGAGTACTGTAATATAATAAAGGAGGTCCCAGCACTCACTGATGCAAGCAATTGGTATTTATTGTATATCCAAGTCACAGGACGCGTTTCGGCACTTAGCCTTCCTCTGCTGTCACTAATGACTGTGATACACAGGAAGATGAGGGGACACTAATGACTGTGATACACAGGAAGATGAGGGGATACTAATGACTGTGATACACAGGAAGATGAGGGGACACTAATGAATGTGATACACAGGAAGATGAGGGGACACTAATGACTGTGATACACAGGAAGATGAGGGGATACTAATGAATGTGATACACAGGAAGATGAGGGGACACTAATGACTGTGATACACAGGGAGATGAGGAGACACTACTGACTGATTATATGGTGTCATATAAGGTCATGTTGCCTAGTGACAAGACGTGTGGCATCCTGTCTCCTAACTTTTTTTTCTGGTTCCTAGATTCATAACAAATTTGTCAAGCCCCGAGGTAATGGCTCTAAATTACATAGTTGCATACATTGCTACCAACCTTAAGTACTGACCAAACCCAAATATGACAGCAAGAGGGTCTCACTATATGGGTAGAATGAGGGACGCAGGGAGCAGGGTGCCATTGAGGAAAGGTGTACAGTTAATACAATATAAAATGTTCTTCCTAAATATATTTGTGAAGTCAATAGGCTGTGATGTCCAAGCTGCTTACAATATAGTCATTCCCAGCATTGAAAGAGCTTGTTTGACCGCATCATCGTAATTTAAAGGAGATATATTACGCTGAAAAACGTATCTCCAATTCAAAGGATAGGGGATAACTTTTGCATTGCGGAGGGGTCTGACCTCATGCAGATAGAGATATATGGAGGGGGCTCCGTAAGGAGATCTCAGGGGGTTCCAGTGGTCGCCACCACGCGATCTAAAACCTATCCCCTATTCTTTGGTTAGGGGATAAGTTTTTTCAGCATGATACTACTCCTTTAAAGGGGTACTCCGGTGGAAATAAGTAGAAAACAAATGTTTTCAAATCAACTGGTGCCTAAAAGTTAGATTTGTAAATTACTTCTATTGAAAAATCTTAATCCTTCCAATACTTATTAGCTGCTGTATAAAACAGAGAAATTTGTGAATTTCTTTTCTGTCTGACAACAGTACTCTCTGCTGACACCTCTGTTCGTCTCAGGAACTGTGCAGATTAGAAGCCTACCCCCATAGAAAACCTCTCCTGCTCTGGACAGTTCCTGACATGGACAGAGGTGTCAGCAGAGAGAACTGTTGTCAGGCTGGGAAGAACTTCACAAATGTCTCTGTAGTATACAGTAGCTGATAAGTACTAGAAGGGTTAAGATTTTTAAATAGAAGTGATTTACACATTTTTTTTACTTTCTTGCACCAGCTGCTTTGAAAACTTATTTTTTCTGCCGGAGTTCCCCTTTAAGTCAGTTTTAAAGGCTCTGATACACAATAGTGAAAAGTTGATTGACCCATTTTGAATTTTCAGCTGCCAGCTACTGAAGGTGTATGGTCACTTTTAGTTATGATGTAAGGTTGGGTTCACATGTAGTATTTTGTTCAGTATTTTTAGCCAAACCGGAAAAAGGTCTTAAAGGGGTACTCCACTGGAAAACATCAACTGGTGCCTGAAAGTTAAACAGATTTGTAAATGACTTCTATTAAAAAAAATCTTAATCCTTCCAGTACTTATCAGCTGCTGTTATGATCCATAGGAAGTTATTTTCTTTTTTGAATTTCCTTTCTGTCTGAGCACAGTGCTCTCTGCTGACACCTGTGTCCATTTTAGGAACTGTCCAGAGCAGGATAGGTTTTCTATGGGGGTTTGCTCCTACTCTGGACAGTTCCTAAAATGGAAAGAGGTTTCAGCAGGGAGCACTGTGGTCAGGCAGAAAGGAAATTCAAAAAGAAAAGAACTACCTGTGGATCATATGGCAGCTGATAAGTACTGGAAGGATCAACATTTTTTAATAGAAGTCATTTACAAATCTGTTTAACTTTCTGGCACCAGTTGATAAAAAAAAAAAAAAAAAAAAAGTTTTCCACCGAATTACCCCTTTAAGTAAGGTTAAAGAGGCACTGCCATTATGAAAAACTTTTTATAACTAATAGGGGAACTACTATTCTACCCACTTTTACTGTGCAGGACACCAAGAGGGGCATTATTACAGTTTGGGGGCCTGTAGATGGGAAGATTGTGTAGAGGTGGGGAGGGCACTGGAAAATGTGTAGTCTAAGATGTTTGTCCTGCAGATGCTGAAGAGATAAGTTATGGCTGGAAGAAGTTGTCATGGTGGTCGGAGTCAAATTAGTATGAGCACAATGCCAACCAGATAAGATGTCAATTGTAAGTGTAAAAAATGTCTTAATTATTGAACAACCAATATATTCCTCAGGTAAATGCATCAGCACAAATATACAAAGAGTTAAATTGAGGTAAAGGGTAAACAATGCACCCATGCAGTGCAGATGCTGCCTCAATAAGGCCTCTTTCACACTATAAGGTTGTTCCGTTAAAAGATCCGTTATAAACGTCCATTAGAAAAGCCTTAAAACGGATGTTAAACGGCCGTTACAAAATCCAATCAAGTCTATGGGATTCTTTGATTTACTGTTATGACCCGTTATAGTCCGTCATGAATAACAGACATTAGTTGTGACGGAAGAAAAAACAGCACATGCCCAAATTTTTCTTCCGTCACTACAAACAGGTAAATTAACGGCTGTTATTTTTAACATTGAAGTCTATGGCTGACAGATGAGCCTTTATGTCATCCGTTTGCACCTGGTTTATAATATCCGTTATTACTTCTGAGCATGTTCAGAAGAGGTGACATCAGCAGACTCCTGAAGTGCTGAGGGACTACTATCACTCCCATCATGAAACAGATGTTTCTATGATCTTGTTTCTATGATGGGAGTAGTAATTCCTCGGCTGCGGGAGTCTGCCGGTGCCTTGGGAGGCTACATTAGTGTTTGTACTACTACCCCCATCATGGAACATACTCTGTTACATGATGGGGGTTGTAGTACAGAGGCTACGATATTGATCGCACCAGGTCTCACTTCTGAGACCCCATGCGATCAGAAGTTATTAAGCAGGGGAGCGGGCGGGATGCTCCGCAACCCTGTGATGTATCGTGTTTTTACTTTCATTTTTAAATCCCCCGCAGGGAGCCCTAAATGGCCGGTACCAACGAGCCAATCAGGGCTCATAGAGGTTTTTTTAAATGAACATTGTGAGTGGCAGCAGGGGCCATATGCATAGCAAAAGCGCTGTGGGGGGCAAGATATAGAGCGCTGCAGGGGGGGTAGACATGTAGCCTATATATGTAGCCCCCCAGCACATTTATAATATGCCCCCCGCAGCGCATTAATAAAGATATGACCTCCGCCGGCGCATTCATAAAGATATGACCTCCCCCCCGTCGGTGCATTAAAAAACATATGACCCCCCCCGCTGGCGCATTAATAAAATATGACCCCCGCTGGCACATTAAGAAAGATATGACCCCTGCCGGCGCATTAAAAATGAAATGCCCCCCCCCCCCCGCAGGTGCATTAATAAAGATATGACCCCCACCAGTGCATTAATAAAGATATGAACCCCTGCTGGCTCATTTATAAATATATACCCCCACAGCGCATTTATAATGTTCCCCCCTGCGGGGGTTATATATTTATAAATGCGCCAGCGGGGGGGGTCATATCTTTATTAACCCCTTAAGGACGCAGGGTTTTTCAGTTTTTGCACTTTCGTTTTTTCCTCCTTACCTTTTAAAAATCACAACCCTTTCAATTTTTCACCTAAAAATCCATATTATGTCTTATTTTTTGCGTCACCAATTCTACTTTGCAGTAGCATTAGTCATTTTACCCAAAAATTCACGGCGAAACGGAAAAAAAATCATTGTGCGACAAAATCAAAGAAAAAATGCCATTTTGTAAATTTTGGGGGCTTCCGTTTCTACGCAGTGCATATTTCGGTAAAAATGACACCTTATCATTATTCTGTAGGTCCATACGATTAAAATGATACCCTACTTATATAGGTTTGATTTTGTCGTACTTCTGGAAAAAATCATAACTACATGCAGGAAAATGTATACGTTTAAAAATGTCATCTTCTGACCCCTATAACTTTTTTATTTTTGCAAGTACAGGGCAGTATGAGGGCTCAGTTTTTTGTGCTGTGATCTGAAGTTTTTATCGGTACCATTTTAGTTTTGATCGGACTTTTTGATAACTTTTTATTCATTTTTTAATGGTATAAAAAGTGACCAAAAATTGGCTTTTTTTGCACTTTGGAATTTTTTTACGTGTACGCCATTGACCGTGCAGTTTAATTAACAATATATTTTTATAGTTCGGAAATTTACGCACGCGGTGTTTTATTTTTTTTATGGGAAAAGGGGGTGATTCAAACTTTTATTAGGGAAGGGGTTCAATGACCTTTATTAACACTTTCTTTTAACTTTTTTTTTGCAGGGTTATAGCTCCCATAGGGACCTATAACAATGCACACACTGATCTTTTACACAGATCACTGGCGTGTATTAACACGCCTGTGATCAGTGTTATCTGTGCTTGACTGCTCCTGCCTGGATCTCAGGCACGGAGCAGTCATTTGCCGATCGAACACCGAGGAGGCAGGTAAGGGCCCTTCCGGTTTCCTGTAAGATGTTTGGGACGCTGCGATTTCACCGCGGCTGTCCCGAACAGCCCAACTGAGCAGCCGGGATACTTTCACTTTCACTTCAGACGCGGCGGTCAGCTTTGATCCCCGTGTCTGAAGGGTTAATACAGGGCACCGCGATCGGTGATGTCCTGTATTAGCCACGGGTCCCGGCCATTGATAGCCACCGGAACCGACCCGATATGACGCGACTGTGTGACCCCGCGGCATATCGCGGGAGCCGGCGGAGGACGTATATATACGTCCTTCGTCGTTAAGGGGTTAATGCACCATCGGGGGTCATATCTTTATTAATGCGCCGGTGGCGGTCATTTCTTTATTAATGCGCTGGCGGGGGTCATATCATTATTAATGTGCTGCGGATGGCTTATTATAAATGCTAGATATATAGGTTATATATCTGTCCCCGCCCCCCCCGCAGCGCTATATATCTTACCCCCCCCCCCCCACAGCGCTTTCAATATACATATGGGCCCCACTGCCACTCACAATGTTCATTTTAAAAACCCCGCCAGTAGCCCTGAATGGCTCCTCAGTACCAACCATTCAGGGCTCCCCGCGGGGGATTTAAAAATGAAAGTAAAAACATGATATATCGCAGGGTTGCGGAGCATGCCGCCCGCTCCCCTGCTTAATAACTTCTGATTGCATGGGGTCTCAGAAGTGAGACCCGGTGCGATCAAGCCCTCAGCCCCTGTACTACAACCCACATTATGTAACAGAGTCTGTTCCATGATGAGGGTAATAGTACAAACACTAATATAGCCTCCCCAGCCACTGGCAGACTCCTGCTGCTCGGGAAATACAACTCCCATCATGGAAACAAGTCTGTTCCATGATGGGAATAGTAGTAGTCCCTCAGCACTGCAGGAGTCTGCTGATGTCACCTCTTCTGAGCATGCTCAGAAGTAATAGTGGATATTATAAACCAGGTGCAAACAGATAACACAAAGGCTCATCCGTTTGCCATAAACTTCAATGTTAAAAATAACAGCCGTTAATTTACCCGTTTCTTGTGACAGAAGAAAAATTTGTGCATGTGCCGTTATTTCTCCCGTCACAACTAACGGCCGTTATTCATGACAGGTTATAACGGGTCATAACGGATAACCAAAAAATACCATAGACTTGAATGGGATTTTGTAACGGCCGTTTAACATCCTTTTTTAAGGCTTTTCTAACAGACGTTTATAACGGATGTTTTAACGAAACAACCTTATAGTGTTAAAGCGGGGGATTTAAAAATGAAAGTTTAAACACACGATACATCGCAGGATTGCGGAGCATACCGCCCCCTCCCCTGCTTAATAACTTCTGATTGCATCAGGTCTCAGAAGTGAGACCCAGTGCGATCAATCCCTCAGTCCCTGTACTACAACCCCCATCAGCGAACAGATTCGGTTCCATTATGGGGGTAGTAGTACAAACACTAAAGTAGCCTCCCCAGCCACAGACAGACTCCTGCAGCCGGGAATCTACTACTCCCATCATGGAAACAAGTATGTTCCATGATGGGAGTAGTAGTAGTCCCGGCTATGGGAGTCTGTAGGCAGAGGTGTTAAAACGGCCGTACATGAGGGATGTTATATCGGGTCTTAACGGATAAATATGCTTGTTATTTTGATGGACATTATTCATCCGTTAGCACCCGTTATTTCATCCGTTATTATACATCCATTTTTAAACAGAAAACGGATGTTTTATAACGGATGAATGCTCATAGTGTGAAACCAGCCTAACAGATATAAGTGTACAATATACAAAGACAGTGTGGAGCTACTGCACGAGATGTCATAATGTTAAGCATCTAATTTCAACCAATAACATATAAATATAGGTGTAACCAAAATAATGGGCTTAATCATAACCTATAGAAAAGGTGCAGTGTCTGAATACGCATGTAATAATAAATACCCAACATCAGACACTGAAACACATATTCATGCAAAAATTGACAAGTTTTATTAGACAAAAACACACAATACAATAAAACACATCTAAAAAGAGCTGCAACAATCAGACTGCAAAGACTCACTGGAGCGGGGTTCCACACAGATATAAATTAGAAAAAAAGGATCAAATGGTGCATATTATATTGCACAAATGTATCTATGTAACTGTAAAAGTTATATGGACACATGTGTGCAATATAATATGCACCATTTGATCCTTATGTGTTTCTGTGTCTGTTATTGGGTATCTATAAATATAAGTGTAATATTCTCCAGGAATGTACAAAACAAGCAATTACATGAAAAAATAAATGACATTCACAAAGAGAATGTGACATATTGAACCTGCACATTATAGGAAGATACATACAGTCAAGGCAGTAAATGTTGGCACCCCTGACATTTTTCAAGAAAATGAAGTATATCTCACAGAAAAGGATTGTAGTAACACATGTTTTGCTATACACATGTTTATTCCCTTTGTGGAACTAAACCAAAAAAGGGAGGGGAAAAAAAAGCAAATTGGACATACCGTAATATCACCCCAAACTCCCAAAATGGTCTGTACAAAATTATTGGCACCCTTAACTTAATATTAGGTTGCACACCCTTTGGAAAAAATAACTGAAATCAGTCGCTTCCTATAACCATCAATAAGCTTCTTAAACCTCTCAGCCGGAATGTTGGACCGCTCTACCTTTGCAAACTGTTCCAGGTCTCTCTTATTGGAAGGGCGCCTTTTCCCAACAGCAATTTTAAGATCTCTCCACAGGTGTTCAATGGGATTTAGATCTGCACTCATTGCTGGCCACTTCAGAACTCTCCAGCGCTTTGTTGCAATCCATTTCTGAGTGCTTTTTGACATATGTTTAGGGTCAGTGTCCTGCTGAAAGACACAAGACCTCGGACATGAACCCAGCTTTCTGACACTGAGCTGTACAGTGCGACCCAAAATCCATTGGTAATCCTCAGATTTCATGATGCCTTGCACACATTCAAGGCACCCAGTGCCAGAGGCAGCAAAACAACCCCAAAACATCATTGACCCTCCAACATATTTCACTTTAGGTACTGTGTTCTTTTCTTTGTAGGCCTCATTCCGATTTCGGTAAACAGTAGAATGATGTGCTTTACCAAAAGGCTCTATCTTGGTCTCATCTGTCCACAAGATGTTTTCCCAGAAGGATTTTGGCTTACTTAATTTTAGTTAATTTTAGCAAAATGTAGTCTTGCTTTTTTATGTCTCCTGGGTCTCCTGCCATAGAGTTTATTTCATTTAAATGTCGACGAATAGTTCATGCTGACATTGATGCTCCCTGAGCCTGTAGGAACTCTTGAATATCTTTGGAACTTGTTTGGGGCTGCTTATCCACTATCCGGACTATCCTGCGTTGACACCTTTCAGCAATTTTTCTCTTCCATCCACGCCCAGGGAGATTAGCTACAGTGCCATGGGTTGCAAACTTCTTGATAATGTTGCGCACTGCAGACAAAGGCAAATCTAGATATCTGGAGATGGACTTGTAACCTTGAGATTGTTGATATTTTTCAAAATTTTTGGTTCTCAAGTCCTCAGACAGTTCTCTTCTCCTCTTTTTGTTGTCCATGCTTAGTGTGGCCCACACAGACACACAATGTAAAGACTAAGTGAACATCTCTCCTTTTTATCTGCTTTCAGGTATGATTTTTATACAGTATTGCCCACACCTGTTACTTGCCCCAGGTGAGTTTAAAGGAGCATCTCATGCTTGAAACAATCTTATTTTCCTACAATTTTGAAAGGGTGCCAATAATTTTGTCCAGACCATTTTTGGAGTTTGGTGTGACATTATGTCCAATTTGCTTTTTTTCCTCCATTTTTTGGTTTAGTTCCAGTACACACAAAGGGAATAAACATGTGTATAGCAAAACATGTGTTACTGCAATCCTTTTCTGTGAGAAATTCTTCACTTTCTTGAAAAATTTCAGGGGTGCCAACATTTACGCTCATAACTCTAGCTCTTCGGCTTGTAGGCCTTTACACCCACTATGAAATTGGTGAAGGATATGTGATGATCTGGGGACGCTTCAGTAAGGCTGGAATCGGGCAAAATTTGTGAAGAGCGCATGAATCAAGCCATGTACATGGTTATCCTGGCAGAACACTTGCTTTCTTCTGCTCTGACAATATTCCCCAACTCTGAGAATTGTTCTTACTGTGTAGTTCTGGGCTGATTCCTCACCGTTCTCATGATATTAAATCTTCACAAGGTGAGATCTTACATGGAGCCCCCAACAGAGGGAGATTGACAGTTATTTTATGTTTCTTCCATTTGCAAATAATTGCACCAACTGTTGTAAACAATTCAGCCCATTGTTGCCCATTCCAGCCTTGTGTAGGTCTACAATCTTGTCCCTGACATCCTTGGACAGCTCTTTGGTCTTGGCCATGTGGAAGAGTTCGGAATTTGATTGTTGACTTCTAGGTGACTTCTGTGGACAGGTATCTATTATGCAGATAACAAGCTGAGATAAGAAGCAATCCCTTTAAGAGAGTGCTCCTTATCTAAATTTGTTACCTTTATAAAAGACACCTGGGTGCCAGAAGTCTTGCTGACTGATAGGGGATCAAATACTTAAGGGGATCAAATACTTATTTCAATTCATAACTTACTGGATTTGTTTGTTGTTATTCCATCTCCCACTGGTTAAATAAACCTACCATTAAATTATGGACTGATCATTTCTTTGTCAGTGGGCAAATGTACGAAATCAGATCAAATATTATTTTTACTTCACTCTATGAATAGGAAAAGCAGAGAAACTGATACATTTGAAATGGTAAATTTTTCAGAGCTGTATATATATATATATATATATATATATATATATATATATATATAGCACTGTGTTGTGTAGGATTGATGTTGACTTACATTGGTGCTACATGCTTTGGTTTTATCTTCTTAAGATTACTAATCATAACCTCCCTTCCTGTCAGAACTTACCATGGTGGGATATTCACATCTATTGTTCCTTCCACATGTGCTATTTTTATTATTATCACTATACTACTGAGTGTGCACTTCTTTATTTATTTATTTATTTTGCAAATGTATTTGAACTGTAACAGCTGCATTCTGGTATTTCCATTGCTTTATATCCGAGTGCAGTCAAATTTAGTGTTTGCATAAATGTATATGTGCTTTCCTACATGGCTGCAAACACACAAAACATACAGCAGCATACTGTGAACAATGAATATGCAAATCAGTTTTTAGTGGATGTATGGAGGGATGGCTGCCTCCATCTTGGGCGTATATAAAAAACGAACGAAGAAATAATTGTCCATACATTTTTTTAAATATTTTTCAATTGCCCAAGGTGCTGCTACAATTCTAAATTTTGTTGCCTTTCTGTTATAATTGTATTCATTTATAGGATGTGTATTGGGGGGAAGGCCAGAAGCTGTGATTTGGGCACTCTATTTGTTTTAAATGTATTTATTTTGTTTTCATTTTATATATTTTTTATTTTACGGGTAATAATTTTAAAACACTTTTTGGGGGATTTTTAAATAACATGTGCTGACATATTAGCTCAGGTACAGGGGCATATAACCTCCAACACTCACTGCAGCGCTAACCTGGGTCTCCTAAGACCCAGCAATTCCTGCAGGATACCCGGTACCCAGTGATCACATGATCGCCAGGACAAGAAGCCTTATGGCTCCTGCTGAGCTGCATACACAATGCTCACTGAGCACTGTGTATATCAGTGTTTCCCAACCAGGGTGCCTCCAGGTTTTGCAAAACTACAACTCCCAGCATTCCTGGACAGCCAAAGGCAAGGCATGCTGGGAGTTGTAATTCTCTGGAGGACCCTCTGCTCTTCTATAGCTGCGCTGCTTCAGACTCTGACGGGACATTCAGGAATGTCCTGGCAAATTTAGGTCATGTTTACATCTCGCAGAAAATCACAGTGCAGACATTTCGCAAACTGTGGGTGCCGGCATAATATGCGCTAGGACCGGTATGCATTCCATGCGGAGTCCGCAAAAAGAATAAACAGGTTCAATCTTTCTGCGGACATGGAATTCAGAATTTATGTGACCGAAACATTTGGCATGGTAATTCCCCCGTGTACACAGCGCAGTAGAATCCTGTTCAATGCAACGGGACTCTACTACAGCGGCATTTCCGTGCAGAATTTGAATGTGGAATTCCACACAGAACATAGCCTTACATAGCCCTGCGATCTTCCACGCCGCACCCCGTTAGAATCAGCCCCCGGAGCGTGCTCGCTCCGGGTCTGATTACTAGCGATCACATGGACGGAGCATAGTGACGTTACGGCTCTGCCCCGTGTGATGTCATGCTCCGCCCCTAAATGCAAGCCCCGCACCCATGTGATGTCACGCTCCGCCCCTCAATGCAAGCTCCACCCCTGTGTGATGTCACGCTCCGCCCCCTCAATGCAAGCCCCTCAATGCAACCCTCCATAGGCTTGCATTGAGGGGGCGGAGCCGTGACGTCACTATGCTCCGTCCCTGTGATCGCTAGTAATCAGACCCGGAGCGAACACGCTCCGGGGGCTGATTCTAACGGGGTGCAGCATGGAAGATCACGGGGGTCCCCAGCGGCGGGCCCCCTGCGGTCAGGCATCTTATCCCCTATCCTTTGGATAGGGGATAAGATGTCTTAGCACCGGAGTACCCCTTTAACCCTTTAAATGCTGAGATAAAAGTGCTATAAAAAGCCTGTAGTAATGGAGCCCTGATTACACTGATAAATGCTGTTCTATTGGACAGCATTGTTCGGTGTATGCATTTGAAAGATTGCATGTAAAAGTCCCCTATAGAGACAAAAAATAGTGAATTAAATGTGAAACAAAAAAAAACCATAAACACATGTGGTATCGCTCCATGCGTAAATATCTGAACTATTAAAATATAACATTAATTAAACAGCACGGTGAATGGCATAAACGTAAAAAAAATAGAATTGCTGATGTTTGGTCACTTTATATACTGGAAAAAAATTAATAAAAAGCGATCAAAAATTTCCATCAAAACAAAAATGGTACCAATAAAAACTACAGATCATGGTACAAAAAACTGAGCCCTAATACAGTGCCATATATATATAAAAAAAGTGTTAAAGGGATCAGAAGAGGACAAATTTATACATACTCATTTTCTTACAAAAAGTTATACATTGATGTTAAATAGTAAAACAAAACCTATATAATTTTGGTATCATCGTAATCGTACGGTCCTACAGAATATATTGTTTCATTTTTACTGAAAAGTGCACTGCGCAGAACATTTGCGAAATGACGTTATTTTTCAGTTTCTCCGCACAGTTTTTCTTATCATCATAGATTTAGTGTCAAAACAAGTGATGCCATTAAAAAGTAAAATTGGTTGCACTATAAACAAGTCCTTATATGGGTCTGTAAATGAAAAATGAAAAGTGTTATGATTTTTGCAAACAACAGGTACACTTTTAGGGTAGGGTCATAAGTGCCGATTTCGCTACCCATTGACTTCAATGGGTAGGAAAATATGTAGCAGCAAATACACAGCAAAATACGGCACATGTGACCCTACCCTAAGGGGTTAAAAAGATCATATGTTTTTATGTTTCTCAATCTTTTAAGGCTATGTCAAAAAATACTGCTTGCGTCGTCTTTTTCTCCCCCTACTCCTGCTGAAAAACAGCGACGCCTGACGGACCCCATTGACTATATTGGGGTCCATCAGGACCTACTGTTGCCCATTGCGCGCCGTAAAAATGACAGAGCAACGGCAATGTGAAAATAGCCTTAGGGTGGGTTCACACCACGATTTTGCTATACGGTTCCTGTATCAGGTTTTTGATAAAAAAAAACGGATTCCTCAAAACCTGACTAAACTGTATCAAAACGTGTGTACAAATTTTTATCTGTATATGGTTTGAAAAATGATGTCCGGTTGCATCCGTTTCTTAAGAAAAAAAAAGTATACGTTTTGAACTTTTCACTCCATTATGAATAAAGTTTCACTTGTTTGATTGAAATTCCAAGAAAAAAAATGTGGAAAGTAAAAAACCATATGGTGAAAATTGGATGGAACCGTACGCACATACAGTTCTGTACGGTTCCCATTGACTCCCATGTTTAAAAAAAACGTATACGGGTCAATACGGTTTTCCACCCGGACCAATAACCGTGGTAGGCCACGGTTTTCTGTCCAGAAAAAAAAAGGAAAAAACCGTGTGGTTTGAAAAACGGAGACAATCGTATACAATATGGTGCATACGGTTTTGAATGGAAAGTCTATGGCCACGGTTTGCTGTACGGTTGCATGTTTTTTTTTTTTTTTTTTTTTTTAAACGTATCCAAAAACTGTATAGAAAAATTGTGGTGTGAACCCACCCACATAGACAGTACTATTAAAATAAAAAGGATACAGTTTAAATCCGTTTTTGAATAGAAACTAAAAAACCAAAACCAAAACAGGATAGTTTGTTAATATGAGTCGAGTCTAGATATATACGATTTTATATGATTTTTAAGTATAAATTTGTAGAAACTGTCAGTGTTTGCCAAACAGTGTACCTACCACCAGTTGTTGCAAAACTACAACTCCCAGCATGCCTGGACAGCCTTCGGCTGTCCAGGCATGCTGGGAGTTGTAGTTTTGCAACAGTTGAAGATACATAGTTTCGGAAAAAAACGCGTTGTGTGACTGCAGCCCTAGCTTTCTGCAGTACCTCATCCCAATCACTGTTTCCTTTCTGTTGTTGCCGCTTTAAGAAGAGCAGTTGCCCTTTTAAGAGCGGCGCCGAAGTCGAATGCGAGGCTGTGACGTCACAGTGGAAGTGATCCGGCGCTGGAACGTTTTGTAGCGCTGCTCAACGTTCTAAACAGAAGTCAGTACCGAGCGGCGCTGGAGCCGGAGCCGTGCGGGTGTCTTGGGTTAAGCCGTCTAGGGGTGTCCAGGGAGCGGAGACCGGCGGTTATAGAAGCCGTGTAGTGTGAAGGTCTGAGGGCCCCTCCTCCACCCGTCTGTCCGGTCAGAGATTCTTAGGGGCCGTCACTCGGTCTTCTCGTACGCTCTCCATGTTGTGATTGTTCTCGGAAGGATCGCTCGGGACGGTGTATCCCCGGTAGGGCTTGTGGTTGGTTCCTTCGGGTTCAGTACTAGTCGTGTACCGGATAGCGCAGGCTCCAGGATGATGAATCCGGGACACCCCTTCCTTAACCCCCCTCAGCAGCCGCCTCAACAGCAACCGCCGCCGCCACAGTACAAGTCTCCCCTGACCGTAAAGAAGAACGCCATCACCGATGACTACAAGGTCACCAACCAGGTGCTGGGGCTGGGCATCAACGGCAAGGTGCTGGAGATCTTCAGCAAGAAGACCGGGGACAAGTTTGCTCTGAAGGTAAATGGAGGGGGCAGCGGCCTGGTGACAATGGGAGCAGATGATCCTCCTGACCATTCATGTCACCACCTTAAGGCTGGTTATGAGGATCCTTCTTGGCAGTGCCACCTACTGTGGAATTCTTGGTGTCCCCAAAACGCTGTGGGTGAACGGGCACCTGGGTATAAGACTGACATCTGTGGAAGTATTATGAGATCCAGAGAGTTGGTGGACCAGGGATAGGATCTGTGGTGGTAGTATGAGATCCAGATAGATGGTGGACCAGGGATAGGATCTGTGGTGGTAGTATGAGATCCAGAGAGATGGTGGACCAGGGATAGGATCTGTGGTGGTAGTATGAGATCCAGATGGTGGATCAGGAATAGGATCTGTGGTGGTAGTATGAGATCCAGATAGATGGCGGACCAGGGATAGGATCTGTGGTGGTAGTATGAGATCCAGATAGATGGCGGACCAGGGATAGGATCTGTGGTGGTAGTATGAGATCCAGATAGATGGTGGATCAGGGATAGGATCTGTGGTGGTAGTATGAGATCCAGAGAGATGGTGGACCAGGGATAGGATCTGTGGTGGTAGTATGAGATCCAGATGGTGGATCAGGAATAGGATCTATGGTGGTAGCATGAGATCCAGATAGATGGCGGACCAGGGATAGGATCTGTGGTGGTAGTATGAGATCCAGATAGATGGTGGATCAGGGATAGGATCTGTGGTGGTAGTATGAGATCCAGATAGATGGTGGATCAGGGATAGGATCTGTGGTGGCAGTATGAGATCCAGATAGATGGTGGATCAGGGATAGGATCTGTGGTGGTAGTATGAGATCCAGATAGATGGTGGATCAGGGATAGGATCTGTGGTGGCAGTATGAGATCCAGAGAGATGGTGGACCAGGGATAGGATCTGTGGTGGTAGTATGAGATCCAGAGAGATGGTGGACCAGGGATAGGATCTGTGGTGGTAGTATGAGATCCAGAGAGATGGTGGACCAGGGATAGGATCTGTGGTGGTAGTATGAGATCCAGAGAGATGGTGGACCAGGGATAGGATCTGTGGTGGTAGTATGAGATCCAGAGAGATGGGGGACCAGGGATAGGATCTGTGGTGGTAGTATGAGATCCAGAGAGATGGTGGATCAGGGATAGGATCTGTGGTGGCAGTATGAGATCCAGATACATGGTGGATCAGGGATAGGATCTGTGGTGGTAGTATGAGATCCAGATAGATGGTGGATCAGGGATAGGATCTGTGGTGGTAGCATGAGATCCAGATACATGGTGGACCAGGGATAGGATCTGTGGTGGTAGCATGAGATCCAGATACATGGTGGACCAGGCCTGTATTGGTGGTAGATGGGATTCAGGTTTATGGTGTACCAGTATTGTGAGATCCAGATGTGTGATAGAATGCTTACCAGCATCTCTTGCACCCATCAGCATTGGAAGAGTGCTGTTGTAAGTTTGGACCTGAGGAAGGCACTTTGTATGCGCCGAAACGCGTTGTCCTTTTTGCAAATAAAAATCACTTGTCCTGTGCTGGCTTGAGTCTCTCCATTTTGTGATCTCCTAAGCAGCGCCTCATAAGACCACTTTTGCCTCTTTTTGAGATATTCGTGTCATTGACTATAATGGGCTCCATTGGGACCTCTTTTTGGCCGTTATGACCCGTCAACATTATGGCCGTCAAACTGGTGGAAAAAAAGAGCTTTACGGGGCATACCGGCAGTGTGAAAGGGACCTTACAAGGGCTGATATCTGTGGTAGTAGTTAGATGAAAACCAGATATTTGGGGGGGCCGGGCTGGTATGTGGGATAGTAGTATCAAATCCAGATTCATGTTGGGCCAAGGCTGTGTGGTTAGAGATGAGCAAATTTACAGTAAATTCGATTCGTCACGAACTTCTCGGCTCGGCAGTTTATGACTTTTCCTGCGTAAATTAGTTCAGCCTTCAGGTGCTCCGGTGGGCTGGAAAAGGTGGATACAGTCCTAGGAAATAGTCTCCTAGGACTGTATCCACCTTTTCCAGCCCACCGGAGCACCTGAAAGCTGAACTAATTTATGCCGGATAAGTCATCAACTGCTGAGCCGAGAAGTTCGTGCCGAATCGAATTTACTGTAAATTCGCTCATCTCTATCTGTGGTATTAGTTTGAGATATAGATATATAGTGTGCCAAGGCAGGTATTTGTATGAGGGCTGATATTTCTGGTTGTAGGGTGAGGTCTAGATTTATAGTGCACAGGGCGGTCTCTGTTATAGTAGTATCCAGATACATGGTGGACTAGGGACTAAGGTTTATGAGATGAAGATATGTGGTGGACCGGTATCTCTGGTATCGGGGTCTGAGGTGAAACTTGTCATAGGGGCCTGGCTAGTGTCTGTGGCCAGAGTCCTTGTATGTGACGGTGACAAGCCCCAGATTATTGGGGATCCTGCTCCGTATCTGTGAGGGCGACAAGCTCCAGACCTCTGGCCGTGTGTCTGGTGCTGGCAGGAGGGGTGTCACCCACTGCTATAAATTCGGTTATTTCCCCTTTACACACAGTGGACGTTGTAATGTGGTTGGGAGAAGGAAGTGGATATTGCATAGGGGACGTGATACTATAATGACAGGATGTATAACACGAGGTTACCGAGTTCTGAAATAACCTTTAGGGGGGTAAACTGACTAAATGACATTGCCTGAAATATATTGTGTAGGTGCTGTCCCATGATAGGGTCAGTTTCCTTACTGTAGCACGTGTCCTATAGGACAGTGGTCTCCAACCTGCGGACCTCCAGATGTTGCAAAACTACAATTCCCAGCATGCCCGGACAGCCAACGGCTGTCCGGGCATGCTGGGAGTTGTAGTTTTGCAACATCTGGAGGTCCGCAGGTTGGAGACCACTGCTATAGAAGAAGACCACAAGTGTTTGACGGATGCATTGAACACTTGACAGCTGTTTGGCCCAATCAGTATTGTCTGTGGATGGAGGCAGTGTCAGGGACACCTGTCGAGGATACCGGATCACGTGAAGCCAGCATTGAGGACTTCAAGTGTCTGTTTCCTTATTTAGACTGTAGTAGTAAGATAATATGGGAGAGCTGTAATGTGTAGCCGGCATTGACAGGCGTCATCAGTATGTAGTGATGTGTGATGGACAGGCCCGCCTAACAGGATATTGTTAGTTCAGGGGTTTTCTTTGGCCCCTCTAACATGAAGGATCACCCTCTATCATTTGACATAACCTTGGCATATGTAAAGAGATGCATGCCTGAAGGGTGAGGGGATCCCTTACTACAAGTAATCCCAGCTATTGCCTCAATTCACATTCAAATGTATAACAGGCATTTGGCAAAATACTTTCCTTCTTCAAGGTTTGAAGAAACCGAGGCGGAGGCAAGTAAAATAAAAATAAAAAAGTTTGGTTTTAAAAGCATAGACACAAATTAAAAATGGCTGGGTACATCCACAAAATTCTTAGTCACCGGGGGAGGGAATGTGACATATTGGGTGGTGGGGGGGGGGGGGAGGGAGGGAGGAAATGTGACATATAGGGGGGGGGGAAGGGAAGGGAATGTGACATATAGGGGGGAAGGCAATGCAACATATTGGGGGGGGGGGGAAGGCAATGCGACATATTGGGGGGGGGAAGGCAATGCGACATATTGGGGGGGGGGGAAGGCAATGCGACATATTGGGGGGGGGGAAGGCAATGCGACATATAGGGGGGGGGAAGGCAATGCGACATATTGGGGGGGGGGAATGTGACATATTGGGGGGGAAGGCAATGTGACATGTAGGGGGGGGAATGTGACATATTGGGGGGAAGGCAATGTGACATGTAGGGGGGGGAAGGCAATGTGACATATAGGGGGGGGGGGGGAATGTGACATATAGGGGGGGGTGTGACATATAGGGGGGGGGTGTGACATATAGGGGGGGGATGTGACATATAGGGGGGGGGATGTGACATATAGGGGGGGGATGTGACATATAGGGGGGGGGATGTGACATATAGGGGGGGGGGATGTGACATATAGGGGGGGGGGAATGTGACATATGGGGGGGGGGAATGTGACATATGGGGGGGGGGGGAGAGAAGATGACATGAAATGGCGAGATTTCACCATTCATTATAATGCATCGCGTATCAAAATTGCAATATTTAGGCCCATAATTGCAATCTCATATTTTCCCCATATCGTGCAGCCCTAGTGTCTGCTTTTAAAACCCAGAGGTGTGAAAATTTTATTTAAAAAAAAACTACTTGTCCCTCATTGTCTGGAGCAATTTTTGCTTTTACACTCGTTTTTTTTCCTCCTCTCCCTTTAATAGCCATAAATAACTACTATAATGATACCTTTTTAATTTTTCAATAACACATTCTCCAAACAAAAAAAAAAATATATAATCGGTGAAATTGAAATAGTAAAAGATAAATTTGCAGATTTGGTGGTTTTTCTTTTCTACACCATTTACCTTGTGGTTGAGATAACGTGTTGTTTTCATACTTCAGGTCGCCTGATTACAGTAATACCAGATTTCTATAGTTTACATCATGTTTTACAAATTTTAAAAATATTCTGAACTTTTTCAGATTTTTTAAATTGCCATTTTTTGACCCCTGTAGCTTTATTTTTTCACATACAAGGCTGTATGAGGGTTCATTTTTTGCGCCATAATCTGTTTTTTTTTGTATCGGTACCATTTTGATATTGATCTGACTTTTTAACCCCTTAAGGACGCAGCCCTTTTTCGCAATTCTGACCACTGTCACTTTATGCATTAATAACTCTGAGATGCTTTTACCGATTATTCTGATTCTGAGATTGTTTTTTTTCGGGACATATTCTACTTTATTTTAGTGGCAAATTTTTTGTCGTTACTTGCATCCTTTCTTGGCGATATGGACATGGACATATTTGTACTTTTTGAAAAGATTAGAGGGCTTCAAAGTAGAGCAGCAATTTTTTTCAAAATTTTCATGAAAATTGAAAAATCTGAAGGGACAGATGTTACAGAACTACAACTCCCAGCCTGGGCAGTCTAGGCATGCTGAGAGTTGTAGTTTGGCAACATCTGGAGGGCAACTGTTTGGGCACCACTGTAATAATGGTCTTCAAACTGTGACCCCCCCCCCCCAGATGTTGCAAAACTACAACTCCCAGCATGCCCTTTTGCTGTCTGGGCATGATGGGAGTTGCAGATTGGCAACCACTAGAAGGGCAGCAGTAAAGATCGCTTTACTGCCACGTCACTTCCCTACCTGCACCGCTGATCTCGGCGGTCCCCACGGCATCTTCTTTCCAGGTACCCCCCCCCCCCCCGATCTCCCTAACAGGGCGCCGCCTTAAGTGCTCATGGTTCTATGGGGGATGCGGGGAGGCACGAATGCTGCCTCTCCCATAGAGATGTATGGAGGAGGCGTGCTGGCCGCAACGTCATGCTGCGGCAGGTACGCCCCCTGCACGGGAGAGCCGCGGCCCCGTACAGGAGATCGCCGGGGGGCCCAGCATTCGGACCCCCGTGATCAAACATTTATCCCCTATCTTGAGGATAGGGTATAAGTGTTTGTAACACTGCAGATGTCCTTTAAACTTTTTATTAAAACTTTTTTTTTTTGTACACTATATTAGACTTTTTAGGAGGAATCATTAGATTCCTCATACAGATGAATAGAGTTCTACTGAACTCCATTGATCTGTGTGCTCTGTGATCCATTGATAAAGCCTAGTCCAGCCAGGCTCTATCAATGACAGAGCCACATACAGCAGGAAACAGAGGTCCGCCCTCGCGCTACCTCTATAGTGGATCGCGGGGGGGGGGGGGGGGGCACCCCACTAGCCCACCAGGGAGCATTCACATGTCCCTTTTAGACCGTGCTGTCAGCTTTGACAGCGGCGATATATAGGGTTAATAGCCTGCCGCGGCGAACGCCGCATGCTGGCTATTAGTGGCGGCCCCCGGCTACTGAGAACAGCCGGGGCTGCAGAGTATGGAGCAGGCACGAGTGTGGAGCCTTCTCCATACACCCCTGTGAGCGCCGCCGTGCTTGTGAAATTCACCTGCGTGACCCTGCCGTCGGGCGATAGGAATTCCACATCCCTGGAAACCATACGTCTGGTGACCACCACAGCCAATCAGCAGCCTCTGTGGTGATACTACATACTTAGGAGTATAGAGCCTCATGGCAAGCTGGTGTTGATTGACTGCGGCAGTCATGTGACACAAATGTACTGACTGAAGACCTTCACAGTTGTACACCAACTGATCAAAGACATCTGATTCTGAATACCAGAGGCAAACTGGGGGATCAGAGTGCGGTCGGAGGTAAGTAAAACAGTATATACACACACACAGGGGGCGAATTGATGGAACATGACATTAACTGACATACGGGGGGAGATATGAGGGGGACACTGACTTTACTGTGACACACGGGAGATAGATGAGGGGGGCATTACTGACTGACTGACATAAGGGAAGATGAGGGGGACATTAATGACTGACACACAGGGGGAGATGAGGGGGACACTAATGGTCAGGCAATGCCAGTAGATGATAGTTGAGTAGTAGATGGAAGTCCCACAGTAGACAAACACTACTTTTGCATAGCCTAAGAAGTGCCCATGGATCAGTGAATTGGAATAATAAATATAACTTTAACACGTTTCGTACTGGTGAATGCTGAGTCATCGGATCAATCCTGGCGGACGATACATCGGTACAGGCTGAACAGATGACTGACCACAAGATTTACAGCATAGCTGTGTGTATTTATATTTTGTATACACAGTCATTCAGTGTCCGCAGTAAATGTTACGGTCAGTCCTCACATAGTGTATTCATGCTGGTCAGACTAATCTGTCCCAGCTTTAACAGATTAATACATGCTCCCACTAAATGTTATTCACTCTGTTTACTCTTAGTCTGTTACCACAGATTAACTACTGCTCCTTAAAAAATGCTAGTACTAGAGTCTTTACTTGCTGAAATATATTTGGTGTGATCTCTGCTTACCTATGTTTGTCATTCCGCAGGTTTTTCTGCATGTTTCTGAGGCAATGTTATAGAAATTCTGCAGAGAACATAGGGTTAATGGGGGAGATTTATTAACACCTTTCCAGAGTTGCCCATAGTAACCAATCAGATCGCTTCTTTAAATTTTTCAGAGGCCTTTAAAAAAAATAAAAAAAAAATAATAATAATTTCCTCTGGGCAGGTTTTAATATATCTCCTCCAATGTCCTTGTGGTCTGTTCCGTTTTTGGCTGATGAACTCAGGGATGTGGAAATCCTATAGCCCGACGCCCGGGACAAGTAGTTTTGGGCGCCGGGCAGGTGAATTGTTTATAGATTTAGCCCTGTATCGGGCTAGCAGGGACAGACAGACTTCCCCCTTATTTTTCTTTAATGCCGGTGTGAGGCGCAGGAGCTGATGGAAGTCTACACCTCACACCGGCTCTGAGTGTATGGGGGGGGGGCGGCCTCCAGCTGACTGCAGAGTCCCCTTATCTTCCCTCCCGGAGGATGGACGCAGCTCAGAAGACACAGCAGGGTGAGAGAAAGGACGTAGACAGCTCTGTGCACAGCTCCATCCCCCGCACACAGCTCTACCCCTCCCCCTCCCCCTGATCTGTCTCCACAGGACCTAATCCACCACGGGGCGGTTGCTTGTTTGCACGAGGGAAAACACAGAGCAGGGGGGGGAGGGGGAGGACGGAAATCTCACCTCACACCGGCCGGTGCATTGCCGTGGAATGAGATTTGCCATAGAATGAGATGGTCCGCCTCCATCACATCCTATTGGCTCTCTCTTGTCACGTGACATATTTAAACGTCACGCATCGATGCGCACAGCAGTGTCAGTGGACTACAGCTCTGATGTCCACTCATGGCGGCTCAGGTGAGGAGACCGAGAATGCAGGCGGCGGCAGGAAGGGTGGTTGTGTATGAATCGTGTGAGTGTATGTAATGTATGATGGGGGGGCAGCGGCAGGTGTATGTATGATGTGTGCATATGTATGGTGTATATCAGTGTTTCCCAAACAGGGTGCCTCCAGCTGTTGCAAAACTACAACTCCCAGCATGCCCTGGGCATGCTGGGAGTTGTAGTTTTGCAACAGCTGGAGGCACCCTGGTTGGGAAACACTGGTGGATATGTATGGTGTGAGTGTATGTGTGTATGATGTCTGTGTGATGTGTATGTAATGTATAATGTGTGTATAATGTCTAAGTGTGATGTGTATGTAATGTATAATGTGTGATGTGTATGTCTATTTGTGATGTGTATGTAATGTATGATGTGTGTATAATGTCTAAGTGTGATGTGTGTGTATGTGATGTATGATGTGGGGTGGGCAGCGGTGGGTGTATGTATGATGTGTGCATATGTATGGTGTGAGTGTATGTGTGTATGATGTCTATGTGTGATGTGTATGTAATGTATATGATGTCTGTCTGTGTGATGTGTATGTAATGTATAATGTGTATATGATGTCTGTGTGATGTGTATGTAATGTATAATGTGTATATGATGTCTGTCTATGTGTGATGTGTATGTAATGTATAATGTGTATATGATGTCTGTCTATGTGTGATGTGTATGTAATGTATAATGTGTGTATGATGTCTATGTGTGATGTGTATGTAATGTATAATGTGTATATGATTGTCTGTGTGATGTGTATGTAATGTATGATGTGTGTATAATGTCTAAGTGTGATGTGTGTGTATGTGATGTAGGGGGGCAGCGGTGGGTGTATGTATGATGTGTGCATATGTATGGTGTATATGTAGGGTGTGAGTGTATGTGTGTATGTAATGTATGATGTGGGGGGGGCAGTGGCGGGTGTGTGTGTGTGTGTGTATGTATGATATGGGGGCAGTGGCTGGTGCATGTCTGATGTGTATGCATGAATGTTTTGTATAGGAGCGGACTGTCACGTCGGGCATTAGGGCAGTTGTGCCATCTAATTTTATTTATTTTTAGTGGCACCCGCACTAAATTGCACCCCCAGAATCCCGCCCCTTCATACTCACCCGACGACCAAGAGCCCCACGGATGCACACAAACATGCCCGAACCAAAACTACAACTCCCAGCATGCTACACCATAACCTAAACTGTAGAACTATAAAGTGTAACATGCTGGGAGTTGTAGTTTTGGTTCGGGTCAGCTGCAGAGCCATAGGCTGCATCAGGGCATGCTGGGTGTTGTAGTTACTAACTGTAATTCCCAGTATTCCTTGACACAGACTATGGCTCTGCAGCTGACACAAACCAAAACTACAACTCCCAGCATGGTACACAATAACCTTAACTGTACTATACAGTGCAACATGCTGCAACACCCACAGAACCATAGGCTGTATCAGGGCATGCTGGGAGTTGTAGTTATCTAGTAACAAAATGCAACTTCCAGCATTTTCTGACACAAAATGCAGCACATAAACTGGAGAAGCAGAACCCCCCCCCCCCAGTAACACATAAGTCCCTATTGTGACTGAAAAATAGTGATTAAAATATTTTAAAAAGTGCGTATATATATGAATAAGCCCCTTTCCTAATAAAAGTTTCCAATTTTCTTTAAATAAAAATAATGTACAAAAATAAACATAAGTGGTATCGTTACATGTGGAAATGTCCAGGCTATTAAATTATAATGTTAATTAAACCGTACGGGGAACGGTGTAAATGTAAAAAATAGTCCAGAATTGCACATTTTTGGTCACTTCATATGAGAAATTTTTTATAAGGTGATCAAAAAGTTACATCTAGACTTTTCTGGGCTTGTCTTGGGTGTAAGAGGAAATACAGCTCTCCCTCCGCTAATATCCTGACATGCTGCGATCACCTATTAACCATTAGATCATCGCTGTCAGCAGTGTCTAAAGGATCTTATATCCATCCCTGGTGGTCTAGTGGGGGGGGGGGGGGGGGGGGGATCAGACTATTTTGGTTGAAATTATTTCATCAACCAGGACAAGTGGATTTTCTTGAGGGACAAGTAGATTGTGCTCCGCTTTAGTCCCTTGGACAAGTAGTTTTTTTTTAAATTTCCTCACCCCTGTGAACTGTGGGGCTATACTTTGTGTCCTATTTTAGAGAGAGCAGAGGCGAGTCACCCTCAGTAGCCATACACATGCAATAGTGAGTGTTTAGCCACAAGCTGATCCCCTCTTAAGGACTCAGCCCATTTTCACCTCAAGGACTCAAAACAATCTTCATTTTTTCACTTTCATTTTTTCCTCTTCATCTTCTACACAGTGCACTTTTCGGTAAAAATTACAAATTATCTTTATGCTGTAGGTCCATAGAGTTATAGGGATACCCAATTTATGTAGGTTTTATTTATTTTACTACTTTAAAAAAAATTATAACTACATGCACCAAAATGAGTATGTTTAAAAATGTCATCTTCTGACCCCTATATATATGAGGGCTTATTTTTTGCGCCGTGGTCTGTAGTTTTTATCTGTCCCATTTTTGTTTTGATGGGACTTTTTGATCGCTTTTTATTCCGTATTTATCGGGGTATACCACACACCGGCCTATCACACGCACCCTCATTTTACTAAGGATATTTGGGTAAAAAAAGTTTTTTATGCATGGTAAAAAGAGGGTGCGTGTGTGTGCGTGTATACCCCGATACACCCCCAGGAAAGGCAGGGGGAGAGAGGCAGTCGCTGCCCGCTTCTCTCCCCCTGCCTTTCCTGGGGTCTAGAGCGCTGCTGTCGGCCCTTCTCACCCCCTGGTTATCGGCGCCGCTGCCCGTTCTGTCCCCCTGACTATCGGTGCCGGCGCCGATAGCCAGGGGTAGAGAAGGGGCAGCGGCACCCATTGCCGGCGCCGCTGCCCCGTTGTCTCCCCCCATCCCCGGTGGCATAATTACCTGAGTTGGGTCCGCGCTGCTGCAGGCCTCCGGCGTGCGTCCCCAGCGTCGTTGCTATGCGCTGAACGGCGCGGCGCATGACGTCAGTGCGCCGCGCCGTTCAGCGCATAGCAACGACGCCGGGGACGCACGCCGGAGGCCTGCAGCAGCGCGGACCCGACTCAGGTAATTATGCCACCGGGGATGGGGGGAGGCAACGGGGCAGCGGCGCCGGCAATGGGTGCCGCTGCCCCTTCTCTCCCCCTGGCTATCGGCGCCGGCACCGATAGTCAGGGGGACAGAACGGGCAGCGGCGCCGATAACCAGGGGGTGAGAAGGGCCGACAGCAGCGCTCTAGACCCCAGGAAAGGCAGGGGGAGAGAAGCGGGCAGTGACGGCCTCTCTCCCCCTGCCTTTCCTGGGGGTGTATCGGCGTATAACACGCACACAGACTTTAGGCTAAAAATTTTAGCCTAAAAAGTGCGTGTTATACGCCGATAAATACAGTATTTGTATGGTATATGAAGTGACCAAAAATTCACAATTTTGGACTTTAGTATTTTGTGTACGCCATCGATTGTGCGGTTTAGCTAACCTTATATTTTAATAGTTTGGACATTTACACACACGGCGGGTCCACATATGATTAATAATTTTTTTAATACATTATTTTATTTATAAAACAGGAAAAGGGGATTTAAACTGTTATTAGGGGGGATGGGGCTTATTCACATTTATTCTCTTTTTTTATTTAATTTTTAATTTTTTCCTTTTAGGAGGCTATACCATGCAATCTTTCGATTGCATACACTGTTCAATGCTATGCCATAGCATAGCATTGATCAGTGTTATCGGCGCTCTGCTGCTCTCGCCTGCTACGCAGACATGGAGCAGTAGATCGCCGTTCGGACGAGGAGGAGGCAGGTGAGGACTCTCTTGTCGTCCATTAAGCTGATCGGGACATCGCGATTCTGTCACGATAGTCCTGTTCAGCTCCACTGAGCTGCCGGGATAGTTTTACTTTCAGTTTAGATGCTGCAATCAACTTTGATTGCGGCATCTAAAGGGTTAATCCTGGGCATAGGCCCGATCGGCGGTGCCTGGCATTAGCCGTGGATCCTGGCTGCCCTTAAGGACTCAGGAATGGGGGCGTACCCGTACACCCTGCGTCCTTAACTGGTTAAACAAGCACACTTGGCTTGGCCTAATATTTTATTTAGCTCTGTTCTTCGTGGAACTGTATGAGTAACTTGACAACTGGGCTCACCGTACACTTCAGCTGTATGTTGTGAGTCTATCGGGATACTGACCAAGCTGTACATCAACGTATAGTGTGACCAAAAGTAGTCTACTAGTGACCACCTTTCGTCAATTTCCAAGCCCTTTTAGTTTTTAGGACTTTTAGGTCCCATGAAATAAAGCTAAATATCTGTAAAATAAACTGGAACACCACGTGCTAGTCTTCAGGAAGATGAGATTGATTCCCCACCGGCCAGGAGTGTTAGCACACTTACTAGATACACATGTGTCACAGCTCGTGATTCCCTAGTAGTCTTCTCATGGTCAGCATATGACTAAACCAAACATTGTCTTCTCTTGGCAATATATGACTAAACAAAACTTGGTCTTCTCAAGGTTCCTTTATGATTCTCATGAAAACCTTCCCAAGTAGGTGAAGGTGCCTAAATGTCTGGAAACTGAGATTGTAGCATGACAGAACGTAGTCACTGGTAGACTATAATGTCATTTAAAGGGCATGGACCCACCATAACTATGCTGAAAAAAAGGTTTGCATACCTTTTTGCTGGTATCATGATGTATACCCGTGACCTACAACTGAAACATGTGGGCATTAAAAAACTTCAGATCACGGTGCAAAAAATTAGCCCCATACATCCCTGTATGCGGGAAAAAATAAGCGTATCTCCCATCTACCCCTGCAGGGAATCGGGGTAGAAAAACAGGTCCTTTCCCCCCCACACAGCATCGGGCCGGCCGTTATAGAGGAGTGCCTGTCCATTAGCCCTTCTAGCTCTCTGACCTAGGTGGCCGAATCTGCCCTTTGCAACCGACCCTCTTTAATGAACATGTACCTGCTTGAGTGGCCATGTTTTTTGGTACTGTTCCCCAGTCAACCTTTGAATCCAACCTCATAGCGGTTTTCTTTGCAGAAGGCCTGATGGGGTCAGTGCACTCTGCCTTACGGCAGGGACCTAAACCTCCCTGGGACGAGAAAGTGTCTAATTACCTTCGGAAGTCTAATCGGGAACTGTCCAGAGGTTGTCCCCAGGGAAGGTGGGCCCTGGCTGGGTACATGGACCTACCAACTACACCAGGAAGGAACCAGGGGAGGAAAGGGTGTCCTTACCCACGGGTGCCCTATTACTTACTTTGCACTTCCATCAGGCTACTGAGAACACATTTGGGTAGTGATTCATTAGTGTCAAAATTCTTGGAAAACCAAACCACTGTACTTAATATTCATTGATGATTTTTCTATAAATGTATTAGACATATAAGCTTTGATTCAGATGTTGTTTTGCTGACTTTGTGAACAAAATGAATCCTATTAATTTACCAGTTTTCTAATTGAAAATAGGTTCATTTCACTGTCCTGCTCACTAAAACAAGGTGTATATACGGAACAATAGCATTTTTTTTTCATACTTTTCAGACTTAAAATGCCCCAAGATAGGTGATATAGGTCCTCTTTCTGGGACCCCCACCAGTCACGAAAGCAGGGTCCTGAGTGCCCTGTATAACTGGAGCGGCCACTGATTATGTACCCTGTCTGTACATCCTATGGGATGACTGGAGATAGTAATCACCTACAAAACTGACAATCCAAAATCAAACTTTATTGATAATATACCACAACAGTACAAAAAGACAAGGACCCCACCAATAAAAACATCCCACCCTTAAAACACACATACCCCAAACAACAGCAGAGATCACACCTCAGAATATACCGGTCACAAGTGCCCAATGTATACCAATATTTAACCAAGAATAATACAATGCTGTATAAAAGGATTACCACTTATATTTACCTATTAGAGACATCCGGCATTCCAGGGTATACCCTGCCGCACCCTGCAGAGGAAGGAGAAATAAGCTTTTATTATCTGGCCCTTTCAATCTGTGTGGGAATCCAAAAAGGGCAGCATTTGTCAGCAAAGTCCCAGCATGTCGGACATATAGTTTCCTGTAATTGTGCTGCTTGAAGTTCATTGATTAAAATCCACCCGAATGATTCCTAAAAAACAGTGTGTGAACATAGCCTAAATGTTGAGTACATGTGGTGTGTGGTAATGTGCATGTGGATGAATTTCTTAAATCCAAAGATCATTATCATGTGGCCTTCCAGACGGAGCAGGTTCATGGAGACCCGCCCTGATCTTATGAAAAGTATTTACTGGAAGAACTTGGTTACATAATCTACAACAGTCTACCATGTCATAAGTAACCAGGAGGCGAGAGGGTTAACCGGTCTTTTGCTGTCTGCTTGCCAGGGTATTAAACTGGTTGCAGTGTTGGTTCAGTGCCCAAATTGTGCCTCTTTGTTCCGTGAGACTGGCTCAGGGCAACTTGTGATTAATTGTTGCCAGGAACAAGCAACCAAGATTAATGCTGCCACGTGAGGCCTTAAATAGTCAGTCCATGTGACTGGTTTTATATGTAACTAATATCTATCGATCTATACATATACTTGTCTTAATCTATTGTCTTTCCCTGTTCATATGGCTTATTGACTTTATAGAGGAAAGACCTTCCTCTGTGAGGCTGCGCTATGTAAGAGTAGCTCCTGCCTGGAGCCTTAGGCTGGGTTCACACCACGTTTTCTTAAATACGGCTCCCGTATACGGTTGGGAGGAGGGGGGGGGGCCTTAGCATTCAGCCGTATTCGGGAACCGTATTTAATGCAAGTCGACCACGTTTTTGCCTGCGGTCGGGAAACCGCATACGGACGAAAACGAAGCCAACCGGAGGCTGCGGTTCACTCCGGTCGGCTCATAGACTTGCATTAAATACGGTTCCCGAATACGGCTGAGTGCGGGCGCCGCGATTAAGCCCCGCCCCCTCCTCCCAAACGTATACGGGAACCGTATTTAAGAAAACGGGGTTTTGTACTAGTGGGTGCCAGGTTCCGTTTTAAAGGGAAACGGACATTAGTGTCGCCTGCACTAACCATGCTGATCACAATGGTCTTTACCTTATTTTCCTATGTTGTGCCAATACCGACATATAGCTAAAAATGTGATATGTAAATAATGGCTTTTGTGCACTCATGATGTTCCCTAGCCTTTGGCGCATTGGTATGCCCACCTGGCCAGCCCCTGATGCATGCCCCCTAATAAATATTCGTAATCTCCCTCTTCTGCACATAGGAGCTACATGCTATGAAATCTTAGGGACTTACTAGGTGGGCAAACCAGTGCACTAGGGCCTATGAAATGCCCAGTGTGCGTCAAATACCCTAATTTACACAGGATTTTTAGTGGTCTCAGGAATAGTGCCATCACTAATAATAATAATAATGTAAAGATCATGGTGGTAAGCATCACCCTCATGACCAGGCTGTACCAGACAAGCAGATTCTGCTGTCAGTTTCCTTTTAAAATGGTTGCTGCCTTTCATATCCTGCTACACTCTTGTATTGCATTGAAACATACCTGTCACCAAATAAACTGTTCTAAACTAACTCAGACTATGTTCCCTAACTACTCCTAACACCCCTCCCACCCTTAAAAAATTCAGAGCTTTAAAAAAGCTGTCTCATACCTTTCTTCTTGCTCACATAGTGTAATTTCCCAGCAGGCATGATGTCACTGAAGCCTGCTGGGGTATCACTTCCGCCCTCACGTGGTTGCAGAGCTGTGTTGAATAGAAGACCTCAGGCTCTGTGTATGTTTCAGTCTGTGTTGCTCTCAGTGAGGGTTTCCTGCAGCTTTCAGTCTGTGCAGCTTTCTGTGAGAATCTGAGGAGCTATCACTTTCTGTGCAGTTGCCAATCAAGCTCAGCGCAGAGAAGCACTTCCTGAGTTTGGACTTCTGCCAGGCCGGGAGGAGACCAAACTCACTGTATTAATTGTGGCAGGGAACAGAACAGAGCCACCTAGTGGCCGTTTTTTTCTATTACATTTTAAACATATTAATGTTGATAATTTTAAGAGCAAGTGAATGGGAAAGTTTCTAATTACACAAGGAACAATATATTAAGTTTTATTTGGTGACTGGTACTCTTTAATGTTTAAGTATTATGCACATAATGGCTAATGCACAATTTCCTTATGTACTTTTTCAATAAATTCTTATAAATGGTAACATTTCAAATGAATCCCTTCTGGGTCCTATATCTTGTATTCTGGATGGCCAACACCTTGCTCTGTCAAACACTTAGATGACATTGTTATATTGTTTGCAATATCTGAGGGTTTAAATGGTTGGAATCGGAGTAATCACATATTCTGGCTGTTGAGACTCTGGGTGTGGGCTGCAGGGGTTGTGACATCACGGGTACACCGCTCATGACAGCACACCACGCCCCCTCAATGCAAGTCTAAGGGAGGGGGCGTGGCAGTCACCACGCCCCTTCCCATAGACAAGCATTGAGGGGGTGTGATGTGGCATCACGACCCCCGTAGCCCGCACCCAGCATTCGGAAAAAATGTTTTGAACGCTGGGATAGTGGAGTACCCCTTTAAGCCTTAATGACCAAAGACCTACCGGTACGTCCTTGGTTCTTTCCTTTTCTATAACGCGGGGCCACGCGTCATAGCGGGTCTAGCCTGGCCAATGGCCGGGCCCGTGGCTAATGGCGTGCGGTACTGATTGCGGTGGCGCACGCTATTAACCCTTTAGACGCAGCATTCAAAGTTGAAGGCCACGTCTAAAGGGAAAGTAAACCAATGCCAGTTAGCTCAGGGAGCTGTTCGGGATCGCCGCTGTGAAATCGCGGCATTCCGAACAGCTCTAGGACAGCAGGAGGGTCCCCTTACCTGCCTCCTGTAGTCCGATCGCCGAATGACTGCTCAATGCCTGAGATCTAGGCATGAGCAATCAAACGGCAGAATCATTGACCAATGGTTTCCTATGAGAAACCATTGATCAATGTAAAAGATCAGTGTGTGCAGTGTCAGTCTCCTATGGGAGCTATAACATTGCAAAAAAAAAAGTGAACAAAAACCCTTCCCTAATAAGTTTCAATCACCCCCCCCCCCTTTCCCACTTATAAAAATATATAATTAATTAAACCGCACGGTCAATGGCGTACGCGCGAAAAAAATTCCAGAAGTCCAAAATATTGTATTTTTGGTCACGTTTTATATCATGGAAAAAATGAATAAAAAGTGATCATAAAGTCTGATCAATACAAAAATGGGACCGCTAAAAACTCGCTAAGATCACTGTTCAAAAAAGAGCCCTCATACCACCCCATACACAGTAAAATAAAAAAGTTATAGGGGTCAGAAGATGACAATTTTAAATGTATACATTTTCCTGCATGTAGTTATGATTTTTTCCAGAAGTACGACAATATACAACCTGTATAAGTAGGGTATCATTTTAATCGTATATGGACCTACAGAATAAAGAGAAGGTATTATATGGATTTTTAGGTGCAAAATTTATTATGATTTTTTAAAGGTGAGGAGGAAAAAATGAAAGTGCAAGAACTCCTTGTTCTTAAGGGGTTACACGGGCCCATGAATTGGCAATAGGTAGGTATCCAGCGACAAATCTTGTGCATGTTGGCTTAGAGCAGATATCTGGACTGTAGACTATAGGGAATGCATTTTGTGTGGTTCAAAGTGACAGTGTGATTATGTCCTTAATGCTGTATGCATAACTGTATCCTGGTCACATTGTAGAGACATGGACGTCTGCAGGGCTTATGTACAGTAGATTTACTTAGGATACAAGGAGAAGCTAGGGAAGGCGCCGCCCCGTGATGAGTGAGCTGGGATGACCCTGGGGTCAGGTGACGGCCTTGGTTGCCAGTGCTGTGTGCGTTTGGATGACATCAATCTCCTAGCACTGCGCTGCCCTCTCACTATGTTGATGCAACACATGAGATCCTGTTACTGCACATTCATGGGATTTCACTTTGCTGTTCTTGTTTGGTCTCCATCACAAGATTCTATTTTATCCTCCCATTTCCTTTAACCCTTCACCTCCCGCCCGATTCTCTGATTATTTTTTTTTTCATAGACATTGCACAATAAAAGAAAATTGCCCTTCTTCACCTTGCTGTCATGTGGTGAAGCCGAGGAGTTTCCTCTCTCTGAATGAATGTTAGCTGAGGGGTTTTCTGGAGGAAGTTTCTTGGTAACAACTGCACATGTCATGATACTCGTCTCTACTCCACCCCTCAGCTATTCACTGGTTGGGGAACGTGACGAATTAAATGGCATTCCGTACACAAATGGCATCCCCCCCCCCCAAGATGCAATCTATCTTGTTGGTGAATTGCGTCGGTGACAACCCAACTTGACAAACAGGCCTGGTCAGTGTTCCTGGTAGGGGTGCACCAAAATAGAAGTTTCTGAACCAAAAATTCTGAATATGTGTGGCTGAAAATAGAAACCGAAGATGTCCCCCCCCCCACATGTTTTTTTTTTTGTATAACTTTATATTAGGCAGTTAAGGTTTTGCGGGGCAGTAAATAAAAAAGCAGTGTTCTGCAACCTGTGGTTCTGCAGCTGGTGCTAAACTACAACTCCCAGCATGCCCTGACAGATGAAGCCACAGGTTGCAGATGGCTGCTTTAAAGTAAGCATTTCAGGCTGCAGTTCCATGTTCCTCTACTGGGGAGCCCCTCTACTGTAGCCCCAGCATAGTCATTCCCACTCGCTACACTAGCAGATGTCCCCCAGCTGAGTTCCAGCTATAGGAAAGGTTTAACTACTTATAATCCATAATCAGCCCTGTCACATTGTCCAAGCTCACCTGTGGCTGTGTGGTCCCACCAGTCTCTAGTTCATGGAGGAGTAAGTCTCCTTGCCTTTTATAATGCAGACCCCATCAGCAGAAGGTTGGTGCTGTTTATGGCAGCCTGAATTCTCAAAATGGGCTAAAGCTGGTCACCCATATTAGATGGAACCCCAGTCCAGCTGACATTGATACTATATTTAGGCAAGGCCGGGGGCTTGGTCGGGCAGCAGTGGGGCTGCCTGGCCACTGGGTCATGCCCCCTGTGGGCTTGGTGTTGCAGGGACAGTGGTCGCTGCCCAGCTCTACACCAGTGTTAGGTTAGGGACCCACTCTGACTAGGTGGCTGTGACGTGGTGAGTGGGCTTGTACTTTTTGATCAAAATGTAGAACAACCTGTGAGTTTTTGAACTTATGCTGAGAAGCAAGTAGATCAAAATACAAAAGAATAAAGAATTAATGTAGGGGTGCCAGCACAGTGAATTATATCAATGTAAAAAAAAAAAAAAAAAGTATCTGTTATTGGTATTGGCGACTACTTTAAAAAAGGGTCTTAAAAAAATTGTATCGGGACATCCCTACGAAAAAGTTAAACAGATTTGTAGATTACTTCTATTAAAAAATCTTAATCCTTCCAGTACTTTTCAAATGCTGTATGATCCACAGGAAGTATGACCACAGTGCGCTCAGGACAGTTTCTGACACAGAGGTGTCAGCAGAGTACAAGAAAATCCCTATAGCAAACCCCTCCTGCTTCCTGACATGGGCATAGGTGTCAGCAGAGAGCACTGTGGTCAGACAGAAAAGAACTACACAACTTCCTGTTGGGCATACAGCAGTTGATAAGTCCTGGAAGGATTAAGATTTTTATATAGAAGTAATTTACAAATCTGTTTAACTTTCTAACACCAGTTGATCAGAAAAAAGAAAAAAAAAATCCACTATAGTACCCCTTTAAGCCAGCAAGAAAACCGCAGCCAAACACCTCTGGTGGCAGCTTATCTCTCTGAGAACAAAAGGATTGCCATGTTGATATCCGTTGGCTGTCAGGGGAGTTGGCAGGCTGTTATACACATTACATGAGCATAGTATGGGCATAGACAGGTTGTGTGTGAACAGCTTTATCTTCAGAGGTCACTGTAAGGCCTATGGGATGGGGAGCATTGGACATATGACTTTTAGAGATGAGCGAACTTACCGTAAATTCGATTCGTCACGAACTTCTCGGCTCGGCAGTTGATGACTTTTCCTGCATAAATTAGTTCAGCTTTCAGGTGCTCCCGTGGGCTGGAAAAGGTGGATACAGTCCTAGGAGACTCTTTCCTAGGACTGTATCCACCTTTTCCAGCCCACCGGAGCACCTGAAGGCTGAACTAATTTATGCAGGATAAGTCATCAACTACCGAGCCGAGAAGTTCGTGACGAATCAAATTTACTGCAAGTTCGCTCATATCTAATGACTTTCCTTCATACAGAGTCTGGCGTTGCCTTAGTTTGAGTCATGATCTTTTATTAACAAATCCTGAACTGTAACCTTCTCTTCTAGCGCATATCTGATACCGAATACGAATACCACTAAACTGCATAATGAATGTGTACTTCTGATATTCATGATGTAAGTGGTATTGAAAACTGGTACCCGCAAAAGATTTTTGACATATTTGTGGCCGCAGAGTGAAGTACTGTTGGATTCCAACTTGCTGTTTAAGTCTTTATTCGTCAGGGTTTTCTAGCAGTTTATTATTATAATCCACTGCAACTTTCGGAGGATAGAGAAGGAGATCTGTGCAAAGAAATTACATTCCCTGTTGATTCTTGTTTGCGAGTTGGTGCACACAAGCTGCAGAATACAGGCTGCCATAAGCTGAATTGCTAACCCCTGTTTTACTGTATTATTAGAACTCAAATATATATATATATATATATATATATATATATATATATATATATATATATATATATATATATATATATATATTACAATTACAACAAAGTGCAATATACATAGTCCATGTACTTCCATAATGCGGTGCATCCTGGAGGCCATTTCTGCATATGGGACTGGAGGCACATAGGTTTCTATGGCTCCATACAGACGTTCTGTTGTGTGTACAGGACATATGTCTAGACCAGTGTTTCCCAACCAGGGAGCCTCCGGCTGTGGCTAAACTGCAACTCCTAGCATGCCTAGACAGCCAAAGGCTGTCTGGGCATGCTGAGAGTTGTAGTTTGGCCACAGGTAGAGGCACTCTGGTTGGGAAACACTGGTCTAGACACACCTTACATATTTAGAAGGTATTTACTGGCTGCACTATTAACCACTTGGGGACAAAGGGCATACATGTACGCCCTGACGCTCTGGTACCTGTACGCCCGTGGGAATTTCGGACCAGGATGCATGCTGAAATCATTCAGCCGCCACCCCGTGCAAACTACACAGTGGTCTCCAAACTGTTCTCCTCCAGTTGTTTCATAACTCAGGGCTGTGGAAATGTAATAAAAAAAACTTGTCCATGGGACTAAAATGGAGCAAGATCTCCCTCATGACGATCCACTTGTCCGGGCCAATTCTCGCTTTTACACTCTCGGTTTTTCCTCCTCGCCCTATAATAGCCATAATTAACTACTATAATATGATACCTTTTAATTTTTCAATCACATTCTCTGAACCAAAAAAAAAATATATATGATTGGTGAAGTGAAATAGTAAAAGATAATTTAGCAAATTTAGTGGTTTTCTTTTCTACGCCATTTACCTTGTGGTTGAGATAACGTGGTGTTTTGATACTTCAGGTCGCCTGACTACAGCAATACCAGATTTGTTTAGTTTCCGTCATGTTTTACTAATTTAAAAAAAAATCTGAACTTCTTCGAATTTTTTTAATTGCCATTTTCTGACCCCTGTAGCTTCCTCCCCCCCCCCCCCCCCCCCCCCCGCATATCAGGCTGGATGAGGGCTAATTTTTTTGTGCGATAATCTCTTTTTTTGTATCGGTACCATTTTGGTATTGATCTGACTTTTCAATCGTTTTAAAAAAAAAAAATTCTGGGATATTATAAAAATTGCAATTCTGTGGTTTGGTATATATATATTTTTTTACATTTACGTCATTTACTGTACAGGATACATAAAGGTTTTTATTTTAATTTTTTTCCACATTTTTAGGAGGAATCATTAGATTCCTTTTACGATCAATAGAGTTCTATTGAACTCCATTGACCTGTGTGCTCTGCGATCCATTGATAGAGCCTAGTCCAGCCCGCTCCATACAGATTGCTGAGCGCTGCCGCACTTGTCGGGTCCAGCCCTGCTTGCCCAAAGCAGAACTAAGGGCCGAAAAAATTCACCTGCCCGGAACTGCATGTCCCGGGCGTCGGGCGATAGGAATTCCACATCCCTGATAACTACAACTCCAAACATGCCTATCGGCTATCTGGGCATGCTGGGAGTTGTAGTTTTGCAACAGCAGGAGGCACACTGGTTGGGAAACATTGTCTGTCTGTTTCCTAACTCAGTGTTTCCCAACCCATGTGCCTCCAGCTATTGCAAAACTAGAACTCCCAGCATGCACTGACCATGAATGCTGGGAGTTGTAGTTTTGCAACAGCTGGAGGCACACGAGTTGGGAAACACTGAGTTAAGAAACAGACAGTGGTGCGGAAACACTGCGGTAGTCTGTTACCTAACTTAGTTTCCCAACCAGTGTGCCTCTAAGCTGTTGCATAACTACAACAACTCCCAGCATGTATGGTCTGTCAGTTCATGCTGGGAGTTGTAGTTTTGCAACAGCCGGAGGTTTACCCCCCCCAAGTTAATGTACAGGGTACATTCACATGGGCGGGGGTTTACAGCAAGTTTCCCGCTTCAAGTTTGAGATGCAGCAAATTTTCCTCTGTGAACCCCACGCCCATGTGAATGTACCCTAAAAACACTACACTAAATAAAGAATAACACTAGATATGCACACGCTTACACTGTGCCCCCCCCCCCCCCAATCAAAGTTTCAAACGTCTTGTGCGGCAGTGTTTCTAAAATGGAGCCTCCAGCTGTTACAAAATAACAACTCCCAGTATTGCCGGACAGCCATTGACTGTCCAGGCATGTTGGGAGTTTTGCAACAGCTGGAAGCACCCTGTTTGGGGAAAACTGACGTTCAGTATTTTTGGTGGAGGAGGCAAGTGTAATGCTTGCATCCGGGAACACACCCCTATGGATATCCCTAATTTAGGCCTCAAATGCGCATGGCGCTCTCTCACTTCGGAGCCCTGTCATATTTCAAGGCAACAGTTTAGGGCCACATATGAGGTATCTGGGGGCTTTTTCTCCTTTTTACCCCTTATGAAAAGGTAAAGTTGGGGTCTACACCAGCATGTTATTGTAAAAAAAAAATTTTCTTTTTTTTACACTAACATGCTGGTGTTGCCCCATACTTTTCATTTTCACAAGAGGTTAAAGAGAAAAAAAAAAAACAGACCCCCCCCCAAATTTGGAAATATACCATATGTGGATGTAAAATGCTCTGCGGGCGCACAACAAGGCTCAGGAGTGAGAGTGCACTATGTACTTTTTGAGGGCTAAATTGGTGATTTGCACAGGGGTGGCTGATTTTTACAGTGGTTCTGATGTAAACTCAGAAAAATAAACCCCATGTGACCCCTTCTTGGAAACTACACCCTTCACGCAACGTAACAAGGGGTGCAGTGAGCATTTACACCACACAGGTGTCTGACAGATTTTTGGAACAGTGGTCCGTGATAATGAAAAATGTAAGCAAATCTTTTCCTCAATTCATTCTGTCCTATTATTGTTTAGTATGCCAGCAGGGACCCCTCCCCTCATTTCTCCCAAGAAGGTGTGACTATTTCCTACTATTGCTATAAAAGTGGCTGCACATTTGTGGATAAGACTGTCCCCATGTGTGAAAACATACCTGCCCAGGGGAGGCGTGAGTGTATGAGATCAGACATGTGCACCATTCCTTATAATGGTAGCTGCTTACAAAAAACGCCTCCGTGGTTAAAACCTAGATGGTTATTGATCAGTGCCAGCACTACTCAGGATCGGCAGTCACTCCTTCTACAGTGATCCCTCAACTTTCACTGGCCTCAACATACAATCGTTTCAACATACAATGGTCTTTTCTGGACCATTGTAACTTGAAACCAGACTCAACATACAATGCTATGGAATCTGCGAAACGTGTCAATGGCTGGAAGAACCGACCAATAAGAATGGATATTTCACTGGTAAAACCCCTGTATTACTGAAGTGTATGCACTGACTGGTGTCTAGTAGCACCCCCTACAGTACAGGGAGGTATTACATGTTCTGTACTCTTTACCTGTGCCAGGGTTAGCTTCTCCTTTGGACATCAGGTGAGGGCGGCTCCATTTTCCTTTTTTTAGGACACTGTTTACTGTACAGTACCCTGAAGAAGCTTCTGTCCTCTACATAGACCAGTGTTTCCCAAAGAGGTTGCCTCCAGCTGTTGCAAAACTACAACTCCCAGCATGCTGGGATTTGTAGTTTTGCAACAGCTGGAGGCACCCTGGTTGGGAAACACTGAAATAGACAGTGATTACAGCTCCCAGCAGATCTTTATTACTTTTATATGTAAGGATTTGCTTGATCTATATTAGTTATCTACTTATTTATCTTTAATCCTCACTTTTTCCTATTTTTGGATGACATTTTGGTGGCTTCATTACCAGGTTTCCATAGAGTTATGGTCTCAACATACAATGGTCGTCCTGGAACCGATTAATATTGTAACTTTAGGGACCACTGTATAATGAAGAACGTGTCATCCTCCTTCAGTTATGAAGCTATTTTCGAACACTTGTTTCCAGGGGATTTGCGATCTGATTCTGGTGGAATTCTTCTTGGCTGCTGGATTCTAAGTATAGATGAAGGACAATGCCTTGTCCTCTTCTGCCTGACCTACTAGGATCTCCCCAAGCTGAGAAGATTCTTGTAGATCTGCTTTGAAAAACAATGCAGTGGAAGTTATGACTGATATGGAACATTGCAAAAATGTGTGTTTTATGTTGGGTTAATAGATTACGGTTTTATGAATAGGTGATAAATGCTCTTGACTGGAATACCCTTTTTAATTTGGGAATGTTTTTAGATAGCTAATGTGTAAGGTAGGGGCCCCTTCACAGATGTACATGTGAACTGCGGCTTGTGCAGTTTGCCGTATTCAGCCGCTCTCAAGTGGCCAGCATTTCCATTTCCTACAGCACATATACTGCCAATCAAATGCAGGAGGAGGCAAGCAGCCATAGGTAATAGAAATGCTGGGCACTTGAGGCGATAAGCCCTACCCCCTGGCACTTGAGGTGATGGCCTGCGACCTGTGGGCTTTTCCTTATTTGCATAAATGAACCCACATTAGGCTGGGTTCACACTACGTTTTTTCCATACTGTTTTCAATCCGTTTTTCTAAAGAAAACCGTATGGCAAAAAAACGGATGGAACAGTGTGGAAAAAAGTAAACCGTATGAGTTTTTAAACAGTATACTGTTTTTAAAAGTGCATACAGTTCCGTCAGTTTCTATATAAAAAAAAAAAAACATACGTTTTTGAAAATTTTGTCCATTTTTAATGGGAGGGATCTTGGGTGGGGACTTTAGGATTCAAATGCGCATGTGCAAAGTAAAAACGTATGCGTTTTTCCCGTATGGAACCGTATACATGTGCGTTTCCCATTGACGTCCATGTAAAAAAAAAAAAAAAAAAAGTATGCGGTTGCAGTACGGTTTTTAAACCTGAGTCAAAACCGTTGTTGACCACAATTTTGTCTCCGGTTTAAAAACCGTACTGCAACCGCATACATTTTATTTTAACATGGACGTCAATGGGAAACGCACATGTATACGGTTCCATACGGGAAAAAACGTATGCGTTTTTACTTTGCACATGCGCATTTGAATCCTAAAGTCCCCACCCAAGACCCCTCCTATTAAAAATGGACAAAATTTTCTAAAACGTATGTTTTTTTTTTTTTTTTCTATAAAAACTGACAGAACTGTATGCACTTTTAAAAACAGTATACTGTTTAAAAACACATACGGTTTACTTTTTTCCATACTGTTCCATCCGTTTTTTTGCCATATGGTTTTCTTTAGAAAAACGGATTGAAAACAGTATGGAAAAAACGTAGTGTGAACCCAGCCTTACTTGGCCCACAAGCTGATCACAGATCTAAAAGTATGTCTGTGTAGGAGCTTTTATCCTCTACCTGGAGCTGTGATTATGTTCTACACAGTGTGAAGCCATCAAGCAGATTTCCACCAAGGGTTCAGTCACACGTAACTAATCCGCAGCAGCTTGCCCGCAGCGGGATAGTTACCCTGAAAGTACGTTCAGATGTATGTTCATGCGCTCATAACCAGCAGCGGGTTTCTCCCTGCAAGAAATCTACTGCAAGTTACGCTACTATTGTATGGGACCAAGAACAGTCCCCAATGGCGGAAGATTTTCAGACTGCCAACAGACCTGTTGAAATAGCGTAACTTGTAGCGGATTTCCTACAGTGAGGAAACCTGCTGCTGGTTTCGGGCGTGTGAATGTACCCTCTTGGTGTATTCACATGTACAGGATCTGCTGCATAATTAAACTAAATGATTGCACTCAACATCACATCTGTAGCAGATGCTGTTTGTGTGTGAACACACCCTAAAAGGTGTCATATCTTGATGAAATTGTATCATTTTTATTTTATATTGTAAAGTAAATCTAGTTGGCGCATTACTCCAGTGCCTTAAGTTCATGATTGGGTTAATAAAATGTTTGATGTTTTCATAGGAATTAGTTTGCATTAAATTATTATTATTTTTTCTGGGGCTGTGCAAAAAACAGGAACTTTTTCCCCCCCAGTTTTTGCCATGCAGTAAAATAAGCATAATGGGGGATATTTAGCAAAACCTGTGTAGAGGAAGAGTATAGGGTGCAACTCCAGCTGACACGCCGGCAACAGAAATTTAGGTGAGTATACACATGAATGTTATGACTCACTGTTTAGTAGAAAGTTTCTTTCAGGTTTATTCAAGTGTATTCAGGTATTTCATTGTCTCGCAGGACATCAGGTTAGCAGCATGATATGCAAGCAGCAAAGGTGGATACAAGCTCCGTGCTCCCTTCAGTCATCGCCCAACGTTTCAGGGGCAAGCCCCCTTAGTCATGCGCGATACACATTGAGATAACTCGGTTATTATCGTGCATACTAGAGGAAGAGTGGTGCAGTTGCCCATAGCAACCAATCAGATCGCTTCTTTCATTTTTCACTAAATACAATTGCACCTCTCTTCCTCTTTTTTTTTTTTCTGTGGGTCAATACGACATGCCAAATGCCCAATTTCTTTTTTATTTTAATTTTTTTTTTTATCTTTATACAATGAAAACCTCCTTATGAAAATATTATTGTCGATGCATTGCCGAATGATGGCTTGCACAATACAGGGTGATTTGTAGTTACTTGGCTGAAGTTCCCTGTATGCAGCCTGGCTGGGAAGGAAGAGAGTGGCCATAATGTATACAGCCTGGCTGGGAAGGAAGAGGGTGGCCATAGTGTATACAGCGTGGCTGGGAAGGAAGAGAGTGGCCATAGTGTATACAGCCTGGCTGGGAAGGAAGAGAGTGGCCATAGTGTATACAGCCTGGCTGGGAAGGAAGAGGGTGGCCATAGCGTATACAGCCTGGCTGGGAGGGTGGCCATGGTGTATGGAGCCTGGCTGGGAGGGAGAAGGGTGGCCATGGTGTATGGAGCCTGGCTGGGAGGGAGGTGGGTGGCCATGGTGTATGCAGCCTGCCTGGGAGGGTGGCCCTGGTATATTCAGCCTGGCTGGGAAGGTGGCCATTGTGTCTGCAGCCTGGCTGGGAGGGTGGCCATTGTGTCTGCAGCCTGGCTGGGAGAGTGGCCATCGTGTCTGCAGCCTGGCTGGGAGGGTGGCCATCGTGTCTGCAGCCTGGCTGGGAGAGTGGCCATCGTGTCTGCAGCCTGGCTGGGAGAGTGGCCATCGTGTCTGCAGCCTGGCTGGGAGAGTGGCCATCGTGTCTGCAGCCTGGCTGGGAGGGTGGCCATTGTGTCTGCAGCCTGGCTGGGAGGGTGGCCATCGTGTCTGCAGCCTGGCTGGGAGAGTGGCCATTGTGTCTGCAGCCTGGCTGGGAGAGTGGCCATTGTGTCTGCAGCCTGGCTGGGAGAGTGGCCATTGTGTCTGCAGCCTGGCTGGGAGGGTGGCCATTGTGTCTGCAGCCTGGCTGGGAGGGTGGCCATCGTGTCTGCAGCCTGGCTGGGAGAGTGGCCATTGTGTCTGCAGCCTGGCTGGGAGAGTGGCCATTGTGTCTGCAGCCTGGCTGGGAGGGTGGCCATTGTGTCTGCTGCCTGGCTGGGAGGGTGGCCATTGTGTCTGCAGCCTGGCTGGGAGGGTGGCCATTGTGTCTGCAGCCTGGCTGGGAGGGTGGCCATTGTGTCTGCAGCCTGGCTGGGAGGGTGGCCATCGTGTATGCAGGTGGGTGCATCTTATCCTCTGAATGTATAGCACTAATTTGCATTTGACACAAGCACCAATTAAAGTTGTTTTTGGGCAGATTGGGGCATCACTTTGGGCAATTAAGGATGCAATTGGAAAATAGATAAGTACATCTGTAAGGTACTGGAGCTTAAGAAGGTTTGGGGGGCCCAAACTAGGTGACACAGGTTCCCTTTAACGATTAACTGGTAGATGAGCAATATTCCCTGTGAAATCCCTGAAATGTAGTGCGCAGACTGCTTAGCTCTTATGCCGCCCTCGCTCTGTTTCCTGTTGTTGCCCTTTTACCAGCACTTGTACTTCAGTTGTACTTGTAATCTCAAGTGCTGAGTCAATGAATCCTGAAATTCTCCTCCTTCATCCTCCTCTCCTTACATCAGACAAAATATATTGTGGTAGATATGCTTGGACTTGGAACTTGGTTGTCTTTTACTTATATATTTTTTTCAGTTGTAAAGAATTAAAACGTCCTGTTCTAGTTAATATAGTTTATCTAATGGCTCCATAAACCATTCCTGTTACCTTGTGTGTGTATAAATGGCAACAAATTCCCATCATTCTTCAGGTTGACTACCTCCACGACATGCTTATTCTTTGCCGGTGGCATGTAACCTCCGCCCGCGGTGTTACGTCAGCACCTAGGTGATGAATTCTTTCCACATCAGCTCATACATGATCTAGATGTTTGAGGGGCCGACCACATTTCTTACTGTAAGGGGACTACTTTGACCAATTCATGTATATCCCTGTATCCTGTGTGGTCTGGTGAATTTGCTTGTTGATCCAAGAGTTAATGTGACATTGCCTTTTCTTCTTCTGGTCTTTTGAGTAGGCAGCTTTAGTTTGCCTGCTGTGTGTATGCATATGTGATATAAATAGTCTAGACCTTTGCGTAGTGTGCAAGGATATGAACTCTATCCTTCTTAGGCTCTGTTCAATTATAGGAGCAGAAAAACATAAGATGTGACACGACAGACACCAACAGTGCCCAACAGACCCCATTGACTTTTAACAGGTACTGTTTTTTAATATCTGTTGTTTTAATAAGAAAAATAGCGCAGCATGTTGTGCTATCCTTCCTCCTATATGATGGACCTGCAGTAGCCAGTCTGAACAGCACTTCCAATGCAGATATGAACAGTGCACTTAAATCAATATAATAACTCAGCCGCTCAATATCTGAGGAAAACCTGAGTGTTAGTCATTCAAAGAAAAAAAAAATGAAATGCCAGACTTGTCAAAAGTTGCAATTTGTCGAGTGCTGAGACCACCACAGATTGGTAGAATGAGCAAGAAGTACTCAGCTGAGCCCTTGTCTTTCCATTGTCTCCAGGAGACTTCTTCTTTAAGTTTGTGGAGCCCATCTTACACAGCAAGACAGGGAGAAAAGCACTTAGCCGATGGCTTCTTCCCACTAGTTCTAGCAATTAGTTGGGGTCTCAGAACCCAGACCGCAACCAATCAAAATGTTTGACAGGTCTCTGCTCTTCCAGCAACAGCTCCACACCTGTCTATGGGTTGTGTCTGGTATTACAACTTAGCTCTATTGAAGTAAATGTGGCTGAGCTACTACACCAACCACAACCTAAGAATACATATGAGCATACAGATTTGTGTACATCACCTTTTTTATCTTAGATGGCTGTCAAAACTTTTTGCTCTAGTATTTTTAGCTGCTTTATACGATGTCATAATTTGTATAGACTGCAAAACTGCATTTAAAGAGCATTTCTGGGATATTTTAGGGATTTTCCTGTAGACTGGAACTGGTGTAACAAAATTCACATATAAATTCCCTGCCACTTTGGTGTTTTCTGCTGGGCTTGCAACAATGACTACATATATGCCAATTACTGGCATAGAGTTTGTGCCGTACGGACAAGCAGAGACTTCTGAGGCCTTTTCTGTTCTCTACGTTCTCTTTATGAAGTGGTACCTGGCATAGGCTTAAAGGGGTACTCCACTGGCCAGCCTTCCGGCTGCGTTCGGACCTAATGTTCCAAATGCTGTGCGTGCGCTGCGGGGGTTGGACACGCCCCCTTGGGACATCGGGCCACGCCCCCTCATCATGTCAGGCCACACCCCCTCTATGTAAGCCTATCTAAGGGGCATGGCATCCGTTCCGCTGTGAGGTGAAAAATTAAGACCCGTGAAAAAATTGGACCGCCCCTTTCCGAAGTTTGCCAAAGCTAGAAGGGGGAGGAGCAAGTGTGCCGAAGCTGCAGCGGGGAGGAGTGAGGGCAGAGCCATGGGTTTGATTTTTTTTTCACCGCACGTGGAGGGCAGAGCCATGGGTTTGATTTTTTTCACCGCACGTGGAGGCCAGAGACATGGGTTTGATCATTTCACCGCACGTCTGCAGATATTTAAGCCTCGCCCCCTCACCCCCCCCTCACCCCCTCCCGGAGGATGGAGAGCACCAGAGCGCAGCCCTGTATAATACAAGACAGTGCAGGGGGAGAATGAGGACGTCCACAGCTCCTAGTGTTGCTGATGTTATACCACATACTCAAGACTCCTGAATGACACATGCTGGAAGTTGTAGTCCCTTTTGTGTGTGTATGCCAGTGTATCCCAACCAGAGCTGAGTTATATTAGTGTGCTGTGTGTATGTGTGTATATATATATATATACAAAGCAGCTCATTACACAACCTTTTCAGGTAGTGTTCCCTGGTATCAGCTTAGCTCCTGTTAAGAAATATAAAAAGCTGAACGGGATATATGCCAAGCCAGACTACTCTCCAAAAGGGAAGTTTCAACCCATCTGCAGACAGCTGTTTCGGGGTTTTTGCCCCTCGTCAGTACAGAGCAGGTTGATCTGGCTTGGCTGTGGTGAGAGGCCTGAGGCTTTAAAAGGGGTCAGTACTTTCCTCAGGGAGAGGACACCTCTTCAGGTGTAACGGAGATTCAGGTTAGGCCATTTAGCACTCCGCAGGCATCCTCTCCCTGAGGAAAGTACTGACCCCTTTTAAAGCCTCAGGCCTCTCACCACAGCCAAGCCAGATCACCCTGCTCTGTACTGACGAGGGGCAAAAACCCCGAAACAGCTGTCTGCAGATGGGTTGAAACTTCCCTTTTGGGGAGTAGTCTGGCTTGGCATATATCCCGTTCAGCTTTTTATATTCCTTAACAGGAGCTAAGCTGATACCAGGGAACACTACCTGAAAAGGTTGTGTAATGAGCTGCGTTGCATATTCCCCTACCCAGAATGCCTGCGGAGTGCTAAATGGCCTAACCTGAATCTCCGTTACACCTGAAGAGGTGTCCTCTCCCTGAGGAAAGTACTGACCCTATATATATATATATATATATATATATATATATATATATATATATATATATATATATATATATATATAATTAGTGTGCTGACTTCTGCTTTTTCATGGTGTGTTCATTAGCCCCATAAAGAGGACATAGAAATGAATGGGGTTTTCACAGGACATGAACATCACTGTATGAACCCTGTGCATTTATATGTAAGCGTTCTTACAGCGATGTAGAAATGCACGAGGTTCATACAGGGAAGCAGAGATGCACGGGGTTCATTCAGGGAAGCAGAGATGCACGGGGTTCATACAGGAAAGCAGAGATGCACGGGGTTCATACAGGGAAGCAGAGATGCACGGGGTTCATACAGGGAAGCAGAGATGTATGGGGTCTATACAGGGAAGCAGAGATGTATGGGGTCTATACAGGGAAGCAGAGATGCACGGGGTTCATACAGGGAAGCAGAGATGCACGGGGTTCATACAGGGAAGCAGAGATGCACGGGGTTCATACAGGGAAGCAGAGATGCACGGGGTTCATACAGGGAAGCAGAGATGCACGGGGTTCATACAGGGAAGCAGAGATGCACGGGGTTCATACAGGGAAGCAGAGATGCACGGGGTTCATACAGGGAAGCAGAGATGCACGGGGTTCATACAGGGAAGCAGAGATGCACGGGGCTCATACAGGGAAGCAGAGATGCACGGGGCTCATACAGGGAAGCAGAGATGCACGGGGCTCATACAGGGAAGCAGAGATGCACGGGGCTCATACAGGGAAGCAGAGATGCACGGGGCTCATACAGGGAAGCAGAGATGCACGGGGCTCATACAGGGAAGCAGAGATGCACGGGGCTCATACAGGGAAGCAGAGATGCACGGGGCTCATACATCAAACCTCCCTGTGATATGTTAGGTCCTATATGTACAGAGCTGTGGATGTCCTCATTCTCCCCCTGCACTGTCTTGTATTATACAGGGCTGCGCTCTGGTGCTCTCCATCCTCCGGGAGGGGGGTGAGGGGGCGAGGCTTAAATATCTGCAGACGTGCAGTGAAATGATCAAACCCATGTCTCTGCCCTCCACGTGCGGTGAAAAAATCAGACCCATGGCTCCTCCCCACTCTGCCCTCGCTCCCCCCCCCCCCCCCGCTGTAGCTTCGGCACATTTGCTCCTCCCCCTTCTAGCTTCGGCAAACTTAGGAAAGGGGCGGTCCAATTTTTTCACAGGTCTTAATTTTTCACCTCACACCGCCCCCTCCCATAGACTTGTATTAGGGGTGTGGCCTGACATCACAAGGGGGGCATGGCCAACCCCCGCAGTGCGCGCACAGCATTCGGAACTAAATGTTCCGAACACAGCCGATGGCTGGCCAGTGGAGTACCCCTTTAAAGGAAAACTGTCAGTCAGTTCACCAACACTTTCTTGCCGCCGAGTTTTCGTCTGTTAAAGTTCCATAATTTTTTCCTTCATTTGCACTCTGAAGGCAGGACCCCCGCCAGCAGCCTTGCTTTGGGTTCCGGAGGAAGGGGTCTTAGCCTGCCCCCCCTTGTTCGCATATTCATTTTCCTCCTGAGCGCAACACTCTGTCTACAGAACGCATGCACTGAAGATTTTACCCCGCTCTCGCGTCCTAATGACGTGAGAGCTGTGCATCGGGAGAGTGCTCTGCACATGCGCTGGTCCCTCGCTACACCCGAAAGTCGGGATTAGCGAGACTTCAGAAAGAGGTACTTCCGGGTGTAGTGAGGGATCGGCGCATGTGCAGTTACACTTTGCAGAGCGCTCTCCCGACGCACAGCTCTCACGTCATTAGGACACGAGAGCTGGGTAATATCTTAAGCGCATGTGCTCTGCAGACACAGCTTTGCGCTCAGGTGGAAAATAAAAATGGGAGCAAGGGGGGCAGGCTCCTTCCTCCGGAACCCAAACCCAAAGGGACCCGCCTTCAGAGTGCAAATGAAGGCCAAAATTACGGAACTTTAGCGGACAACAACTCTGCGGCAAGAAAACCTGAAAAATGTAAGTGACCCGTGTATGGACTCCTGTTCACCCACACTATAACAAAGTGTATTGGGTTTAGTGTGGGTGAACTGGCTGACAGTTTTCTTTTAAGGTGTGCTATTGTTGCATGTGGAATCTGCCTCCTTATCTTCTTGGTCAAGCTGACCTGTATCTTTGCGCAAAGGCAGTGTTGCACATCTTCCAGAACAGGGACCATAGAGAAAAACTTCTTTAGTCCTGTATTTGAGAACTGTAGGGTCTGTCTGGTGATATTTACTCCTGCTATTAAAGTGGATGTATCATTCTGTTCAGAATACAAGCTTTGATAACTTCTTTATTTAGCTGAGGAAGTATGTATACGTGAACAGAACATTCCTGGAACTAGGAAATAACTTCTGCTTAGAAAAGAGGAATCGGAAGAATAGAAAATATTACACACACGTTCCAAACGGCTACATTTTCCAAGGAAGTGAATGTTCCTACAATACAGTCCTTACCGTACGATAAGCCACAGAGCTTATGTTCTGGTGTACTGAAGCATTCTAGAAGAGGTTCACATTTGTGGTTTTTGCGGCATATGTTGCCTTTTTGAATAGGAATGTTGGCGGTGCTTTCACTCTAGTGGTAGCATGAGGCGGAGTCTACAACCCACACAAGTGGCTCAGGTAGTGCAGCTCATCCAGGATGGCACATCAATGCGAGCTGTGGCAAGAAGGTTTGCTGTGTCTGTCAGCGTAGTGTCCAGAGCATGGAGGCGCTGCCAGGAGACAAGCCAGTACATCAGGAGATGTGGAGGAGGCCATAGGAGGGCAACAACCCAGCAGCAGGACCGCTACCTCCGCCTTTGCGCCTCCAGCAGGCCACAAATGCGCATGTGTCCACTCAAACGGTCAGAAACAGACTCCATGAGGGTGGTATGAGGGCCCGATGTCCACAGGTGGGGGTTGTGCTTACAGCCCAACATTGTGCAGGATGTTTGGCATATGCCAGAGAACGCAAAGATTGGCAAATTATTGACATTTGAGGTTTTAAGGTCCTAACTTTTACCAAATAAACTTGGCAGACTGCCATTAGTTTCCAATGAAAATCTGTGTGCCTTCTGATTTGCGCCTCTGGATTTGGAACCCTTCATTTTTCTTTGGAACCCTTCATTTTCTTGATTTTTTTTATTTATTTATTTTTTTTTTTTTAAACAGGTGTTAATTTTATCGGAGGTCAAAAAGTAATTTAGTCTTACAGGGGTATTCTGGTTTAGATAAACTCTGAGAACAGCCTTCAGTGGTTGTAAAAGAACATACTAGAGCATACTCTCCTTGCACTGTCAATCACCAGTGCCTCCTGTTTCCATTTCTAACACACTACAGCCTATCTAAATATGATAGAAGAGAATGGAGCACTCACTACATACAATCTTTATTGCCCTTTTAATTGCTCCCTTGACATTTTGTCGCTGTTTTTAGATAGAGCCCCTTTTTTGCCCCATTTCAGAGGTTTGCTGGACTGTGCAGGATTTAGCAGAACTCGCTGTATGCTCTCTCCTGCCCGCTGAAGACTCAAAACCGCCCACTCCCACAAGTTTTATTTCTGTTTCTGATGGACCTGCGGGATCCCAATCTCTTCTCATTGCAGTCCTCTACTACACAACGCCCCCCCCCCCCCCCCCCTAGTGTTTTATCCCTTTTAGAAGTTTAGAGTTAGATGCCTTTCTCATACTCCCCACTGGCTACCAATTATTGGTGCATTTACAACCATTATTTAGCTTTAGTAGAGGGTGTTGTACATATGCTTTAATATAAAGCAATATCTCCTGCCAACAAAGACCTAAATGCTTAAATGGGCACTGTCAGATATAAAAGTTTTTTTTATGTTGTTACTGATGAAAATTAAAGACCTTTTTGTAATATGGTTGTTTAAAAAATTTTATATATTCAAAAAAGAAAACTGCTTCTTAAAATCCCACTACTAGGAGGTCCCCATACCTACTGGGACACTAACTATTCCTGCGACAGCATCAGGTTTGTCTAGGAGTCATGGACAAGAGATGACTCATTGACAAGACTGCATGAGCAGACACACCAATTACAAGGGAGGGACACGCCTCCTTCCCGAGAGGATTTCTAACACTGTGAGCTAATGAGCTATTTTTTATAATAAATACAGGTGACAGAGGCATAAAAATTAGTTTACATGGTCAGGATTAGGTACTGAATAACATGTATATGTATATATATGTATGTATGTGTGTGTGTATATATATATATATATATATATGTATATGTATATGTGTGTGTTTGTATGTATATATATATATATATATATAATATTCATTTTTTTTTATTTATTTATTTTTTTTTTTGTGGGATCTGACGGCTACACTTTAAATCTGTGGTTTTTGTGTGACTCCTTTTGGCGTATGATGATTTTTCCAAGGCTCTATAAAGTCACAACATATGCCCTTGAAAAACGCATTTATTAGTTAGGTCCCTTCTAAACATTGCCATCCTCCCCGAAACATCTCTCCTTTCCCGCCACACAGCTTCGTAAAGTTGACACTGCCTGTGCTGAAAAGTCAGAATAGAGACGCATCGGGGCACACTAGGTGCCTTTTAGCGTACCCTGCAGTATGTTTAATTTCGAGTGAGCACTTAAAAACTGCGAAAAAAAAGTGCTTGTAACAGTACTCGCTCAGCTGTCCTATCTGCATTGCCCAGGGTGCACAGTTTTGGAACCTCTGGCCTGAAGTGATTTTTTTTGGTGCCTGTGATTTAGATCCAACATTTATGTACATTTCTTCCAGACAGTAGTTGCCTTTCATTTAAAGCTATTACAATGATATGCTTTTCGCAGGTAGGATATGTGGTGGATTTTCCTGCAGTGGAATCACATGAAATATCTGTAGCTTATTACAGTAGCGGCAGAATGGCTGGAATTTGTAGAAACCTTATTCGTACCCTGCATAAAAAATATGGACCACATTCACACAAGTTGACATGCATTGCGGTTTTTATATCCATAGCATGTCCAGTTATGCTGTGGATTTGGTGCAGACGTCATTGACTTCTTTATATTTGGTACTCATATTTCTCAGCATTTGTAGAGTGTTGCTGTATGTTTTGTGTGCTTTTGCTTTGCAGCCATGGCAGTATGCACCTTCACATTAATTTTATTCTGGTTGGAAATCCTCACCGTATGTTTTTTGTGTTGTATGTTTGGAAATGTGGCTGCCCATTTGTGGTTGTGCACTTTTCTTTGATTGCCTCTTGGTGGTTTTAATCAGAATACATGATAGCTGGGTCCTACATACGTCTAGAGCTCTATGGTAGCCCCCGGGGAGAGACGCCCACGTGCTAAAAAATTTTGTGCAGTGTTTAAAAAGAAGCTGAAATTACTTAAAATTGTTGGCGCCCATAGCAACTAATTACAGCACAGCAATGATTGGTTACTCTAGGCAACAGTGCTTTTAAGAGAGACTTGTTAGTAGTCTACTTAAAAGTATCCGACTAAGAGTCCGTTGTGCCCAGGCTGCAAAACAAAGAAAATAAACAAACTCCCCTTCCTCCGTTTCCCCCTAGTGCCGCCTACAGCTGTTCGGTCCTCCAGTCTGGTCTTCTTCCTTCCTGCGTGTACGGATTGTCACACTGTGGATTATCACCGGCAACAGCGAGGTCTCTGATCCGTGCACAGGAAAAAGGAAGACCGGACCGGAGGACCGAACAGCTGTAGCAGCATTACGGGGGAACGGAGGAAGGGGAGTTAGTTTATTTGCAGGCACAACGGACTCAAAATACTTTTCAGTAGACTACTCTTTTAAAATTGCCCCAATTTTTTATTTTAATTTTATTTACTTTTTTAACAAAATGTCATGTGTAATCATATACTTTTATTTTTCTCTCTCCACCATAGATGCTGCAGGATTGTGCTAAGGCCCGCAGGGAAGTGGAGCTGCACTGGAGGGCATCTCAGTGCCCGCACATAGTAAAGATTATCGATGTGTATGAGAATCTCTACCAGTCACGAAAATGTCTACTTATTATAATGGAATGGTAAGTGTGGTGGTGTGTTTCCTGAGAAGCTGCATGAAATCTACGTACCATTGTTTTCTGTGGGAATATATGCCGGGATTTAGATGATATGGATTTATTATTCCCTGACTACAGTGTGGCCATTCTGTTCTGATGTTTCACTGTCCCTAAACTACTACCGACAGTTGTGATAGGCGTTCTTGGCCTGTATTCCACAAATGGATGTACCAAAACAAGACCAATTTGGCTTAATGTTTTTGTGATATAGGGATGTGGAAATCCTATCGCCAGGGACATGCAGTAAATGTTTCATGTGTTTAGCCCTGCATCGGGCAAGCAGGGCCAGTAAGGTGCAGAGCGGACGTGGTTCGCACCTCACACCGGACCTCTAATTTTAAGACCGCGGCGCTCATAGTGTTTTTTTATTTTTTTTATTGGCGGTACTGGACTGTGCATGCAGAACTTTTCTATCCCACAAGACAATTTGTACACAGATGTACAGGGAACAAAGACAAGACAGGTCCAAACTGACATACTTTTTCCAACGTTTCCCCTAATAGAAGTCCATGGGTATACCACAGCATAGATTTAGGTACTGTTTAAACATATATCTCTCTGTGTACTGCTGTGTTATAGATGTGAAGCGGCCCTTAGTGTTGTTGTACTTTCACAAAAGACCACACAGGACAGAAAACATGCAATATATTGAAGTAGTAGGATTGTGGATGAGATTTTAGAGAGAACCAGGTGCAGCATGAAACTGGTGCAGGTATCTGTAGTACAATGTGCTCGGATATGCTCTGAATAATGTGATGTTTCGCAGGAATCAGGGTTTTAAACAAACTGGAGATATAGGGAAAAGTTATCTGAGCTGTACCAGGCAACTTCTCAGCCCGGTGGACTTTTAAAGGGGTACTCCACTTCCCCAGCGCTCAGAACATTGTGTTCTAGACGATGGGTGCATGCTGCCGGGGTCGTGACGTCACGCCTCACCCCCTCAATGTAAGTCTATGGGAGGGGGCGTGGCAGTCGCCACGCCCCCTCCCATAGACTTACATTGAGGGGGCGTGGCGTGACGTCACGAGGACGATGGCCGTGACATCACGACCCCCGCAGCCAGGACCCAGCGTTCGGAACACAATGTTCTGAAAGCTTGGGGCAGTGGAGTAACCCTTTTAAAGACAAGGATCTCTCTGTATAGAGAGAGCTGTCAGTCATGGCTCAGCTTTAAACTATACTGTCTATTAAACACTGTAGCATTTCTGAATAAATTGCTGCTCATTGTAATGAGGAAGCCTGATTCTTATTTCATGCTGCCTGTGGCTTAATCACCTTTTAATTAATCACAATCATACGGTAGTAAAAAATCACTCTAAATCTCTACAGAAACACTTGCACATTATTTCCCCTTGTTTACCGCCATAAGGCTGATAGAATCTCCAGTACACCTGTGGCGCTGTGGGTCCGTTTAAAATCTGTGACTGCATTTTCTATACGACGTGTATTCATCTACAGACTGCCCATCTCATGTGGAAGTACCCTTATTGTCACAAGACTTTGATGTCAACACCCACAGCAGTATTTCCTGACTTACATTCTTCTTGCGGAAAACACTGGAATTTGCCACAGTGTGGTGGACTTGTAAAAGCCAAACCAGTACTATCCAGATAGAAAGTTATAGAGAATTAATAGTAACGGTCAACTTTTCACCCTATTAAAGGAGTTGTCCGGTGAAAAATATCTTATTCCTATATAAGTATCTGATCACGGAGAGCCTCTCTGACAGCTAGGCTCCCGGAGATTGCGGGTTTGGACCGCTATCCTGTGAATAAGGGATAAGATATTTCATCGGACAACTACGTTTAACTGTTTATTTCTATTAACCCCTTAAGGACTTAGGACGTATGAGTACGTCCTAAGTCCGGTCCGTCTTTAACGCGGGGTCCCGGCGGGACCCCACGTCATAGCGGGATGGTCCCGGCGCCTATTCACAGCCTGGACCCGCGGCTAATAGCACGCGGCCGCAATCGTTCGGCCACGCGCTACTAACCCTTCCGATATGGCGCTCAAAGCTGAGCGCCGCATGGAAAGTGAAAGTAAATGCTTCCCGGCTGCTCAGTCGGGCTTATTGGGGTCATCGCGATAAAATCGCGATGCCCCGATCAGCTACCCGGAGAGAAGAAGGTCCCTACGTTCATCCGTCGGCGTCCAGGCTCTGATTGATTGTTCCATGCCTGAGTTACAGGCTGGAGCAATCAACCGCCGATTACATAGCTTGTTGCCATGCAACGGCAAGGCAACAATCTGTGTATGCAATGAGCCATTGCAAGCTCATAGGTCCCTATAGGAGCTATGAGCTTGCCAAAAAAAAGTGTGTAAAAAAAAATAAAAAGTTAACCCTTTCAGGTATTCCCTTCTGAATTCAAAGTTTAAATCACTCAGCATTTCCTAGTAACAAAATAAAACAGTGTAAATAAAAATGTGGTATCACCGCGTGCCGAAATGTCCGAATTATAAAAATATATCGCTTTTAAAAACGCACGTTCAATGGCGTACGCGCAAAAAAATTCCAAAGTCCAAATTAGCGCATTATCACTTTTTATACCACAAAAAGTGAATAAAAAGTGGTCAAAAAGTCTGATCAGAACAAAAATGGTACCGCTAAAAACTTCAGATCACGGCGCACTCATAGCGCCCTGAACACAGAAAAATAAAAAAGTTATAGGGCTCAGAAAATGACAAGTAGGGTTTCATTTTAACCGTATGGACCTACAGAATAAAGATAAGGTGTCATTTTTACTGAAAAATGTACTGCGTAGAAACGAAAGCCCTCAAAATTTACAAAATGGCATTTTTTCTTCAAGTTTGTCGCACAATGATTTTTTTTTTCCATTTCGCCGTGGATTTTTCGGTAAAGTGACTAATGTTACTGTAAAGTAGAATTGGTGGCGCAAAAAATAAGCCATAATACAGATTTTTAGGTGCAAAATTTAAAGGGGTTATGATTTTTTTTAAAGGCAAGGTAAAAACGAAAATGCAAAAACGTGAAATCGCTCAGTCCTTAAGGGGTTAAGCAAAGAGATAAGAAATGATCAGTTTGGTTATAGTGATGCAAGTAGCTATGTTCCTCATAAGTGGACCCATATCTCTATGTATTAATCTTAAGTAAAATGTGAGTTGTTATACCAGATAACATCATAGACCTTAAACTAATATAAACAAGACTATGAAAGCAAATTCAAAGAGTTTCCCGATATTCATAAGGGCCTTTACACAGACTGATGATTGGGCGAACAAACGATCCTAGGAGCAATTGTTCCTGATCATTGCCCATTGGAAACATCCCCTTCATGTCATTGTTGGGCCATAATTTCTTGACAGCACATTTACCCATGTAAATGAATGTACTCCTTGAGTAAAAATGTTTGTTAATTCTGTGGTGTTTCGGAACAGTTTTTTGAGCCAACTAAGCTGGATATGAAAATATTTGCAATGCATTAGTACCTTTAGGCTGACATTGCGACATCCATGGTGGGTGAGGGAAAAGAGACAGGTAACTTAGATTTAGTACTGTGTATTCTACTAAACATTCCAGCGGCTTGAGATCTACAGGATTGAGCAAAAACCTAGCAGCATGTAAAAAAGGTCTGAAGATCAGGGGCAATATGTCATCCTTGTTTGGAATTTTGCATTTAAAGAGAATGTGTATTTAGAAAATGACCTATTGTTTAAATCAAGTGTTTATGTTAATTGTATTTAAAATGTTGGTGACGTTTATTCTAATTTCTCATTTAACTATTTTATCATTTGAAATCTTGCAGTTTCTATTCTGGCCAATAGGCCTAAAACTAAGCTTAAAATTTCTGCTCTGTACAGAGGATTTCCCTGTAATTCCTTTCTTATCAGAGCAGACGGTAATACAGTAAAAGGGGACACCAGTAGAGAGCGAACACTGGACCCACCACCATTCACAGCAGAGCTCAACCTCCCTGTAGATTGACCTCTGTGAAGGTCACAGAGAATGTCCAACAGTGTCTAAAAATTAATCTGAATGGGAAAGGTCCTCTTTAAAAAAATAAAATAAAAAAAATTATATATTTTACATTTTATTTTTCAATGTACAATAACAATAAATATGCGTAAACAAAATAAATACCACCAAACATGCGGCTAAACATAATATTCCCACCCTAGAGGGATTAGGAGAAAAGAAAGTCATATAAACCTCGATTACCACTTATAAAAAATCCTATGGAACTCTAAAGACTTCTTCCTAGAGGTCTCTGCCAGTATCTGTTCATAATTATGTACGGTACTTTATGTAGCAAAGTCAGACAATTTTGTAACTGGGGGAGGTTGCTGTCAAGCCATTTTCTAACTATTAATAACTTTGCATATGCAAATAACCTAATTAAACTTCCCTTATGTTACATCACCTAAATCTTACATTATGATCTTCTTAGAATTATCCTAGGAAAGCATATCTCTAAATGTTGTTAAAAACAGCTTAGGCAGGATGGCAACCTCCATAATTAAATAAAAAAATTTATAATTAAATAAAAATTTAACAAAATAAAAAAATTGCAATGAGAAAATAGAAAAAGACAAAAAAAAACATGTTTCATGTTTCTGAGTTTACCCAAATTGATAGGATTTTCCAGATGTTTGCTGTCTGTGACTCTTAATGCTTTTAGTTTACATTGTGACTGCAAACATGTATATAAGCTGTGCCTGCTCTCAGCTGGGAAGCGGATACAGATGTATTCCTTCTAGGGTCTAGGCAATGCTCTGTAAGACACTTTACCTAATGTTTAGAACTTCAGGCATATACACCGAATATCTCCCTGTGGCTCTATTCCCATTTTGGAGGGCAAAATAGTGTCTTTTTATC